>NW_028229435.1:469840-563201 GCF_041138505.1 Cibotium barometz | reverse complement strand
GGATCTCCATGCCACTCTTGGTAAGTAGCTAGAAGGTATTTCTTGTAAGCTTTGTTGAGTTTTGAAAATTCCCTATCTTAAAAAATGAAGTGCAATTCCCAAGGCGATCGTAGCCTAGTGGATAAAGCTTGGGTCTCTCATTTGAGAGGTTTCAAGTTAACATCCTCTTAGGGACACCCTACCTAATGTGTGTCCACATCGTGTAGGTAGGTAGTATGATTGCCATCCCATACATTAGGCAATTCATTGTTGCATCCTACACGAGTTTCCTCTGTTAGCATTCATCTCATGTCTGTACCATACTACGTCAGAGCCTGTGATGTGGGTGTGCCCATGCTTGTGGGAGGACTCCCTGATCATGTGAATGTTTTTTCCATTTTTTCCCGTAGTCGTTTTGGGGGCTGTTTTTTCCCTCGCCGACTTGTAGGAGGTGATTGGCCAAGAGGGGCCTACGTAGGAAGTGGCTGACTAGGTTGCTCTGGTTGTGGGCCAGAAGACCAGCCTATGCTAGTCGTGGGACCCTTTGGGGGGGGTATCGGCCTACTTCTACTGGCGGATTGCTGTCCCTTGTACATATATATAGGAAACTAGCCCCCCACACATTTTGTACTGCATTTAGGTGTACATAGCATAATTTATACAACCTTCTTCTCTCTTGCGCTTTTGTGTTTTCTTCTGTCAGAACTTTGTCTCATTTCTTGCACATTATGACATGGTATTAGAGCCCCAAGTGGCTTGAAGCTTTCGAGACGGTGTGAGAGCTTTTGGGGTTACTATTTTTTGGTGCTGATTGGAGAGCATTTGGACTGTATGAGACGTGGAGAAGTGGGTAAAAGGCGAGTGTCCATTGCTGGATAGCCACCTTGCAAGAAAACGTAACCTCTTCTTCATTTTTTTCCCACCTACCCTCCCTTCACAAGACCACCCGAGATGGCAGATTTTCTCGACATAGTGGAGAAACCTATGAAGATCCCCACCCTCCTAATGTTCTCGCGGTGGACTGACTATTTGGAGGGAAACAACTATGGCATTTGGAAGGTGATTATGGAGTCTATTTTGGAATCTTATGATTTGGCTGACTTCGTCTCACGGTTGGTGTTTGAAGGCCAGATCTAGCATAGGAGGACTCTTCACTATCAATCAGAGAGCGAGAGGCCCAAGCATAGTTGTGGGATCGTGTCAATGCATGTGTCATAAACAAACGCATGACGTTGGCTATAGGGATTTGGCAGCACTTGACCTCTCTGTACCCATGAAGAGAGTTTCCTTGGAAATGCAGATGCAAGTGATGATGAGTCCTGCAAAGTCTTTGACGACGTGAGAGCACAACAACAAACTCGAGGCTCTTCATCAAGAGGTTCTTCAAGCTGGGAATGGGATATCATCAGAGGAGATGGCCATCACCCTGTTGTCTCATATGTCCTCTTAGTACTCAGCTTTCTATTCTTGTTTGATCACCAGTAATAATAAGAGGCTCTCAGTACCATTACTTGGGAGGAGCTTGTAGCGAGATGATATTGGACCAGGAGGAGCGGTTTCTGAACCCTCCTTAGGGCTGAGGCTTTGATTGGCCACTTGCGGGCGTGGTCAAAAGACTGAAACAACAACAACAACAAGGGACAAAGGGAAGTCTTCATAGTCAAAGTCTTCCATATCGTTATGCTTTAAAGGCTGAGTAGGCCTATAACCCCATTGTGGACAAAAGGGTCATTATTAGAGGAATTGTCCTCAGCAAGGCACCAAGAAAGGTATAAAATTCTCAGCTTGTAGTCGCGAAGACTCCAGCTTTTGTGCACTTGGAGATTATGGACATCAGAGCTTCATCTTCTTTGAGCAGAGAGGCGGTTTGGTCTCACTGTTGGGGATACTCGGGAGTGGATTCTTCATAGTGGTGCTTCCAAACACATGACTCTCTCCTAGGAGTTGTTATAGGACCTTCGGAGGAAAACATGTCACATCTTTCATGGTGACAAGTCCACTATCCGAATTCATAGTGACGGTAGGTTGGAGATTGTCCCTTATGGGAAGAGGAAGGAAGCATTCATCCCCAGTTCTTTACATGTTCCATCGCTTGGTTTTCATCTTTTCTCAGTGCATGAGGTTTTCAAGATTAGCATGAGGGTGGAGTTTTATGAGCATTCAATTGCTATCTCTGGGGGAACAAAGCAACATGCCAGGTTGTTTGGGAAGGTGGAGTGGAGAATAGGATTTACAAACTCTCAGCACTTATCTTATAGATACTCAGCTCGATGATTTGTGGTATTTCCATTTTGGCCACTTGAATGTGGACGCACTATGACAACGAGCTTTTTGGGGCCAGATGGTGGATGGCTTGCCACATGTTGGTAGTGCAGACAAGGATATTACAGTTCTTGCATTCGTGCGAAGTAACCTAGGGAGTCTTTTCTGAAGCAGGCTACCACGCGGGCTTTAAAACCACTTGAGTTGGTTCACACTAACTTTTGTGGGCCTATGTAGACCCCATCTTTGGGAGGAGGCTTGTATTTCATGTTGATTGTGGATGATTATGGCAGGGTCACATGGGTGTATTTTTTGCCACATAAGGACCAAACCTTTGATCAATTCAAGGACTTGTATTTTTTTGTGGAAAAGGAGTCTGGATTTCAGGTGAAGAGTATTTGGGCTAACAAAGCAGGGGAGTCCTCTTCCAATGTTTTTGTACGATTTTGTGAAGATAATGGCATCAAGTAGGAGCTAGCCAATACAAGGTCTTCTTTAGAGAATGGAGTGGTTGAGCAGAAGAATTGGACTGAGGTGGAGATGGCAACAATGACGTTGGATAATCGCAACCTTCCTCATTCACATTGGGGAGAGGCTGTGGCTACAACTGTCCCTATCCTCAATCAATCTTTGATGACTACAGTGTCTAAGATGACTTCATTTGAGGCTTATTTTGGCAAGAATCTAGATGTCTCCCATTTTTGTGTTTTTGGGAGTGATGCCTATGTTCACATTTCGAAGAAGGAGAGGGGGAAGCTTGATTCCAAGTCCCAGAAGCTTGTTTTTGTAGGATATAACTCTCTTTCCAAAGGCTACAAATTATATGACTCGAAACAGAATGAGATTGTTGTCATACAGAGCAGAGATGTTGTCTTTGATGAGCATGTTCTAGCTTCCACTGTTGAGGAACCACTGCTTCTTGGATAGCCAGATGAGTATGTGGATGAGTCTTGGGCTATCGTTCCAGCTAGCCAGCCGCCTCAGTCATTAGGAGAGGTTGATCCCAAGCTTGGAGATTTTCCACAAAGGATAGATCTTGAAGATCACATAGAGTTCGTGGAAAATTTCAATTAGAGAAGCATTTATAGGTAAATTATGCCTTGATGTCTCGTATCGTTTGGGAAAAGGAGCCTACTTCAGTTAAGGATGCTCTTTCCTCTAGGAGACTTGGAGGAAAGCCATGTATGTGCAGAGGAAGTAAGAACAACGTGCAAGGATGAATTCTAAGCTACAAGAAGAATAGGAGCACAATGCAAGTCATGGTGCAAATGAGCAGAAGCATCAAAAAATATGCAATGACGTTGTTCAGTACTTTAATCAATGCACCAATTAGGGTCTAGACAAGAAGACAAGGTTTGATATACTATCTCAAGTTCTCCAACATCGCTCCATGAAGGAAATTTCTAGTAGTTTTCGACTATGGAACCAGATAAGTCTAATAGAGGGCATATGAAATACACTTGAAGCAGTGAAAGTGCCTAGAAACTCTCAAGAGCTATTTCTTAAAAGGTCTATTCCAATGATTCTTATGAATGGTGTCGGCAAAAATACATCCACTCTTAACATTGTAGATGCTTCAAGGTAGTTGAACATACACATAAGTAATTTCTATGTAGCTAGAGAGTGTTTTCAAACCTTAGTTTGATGGTACTTTGCCATTATCTTCATGCCATAGGCAAGCCTATGTAGTAGGCATAATCAGTGATGAGGTGAAAGAGTTTTTTTTAAATTTTTGGTTAAACCGCCATACTTGTGTTTCATCGAATAAAAAGGATATATGTCGTAAAGCGCCTTGGTAGAAAATTGTATGTTAAGTATTTGACACACCTTCTTGATCAATCTCAGGTAACAACAACAACCTGTGCTCCAACACGTGTGCTGATTTGATGTGCTTTTATACATTACATATTCCTTCAGTATAGATTCAAAGGCTTTATGATGATGCCAAATACTAGATTATATGTTTCCAACCGGTATACAAACAAATGCCAAATTCTCTACTCTTCTATGAGTCTATCATCCTTATCTATGTGTTGTTTCCTTCTTTTATCATGTGTGTATGTGTATTATGTCTAGCTGTTAGATTTTTAGTCAGTCAACCTATAGATCTTGGACTACTTGGGAAAGTTTACTAGGATTGAAAAATCTAGCACATAAAAAGAAATCATCCTCTTAGGGCATGGTTCTAAACGGTTTTCAACTTCAGGCAACAATAAACAAACCAAGAAAACCAATGTAAAACCAGTAAGATATTGGTGTTAACTAGTAAGATACCTGATAGAAAACAAGTTATATACACTAGGCTATAGCAAAAACAAGCTTAACAGGCCTTTCACTAGTATCATACTAGTCCTAAACCAATATGATACCCGTTGTGAAATGATAGCGATATACAAATAACACTACTGATAGGGAAAAGACCAGTTGCCGGTTAAACAGTGCTATTATACTAGCTTAAGGGAATGGTCTCCTTTAATGTACTCTATATTTAGTAGATTTTCTAATTGGTATTATACCGATTGAACACTGGTATAGTACTGAGTAAAGATCGGAAGGAGAACTTAGCATGGCCGTATGATGATACGAGTGTTTTGTATTGGTATGATACCATTTGGAACATTATCTCTATGCAACATGCATTAGATATAAGGTAAAGATTAGCTTTAATTTAGACAACACCAGTTTTGAAACAATATAATACCAATGTTAAAACAAAAAGATATCAATTGGTGAACCGATCGCATACACTTGGGAACCTATAACTACCTATAACTACAAACTAGTTTAAACCAATTGTTTAACTTGCTACGATGGTCTTGTATTTTAGATTGAACTATATTTGTTGTTATAAGGAGATGCATCCACACACACCAGCAAGCTTTTGAGATATTAAAGCCATATTTTGTGCACAAACTTAAGGATCGATACACTTGTTATTGCATAACACATGTTCAGATGTCATTCTTAAAAGATGCCTTGAACCAGATTAGAGGATCTACTTTTGGGTTGCTTGGCAAAGCATGTCAATGTGATTGTGTAATTTGTAATGTGGGTTCTCAGCCAGGTGGATGTAAGGTTGTAGAGAAGTCCTACAAGAGCATCACAAGTGCATGAGAGTCAATCCTTTGTCCCAAAGTTGAAGGTACTATTTTCCATGATTTGAAGTGTCTGATGGGGAGTTGCATTGTATGTGGTTCTTAAAACATAGAAATTTGTCCAACTGAATCTACATATGTTGGTCAGCTTGTCACTGTTAAGATCTTGCAAGACATAGAATGTGGAACCACTAATGATGGCAAGACAAAAAAGAGGAAAGAGTTAATACACAAGGAAATGTCATGCAAGAAGGCACTGAATCAAATGTTCAAAGATTAACTCAAAAAATTTATCAATTTGTGTATAGGTGGCAAGCTGAGCAATACAAAGAATGCTTGTCCAATTTTCTCGAAGATGTGGTAATATTTGTTGTAGACTTTGCTGAGAATTAATTTTTTATGGAGAAAAATGAGATATAGTTAATGCACTAGTATTCAATCCAAGTGTCCATATTTGTGCATATTACATACTTTTGCATTGCAGGTGACATCCACAAAACGATACACTTTTATATCTCAGATGATAAGAAGCATGATACCCATTTTGTGCAACATTGTTTTATGCTATATCATAATTCGGTATTACCCTTTGGTATCCCCCTACAACATCATTGGGTTTGGTCTGATGGTGCTTCATATCAATTCAAAGCAAAAAGACCTTTCCCCTTTGTTTCTAGGTACACTACCATCACAAGGTTGCAAATGACTTGGAATTTCTTTGGCTCTCGTCATGGAAAGGGAGAGCACGACGGTGCAGTGAAGAGAGCACTAACTCATGAACAAGTGAAGCCTAATGGTTCTAAGCTCCAATGTGGAGATGATGTCATAAAGTTTTTGCAATAAATGCCCATCACTCGAGCCAAGTCCACATATGCATCACAAGCTAGAAATGTTAGTAGAGTCTTTTGGGAGATAAAGCTCGGTGATATAGATAGAGATGAGGCATGGAATTTCAAGGCACAAACAAAAGATCCCTACATTTAGTCTCTACATACTCTCAACATAATCCAAAAGCATAGAGAGTGTGTCGATTATCATGTTATTGTAGTAATTGTATGTAATACATATGGCGTAGATGCAACAATTAGTCTCATATTCATAGATGGGACTAGATTTCCCTTGAACCATTGGTAGATGGCACTGAAGAACACAATGTTAACATTGATGTTAATATCACAAACATTGTGGAGGCCACCTATGAAGGGCACCACGATACCCTTAGTGATGTCCTTCTTGTAGGAGACAATTTCACGGTGGTGACCACTCAAAAAGGAAATCCAAAGAATGTGGACTTCTATATCTTGAAATGCACAAAGGAGAAAGAGCTCTGCAAAGAGACCTATAGAAGATGGATGGGGGAATGCCATTGCACGGGGTTCTTTTTACATTGAAAGGGTTCTTCTATCCACCTAAAGACGAGCAAACGTATGAGTTGTGGGATGACACATTGGAGGCCTGTATAGTGACACATCTTGTATGAACAATCAAATTTCCAATGGACCCACACCCACCAGTTAACAAAAAACTATTTGTCTTATCCCCTGAGGCACATGAAGCTGTGCATAATAGTATGCCATTCAATTTTTAGCATACTTGTTAGATACAAAGCTTTGTAAAACAGTATGCCATCCAATTGTGTGCATACTTGACATGCTTCTAATAAAAAAAAAGAGACAACAATATTCAATATCAATGGAGTTTCAACTGATGTATTCATATATTCTAGAAAATATACATGTGTTTCGCTCTGTGTATATATACATGGGACAATTTTTGGGGCGACCGCGAGAAGAAGATTATGGGGGACAGTGGCCAGATGTCTGTGATGAATGTGAACGTGAATGTGAATGTGTCTGTGCCTGGGGTGGCCTTGGATTAAGGCTCTCTTTTGCTCTTTCCATTTCTTCCCACAACCTTTCCTTTGCTTGCCTGTTGGCCTCCTATTCTCGCCTTTGGGCCTCCAGCTCAACCTACCTCCTAGAGTCCACCCATTCAACCACCTCAGTTGTGCACCTTTCATATTCGTCAATAGTAGCTTGGTGCGCTTCAACTTCCCTTTTGTGCTGTTCCTCTGGTTGCTGACGCCTACTTTCTTTGTCTTCCCTTTCAAATTCACCTGCCCGTCTAGTCTCTTTTTTTGCACGATCATGTACCGCCAAAATAATTTTTTGTCGTGAATTGTTTTATGTGCAATTGATTAAATTTGTGCAAATTAAGTTCTTGTACACAAAGAAAAATGTTTTGTTAGAAACCTCATAGATACGCTAGATGATGGAGATGTAGATTATAAACATCACTTACATCAGGAATATTAAAAAGCTTTTTTAACAAAAGAAATGCATTAAGGCACGTCCTCCATCCACAACTGACATCAGCAGGCCGGACTGGCACCCTTATCCTTCAATATCTCATGGTTTGAACAAGATTTGGCTCCCATAATAGATGTTCCACAACTAATGCAAACTTTCAAGCACATATGAAAGATCAACAAAATAAGCATTAGTTTACCCTACTTCAATAAATCTATCTACATTCTTGTGGAAGAGGAAAACGTCAAGGGACTTACTCTTAAATGCGACCATGATAACCTTGGAGAGAGTTTGCAAAGTAACATATATTTTTTACAATGTCATATAGAAGCAAACTCAAATGTTAGCTAAAAAACCAAACAAGACATAGGTGTTATAAAAAAACACATACATATTACCTAATATATATTGTCAGTCTATAACTTAACACGATATTCGCTCTTCGTTATAAGCCGTGACAATAATTTGTGCTAGATCAAGGTTGACCTCTTGAAACCAGGCCATGAGGTCTAGAAATGATGTCCCCTCATTTTGCAATTGCCCAGATACATTAGGGAAACTGTGAGGTCATTTTGGGGACCTCTAAGGAGTTTCATGCTCTTTCTCTCTCTAAAAAATGGGGCCATGGTGCTCAGACCTATCAGTCTTATGTCAAAACCCCTCTATGTGACATATCATTGAGAAGCTTATGATGAGTAGATTTCAAATATACAATCTCTGAAAAATTTTAAGTAGTAAAGCTCAAGATACACCACAAAAAGATTTAAGATGCTAAAATGTAACATTACATGCTGCATCATCACTTTTGAAACCACTTTTTGAAAAGCTTCACTATCTTATGTTAGAACCCCATCATGTTATACACCATTGGAAAGATCTTGAAGAGTACATTTTGAATCTATCAACTCCAAAAAATTTAGAAATGATGTGCTCAAATTTCATCGTGGACCCATTTTTTAGAGAGAGAAAGAGCATGAAACTCCTTAGAGGGCCCCAAAATAAGCTCATAATTTTCCTAATGTGAGAGGGTCTCCTTAGAGGGCCCCAAAATAAGCTCATAATTTCTGTAATGTGAGAGAGTCTACAACATATGTACTATTCTACAAATCTTCCAGACAATACTTGCAGGCAACAATGAATAGAAAACAAAATTAGGATTTGTGAGAAAATAGAATTAGGATTTGTGAAAAATAGAAGTATAATTAGAAAATAAAATACAGCACAATCATGCCAACAGACCATAGTGATACATTCATGACTGTGTCTATGACTTCGAGTGTCCCGCCACATTGCAAAACATGTAAATTAGCTACTTCTAAGCTACTAACAAGCCTTGTGCCCCAAATTGTAAATGCCATATTGACGGGCGCACACAATACTCTCCAAATCCCTTAATTCTTTGATATTTTTTGCTTCAATGAAATTAATTTCTCTAGGAATCCTTTTGGCTTCTTGGCCTGCATCAGCCTCTGCTAGATCATCAGAAAAATTATCACCATCACTTGCATAACTAGAGGGTTGTGGGTATGTGGCAACAGCCTTTGGTTGTGCTTGTGGTTGTTCCTCAGGTTGTGGTTTTGTCTCTAGTTTTGGTTATGCGTGAGGTTCTGGTTGTGCAACATCTTGCGGTTGGTCTTGTGCTTTTTCTCTTCTCTGAGTTCAAGAGAAGGTGTCCCTATCGTGACCAACATGGGTGTTCTCAAACAACTGGCCTTGCCGCATGAGAATGGAGGGGTGGGACTGTAAGGATCTCCAGCATGTGACGATCATCCGCTGACAGAAACAAGTGCTAATAAATGGTCATATATGTACCTCAATCTATGGAGTGTATCGAAATCCCTAGGCATTATTACAAGCCTATGGGCATGGGCAACATGGAAATATGCATCTTCAAAAAACTCAATCAGATAGTCTTCTTTAGTAATTTCCTAGAGACACAAAATTATAGATGCTTGCCATCGCATGCCAATACTCTAGTTTTCACAAATATCATGCACAAGCCTCTAAAATCGTAGCAGCCTGGCTATTGTAGGTTTCATATGTCGCTCAATCTATCAAAGCTTTTGCAGAACTACTGTTTGGGCTTGATATCGTCTCCTCCTACCTTGCACATGCAGTGACTTCGTAGGCCTTTCACTTGTTTTTAACCTTCAAGCAGTTCGCTTGGTACAGGCACCATCTAATAAATAAACTCAATAAGATGACAATCAAAAAATTGTTTGGAGTCAGTACTACCAAGAGATAACAGACTAGCGGGATACTCGACCAGCAACTAATTGCTTGGTATACTGACCCCCGCTTGGCAAGATCTTATTGTATAGTCCATGAGCAACATGACCTGAAGGGAAATCAGTACTAAGCGATATGGGGCTAGCAAGATGCCAATGATCCTCTTATCGCTTGGTACTGACCTTGTAAGAAAAATGATGCAAGGGGTCAGTACCAAGTGAAATGGGGCTCGCAAGATGCCGCAAGCCTTTTATCGCTTGGTACTGACCCCATGAAAAAAAAGACTGCAAAAGGTTGTCAGTACCAAGCGATATGGAGCGAGCCGGATGCCAATCGACCTCCTATTGATTGGTATTGACCCCGTGAATGATTGCAAGGGGTTAATACCAAGAGAAATGGGGCCTGCACGATGTCAAATGAGACTTGCATTGCTTGGTACTAACCCTGTAGAAAAATGGGGCCTACAGGATGCAAACAAGACTCGCATCGCTTGGTACTGACCCCGTGAGCAACGTGTCCCAAGGGAAGTTAGTACCAAGCAATATGGGTCCAACATGATGCCCATGAGCCTCCCATTGCTTTGTACTAACCTCGTGAGAAAAGTGACTGCAAAGGGGTCAGTTCGAAGCAAAATGGGGCCTACCAATGAGACTAGCGTTGTTTAGTACTGACCTCGTAAGAAAAATAACCACAAAAGGGGGTCAGTACCAAACAATATGGGGCCTGCAGGATGGCAACGAGACTCATGTTACTTGGTACTGATCCCCTGAGCAACGTGTCCCAAGGGGAGTCAGTACCAAAGTGATATGGGGCTAGCACAATACCCACAAGCCTCCTATCTCTCGGTACTAAACCCGTGAGAAAAATAACTGCAAAAGGGGGTCATTATTAAGTGATATGGGGCCTACAAGATGCCAATAAGACTTGTGTCGCTTGATAGCTACCCTGTGAGCAATGTATCCCAAGAGGAGTCAGTACCAAGCAATATAGGGCTAGCACAATGCCCACGAGCCTCCTATTGTTTGGTACTAACCCCGTGAGAAAAATGATTGCAAGGTGGTCAGTACCAAGTGACACGAGGCCAGAAGGATGCCAACAAGCCTAGTGTCACTTGGTACTGAACTCCATGAGTAATATGACTCTAAGAGGGTTTGGTACCAAGCGATATGGACCCAGCAGGATGACAATGATCCCCTTATCACTTGGAGAAGACCAGCAACATTAACCTGATAGACCGCAATATGCTAAGTAAAGGTCGTTACCACACGATAAAGAGCTCGCGGAGTGCATGGGAGACCCTTATCACATGGTATAGATCCCTGAACGAACCCATATGTTTAGGTCAAAAAATCTCAAAGTACCTACAAATGCAGTGGATGTAGAGGCGATGGTGCTGTCCAAGTTTGGGGGGTCGATGAGGAGGCAGATGCAGTCGTCGTCGTGAGGCAAAGGCAATAGGGAACCATGATAACATTTCCTAAAATAAATGAAACACATTTAGGAGAGGAGAGGAGTGAGAGTACCTACCATATTGACGTGTCATTCATGTGTCAGACCTCATAAATGCCACTTATGATCAGTACACACCATGGGAGTGGTGCTAGGACAACGTGGTATAGGACCACATTGGTCTATAATGGCCCCTATCACCTTCAAGAGCTTCATTCATTCACGTCACGTTCCCTGCCACATCGCCCTTCACATCATCCCTCTACATTGCCGTTTCCCCTTCTTCTTCTATCTCCACAAGAAAACTAAATCTTTTAATCAAATCTGTAGGCATGCTTTTCTCTCTCTCTCTCTCTCTAATTAATCCACTCACTTAAACACTCACAATATTCATTTTGAACACACACGCACACACACAACCTTACAGAAAGAAAAACATTATGCTCCGTCTCCAACAACCTTACAAATGAACCATAGACTTGTAAACTGTGATGTTCTAATGAACCATAGCCTTGTAAATTGTGATGCATGCTCATTTTTTAAGTCATGGGATGAAACTTTAATTTGAAGGGTTAATTCTATTATGCCCTTTTTTCCTTATATGTAACAAGGGGATTTTAAAAATTCACCCTTCAATTTTTCAGTGGCCTTTTATGAAGGGTAAAATGGCTTATAAATGTGTGAGACCTTAAAATGCCACTTATGATCAGGACACACAACACCCATGTTGCTAAGACCACCTCGTGGTCTAAAATGGCCCAAGTCTCCTTGGTGGGGACATCGAGCTTTTTTTGCCCATCCTAAAGCCTTCCTAAACCCTTGGCATCGAGCTCTCTACCCTTCATGTCATCCCTCTGCATCCCCATTGTCTAACCCCTGCCTTGACATTGCCTTGGTGTCGATCTCCCCTGCCTTCATCATCGTCGCTCTCTATCGCCAAATCAAGTATCATTGTAGTGCCTTATAGCTTCTTATTACTGACCCCCTTTTCTTTCATTTTGTTATTTGGGTCAGTACGAAGTGGTAAGGGGCTCATGAATATCGCATAAGCCCCCTATCGCTTGGTACTGACCCCATGATCCATATGACCTCGTATTTACCCCCATGTCTCTCCTTTTATACACAAGGGGTCAATACCAAGAGGTAGGAAACTTGCAAGCACCACATAAGCCCCTAATCGCTTCATATTGACTCCCTTTTGTATTCTTTTGTTTTGGGGTCAATACCAAGTGACAAGCTGCTCCTCATGCATTGCCTAAGCCCCTTATTGCTTGGTACTGACCCCTTTATTAAGTGTACTTGTCCTAATCGACTGAAATGTTTCTTTAGGCATGTCGGCGAATGAGTTGGACATTCTCTTGCAACAATCGGATGATGAGGCGGAAGAGTATTGCACAGAAAAGCTATATATGTTTCTATACAATGCAAATGCCCATCACCGTGCTCTTGAATTGTCTTTAATGTTCAATGCAGAATTTTCTTTTGAGAACATTATCAAGATTTCTAGGATTGTTCTCGCTAACTGGGAGCAGGATTATGAACAGATTGTTTCTAGCAACATCATGAGGTCCGATGGTGAATGATATGTTCATCCATCTGATTTTGCAATAGACAAAGTCATGAAAAGAAGGCTCAAACGCTGTCTTGAAAAGATCTCCAACTGTGACAGTAGAGTAGAGGAGAAATGCCCACATTACACTCAAAGAAGTGTTGCCTTCTCCAATACATTTATGGATTTCTTTGTTTTCTTGATATCCTTAATAAAGACTCTGAGCCCTAGATAACAGATTTACCAAGCAGTCAAGTGCCAATTGAGGATATCGATCAAGTAGAGAAGAGGGCAGAGGCCAAAAAGGAAATGTTTCCTACTAGTACATCCCTTGTCGGTGTCGATGCAGCAGGATCTATAAGTATAATCCCATTCGAAGCTTGCCAACCTCATGAGAGTGAATATACGGGGACTTGTCACTTCCTTCTTTTCCCATCTTTACTATGGAAGACCAATTTGATTATGTATTATTAACATACATTATGCATCATTTTAATATTCTTGAAGATTATTGATTGGCTGCTTTAGCAAATTATAGTGAAGTAGATATGGGGTGGGTAGAGCAAGGAGTTGACAAACACCTCCTAGTTAACTTTCTGCAGTCCAGAACTCCGAGTATCTACCTGGATTAAAAAAAATTAAAATTTAATCCTCACGTGTGAAGTCCGGTACACACGTGAAGAGTTCTTAAGGCGTGAAACAGAAGTTCACGCGATGGCGGCGCGACAGGAAAAAAAAACCAAAATTTTATCCACGAGAAGTCCGGTTCTATTTCACGCGTGAAATAGAAGTTCATGCGCGACGAAAAAAGAATTAAAAAAATCAAAGTTGAATCCTTACGTGAAGTCCGGTTCACGCGTGAAGAGTTCTTCACGGTGTGAAACAGAAGTTCACGCGTGATCATTTTGGCCTCCAACCAGCAACCTTGAAGGTCGACCCAAAAATCGAGGCAAAAAATAGCCCAAAAACCACGAAAAATCGTAAAAAACAGCGCGAAAACGATGACAAGCCATATTCAGGCTACTTTTTGAGAGTCTAAACGACAAAATCACGGACGGCTCAGGGAAACAAAGTTGTACTCCAAAAATACTACAACTTCCTCATACAGAGTTTTTGAAAATTCCTTTTGGAACACCGTCACAAAAATGTGCTGCGAAACAGGAAAAAAATTCTCATAAATTTTTTTTGTCTTGAGACAATGATGAAAAGTAGGTTTTAGAACTTCCTCTTCCATCTAGGAAGTTCTTAGTATACACTTTTTTTGGAAAAATATCAATAAGAGATCGTTCACGTGCATATAGCGCCTAAGCTAATTAGGGCAAACGGACACCCGTTTGATCCAACGAAGAGTACGCCAAGCCTCTTGAGGCTGTTTTACGGGATGTGGTGGAGGAAAAGTATAAAAAGCGGCAAAAAGAAACTGTGATTACTCACTAAGGAGCATTTAGGTACTCTGACATGGCCACAATAGAGCGATTGCCTACAATTATACAAGGACTGAACCCATTGGCTGACATTTTTGAGCCATTGAGATCCATGCCGCCAATTCACCTCCCCATGCCATTAACCATTCCTATAACAAGCATTTCATCAGGTTTAACACCCCCTATGACTTCGATCCCACCAGGCTTTGGTCCTTTGCCTAACATTCCTCCAAATCCTTTAAGTACCAACCCTTTCTTGGATGCCCACACCTTGGACATACTGACTAGTCTAGGAAGGGGGGTGGCCCAAGGACTCAGTGAGTCTCTTCCAATAAGAGCACTCACATACGGCCTCAATGACATACAGAAATACGACCGTGCAAATTTTTAAAATTATAGGCAAATACGACGGAACAACAGACCCTGTTCAACTCATTCAAATATTTGATGAAGCCTTTGGAAATCCCAACTGCCCCACTAAGGTACATGCGTTGAACTTATGCTTAGAAGGAAAAGCTAGTCGATGGTTATCGCATTAATGCCAGACCAACTTCAAAACCTTGAAATCAGCCTTTAGATAGTTGCAGGATCATGGTACCCAGTTTTGTCCACTCAGGCACCTTGTAAATAGTATAAAAACATGCATTTGTTTACTGTTATATGCACATTATGTCTGCATATACTAGGAGGCTAACCCACGTTAGGCTTATGAGCATGGTGGGAGCATGGGAACAAGCTCTAGTGGAGCATGGTTTAGGATTAACCTTAAGGGTTAAGGTTAGGGTTAGGCATCCAAGGGTCACACATGGGAAATGGAGAGTCAAGAGTTACTTGAGGGCCCTCCTATATAATAGGGGCATGGGGCACACTAAAGGAGGGCTTAGAGGCTTAGGCTATGGTCTCTTGATGATATCTTGTTATGTTATGCTCTCTTGTGTAGGGGATCATAACTACTCACCTACCATTTCACATTATTGCTACATGCTACTGGATTGGAGTTATACCTCTTGATGGTATGGGACATCAAGGTAAAGGTATGATGTACTTCATTATAATTCATGTGTGGTTGGGTGGATTGGAGTTATACCTCTTGATAGTATGGGACATCAAGGTAAAGGTATGATGTACTTCATTATAATTCATGTGTGTGGTTGGGTGGATGAGTTTATGCATGTTTATGCATAACAATTATCTAGAGAGATGTTAGGGTTTTAAGAGTGGTATCAGAGCAATCTCTAGTTAATTGTTGTTATTTTTTCTTTCTTAATGTAAAATTTTGGCATTTTTGAGGTAAATTTTAATATTTACCAAATAAAAAATGTTATTTTGTTGACTTTTTATGATGATTTGCATGTGGATCATCGATATGGCACTTGGAATACGTGTTACTACTATTCAATGGGTGAATCGACATTGCGGGGGAATTCCGTGAGTTAAATGATATTTTTTCTATTTTTTGTGGTTTAAAATAAGCATTAATGAAAATTTTAACAAAAATACCACATATTATATTGTGGATATTTTTAGTATAATGGATTCCCTAAGTTCCTAGAATTTTTAGGAAATTTTTCCTAATTATTTAGAATTTTTTTTCGGCATTTTTATGGTTAAAAATGTATTTTGTATGCATTTTTGCGAGTTTTCAGGTTTTCCGCGGATATTCTATCCATTTTCTGCCGATTTTCTACTAAAATGCAGTAGGGGCAGTATGTTGATGCATGGAATGCTCTCCTATGAGCGTGGGACCCTCTTCATCTCTCAATTTTGAATTTTCGTTCTATTTTCCTCTCGCCCGTGTGATCGCCTCTTAATAGGCATAATTTGATTAAATATTAATCATATTTAAACTTTAATTATGATTAATAGAAGTTTAAATAAATTCTTAATCAACCTCTTCTCTATTAATAGAGAAGGAGGGGGTGGAGAAGGAGGGATGGAATGGAGAAGAAGGAGAGGAGAGAGGGGAGAGGACTCCTCCTCTCACATTTTTTTGAAAATCGTGCAAGGAGGGGGGGGCAGGGGGGTTGCGCTGCAAATCGCCCCCCCTTATATTTTTTTTTTGTTGAGCTTTAATACAAATCCTTAAAAAGCCAAATGGATTCACTCCATCCATACCTAGGCCAAGTCTCAAGTTTCTGGGCTCTGTTTTAAAGCTGGGCCACTCATCTTAGCAGGAGTGTCTGCGGGAATTCTCCACATGCCATCATCCGATTGATGTGAGGAATGCCATAACATGAGCTCTGCTATGGATTTGCACTTGAACATGTGTTTGATGCGAGGAATTATAGGAAAGTGTCGCAAGACTTTACGAGGTACATCAAAACTCTTCATATCTGTTCTATACCTTGCTTCACCACAAGTGGGACAATGTCGAGCCTCCTTATGCGTCCCACGAAAGAGAATGCAATCATTGACGCATGCATGTCTGCGATCATAATCCAATCCTCCAAGAGATGTCACATAGTGCCTCGCTATGTCTCTTGAGGTGGGTAGTCTATTTCCCTTTGGAAGCATGTTTGATAATAGCCTGCATCCAATATCATCAATTATAATTAGTCCTAAATCCTAAACCTTAAACCACTAATTCAAATTTGTAAGTTAGAATGCTTACTTTAAAAATACATCAAGACTTGCATTGCTCCATCCATAAACTGTTTGTATATTGAGTAGTTCAAGTGAAGCACGTAAAATAGAGAATGTAAACCCTTCAAAAACCGGTGTCGATGAAGCCTTGTAAAGATGCTCTTGTTCCATATCATCGTCGTCCATACCTTTGGGATCATCCTTAAAAAGATTCCGCACCATATCATCAAACACTTCCTCTTCCACAACTTCGTGGGGTACAGGGCTATTGTCATCCCTTTCCCACTCATCTCTGACAATAGATCCCGAAGCTCCAGTATCATCTCGTCGACGCTTTGCATGCTCTCG
This sequence comes from Cibotium barometz, assembly GCF_041138505.1. NCBI lineage: Eukaryota > Viridiplantae > Streptophyta > Polypodiopsida > Cyatheales > Cibotiaceae > Cibotium > Cibotium barometz. Next base: position 545,974 of record NW_028229435.1, on the reverse strand, counting down.
TCGCGCGTAAGGCACCATGTTAGTGTGTGGTACTGCATCCTGCTTTAATTAGAGTTCATATATTACAACTCTATTAATTTAATTTGGATACCATGAGTCATTTGAATACCATCAATTTACATCTACTCACCTCTAAACATGTTTGATTCCATTCTCCATACATGGAGATGTGATTCAAGGTAATTCGACGAGCTCGTACAATGCATCCTTGACATCGATTACACATACATTTGATCCGTTGTCCCAACCACACATCACGATTACGATGACGCATTGTCTCATCTTCTCCAGAACTGCTTGAGGAGGTTGATGACATCCTATGTACAAACCAGAAAACACAAAATCATAATATGTTTTTAATGAAAGTATAAAAATCGCGTGTATTAACGCGGCTATATCCTAAAAATTGCGTGTATTAACGCGGCTATTTCCTAAAATTCGCGTGTATTAACGCGGGTAATTCCTGCAAAACGCGTGTATAAACGCAGCTAGATCATCATACACGCGAACATACACGCGTTTATAAACACGACGATCTGTTTAAACTAAAAATAGCCTGCCTTCCCCAAATAAAGATTTTGAACTAACATATCAACACTGCTTTCGTTTTCGCCTCTTCCAACAGAAACGAAACCTAAGTGCAAGGAGGGAGCAGAGAAGGAGCACACAAGGAGCACACACGGGAGGAAACCGAGCAAGAAAGAAGACTCACTTTTTCAGAGGTGAGTCAGTTTGTCCTTTGCCTTGTCTCCTTCCTCAGATTTGTTTATGCTATTTTCTCTTTGCTTTTTGGGTTTGTCTCCGTCCTTTTGCTTCTGTGGTTGCGATTTTGGGTGAACGATTCTGACAAGGGCGACAGTGGGCCTTTTATAAGGACACATTGTCGGAGTTGGTCGCTTTCAAAAAAATTTTTGTGCAGGTCGCGTGTAGAAACGCGTGTATCCTGTCTGCACAGACTGTTCACGCGGATATACACGCGTTTCTGGACGGGTGTATACACGCGTTTTTGGACGGGTGTATACACGCGTTTCTGGATGGGTGTATACATGAGACTGTGTTTCCTGTTTCTATGATTTGCAAGCTGATAGGTGACTTGAATGATGATATTTGTGTGAGTCAAGAGACAGCCCATGATGTACATGAGGATTATTTTTGCAGATTCTTTATGGATATTCCAGGTTCTTCATCCGATCCATTTGCGTACAGCAATTGGCTAATGGAGATGCTAAATCATTTTGGGCGCCTCCTGGTCCAGTTGAGCTTACAGAGTACATGTATGCCCATCCCCCTCCTTCCATGCCTGGTGTCTATACCCCTACCGCGAGTATCCCCAGGGCACTCCACTGCCGTCTGTGCCTACGAGTCCGACGAGACGGCATGCAGCTTCTCCTCTTCCACGTCCACCGAGGAGACATACCTCGTCCCAGACACACTCACGCACACCCTCCCAAGCACCATCACGTCAAGGCTCATAGCCACCATCACGTGCTCCCTCAGAGCCACCGTCATGTCAAGGCTCACAGCTACCATCACGTAGACAATCCCCCAGTCGTGACTCCACCCGCAGCAGTAGGAAGAGTGGGAGTGGAGGATGCGGCGGGTGCTTTGGTGGGGGAGGTGGTAGGGCATGTTAAAAATATGGCAAACACCTTCACTAAAATGATGTGTAGGGCACATACCTTGTAACTAGCACTATGCACTAAAGTCATAGATTATGGGCAAATGGATACAAAGGTTATTATGCAACCTTACCATGATGTAAAAGAGTCATTTAGGAGCTCAACATCAGCCAAAGGGGTCGTGATCCCTTGATTAGGTAGCATTGGTGTGATTAGCAAGATTCTAGGGTTGGTGGTCACTTTTAGGTGCTTGAATCTAGGAGGGAAGGTGGAGATGATTTAGATGATGATTAACACCTAATCTTGAGCTTAATCCTCATGTACTTCAGCCTATATAAAGAGGCTCTCATCTATTGAAATCAACACATATTTGCCCCTCACTTATGTTGTCATTATGCTCATCATTATGCTAATTACTTCTTGATTAGTAGCTTAACTTCATCTTCTTCATTTCTATTCAACTATGCAATGGAGCTAGTGTTTGATCCTCCTTAGGATGGTTTTTAACATGGTATCAGAGCTAGTACTAGCCCATTCATCTAGAATCAAGCCCCATCTTATTTGCTTAGCAAGAGATTAGTGAAAATTAGGGTTTTATTAGCTTTTATGGGTTTCCTAGAAAATAGGATCTAGAATAGCAGCTGAGTGGAGGCCTTGGTGCTCACAAACCACGTAACCATTGCCAAAATCCTTTTGTGGGCACTTCACCAGCAATATTGCTAAGGGGCATGGCACCTCAATTGCACCATTCATAGCTCCACGTCGCCGGCAACTGCGTTTTCCCCAAAACAGTCACGTTTTTGATAGGCGACCACCAAAAGTATTGCTGCAGCTCACACACATCAAATTGGTCTAATTCCTCTGAGGTGTGGCTTCATTGGAACCTAAACTTACTCCTCCTAAGAGGGTTTTGCAAATGATTGAGTGTGCTTCACACACCAAGCAAAAAACCAGGGTGCTGTCCAGAACTGCCATAGCCAGAAAAGGTACTTTGGTAAATTTGAGATTACTCATTGATTAAGTTGCTTAAGCAAGTGTTTGTGGGCTCTAAAATCATCTAGACATACTGCTATTCAATGCCCTTGAAGATTTTTAGCTCATTCTTTGTGCAACTCCTTCAAATATTGACTCCAAGTGAGCTCATTTCTCTGCATAGTGAGCAGAATATTCAACTCCACTAATCAATGATTAATCTATCCTAATCCTTATCATTTGGTGCAATAAGTGGTTCATACATGTCATTAGGGACTTGCTACATCCCCTTATTACTTCACACTTAATTTGCCCCTTGATTAGGTGTCTCCCTTGCTTCCCACAAATCAATATATTTTCTGGTTTTATCTTTTGGAAAGCATATGCTAAATAACTTGATTTAGCACTATTCCTTGGTCTTAATCTCTCTTGTAAAAGGGTAGACACTGCCTCAATCATCAGAGGTAAGACCCCCTTCATTCCATATCATAATGGCTACCAAGGATTCTCCATCAATGCGCTTTAAAGGTCATGGTTTTCACACATGGCAAACCCGCATCAAGTTAATGCTCATGAAGAAGGGGCTCTTCAACATAGTAAATGGGAATGAGAAGAAGCCAAGGACTCTTGCTGATGCTCCTTGTTGGGAAGTAAGAGATGACAAAGCTCGTGCCATCATCACATTGGAGCTTGATGACACTTACATTCATCATGTGGATGGATGCGAAACTTCCAAGGAAGTTTGGGACCAACTCACAACTCTATTTGGGGCTCGATCTAAAAGTTCAAAGTTTGGTTTGCTCATTGAATTTTTTAAGCTAGAAATGAAGTCTGGCACATCCCTAGCCTCACATTTGAACTACATGAAAGGCCTATTAACACAACTTGCAGGAATAGGTCTTAAGATGGATGAAGATGTCTCCATTGGTGTATTACTTAAATCTTTACCTGAAGAATATGACCATGTGGTCACAACCTTGACCAATATGCCAATATCAAAGCTTGTGGACATTGAAGCATCTCTTCTTGAGGAGGAGAGAAAACTAAAGACCAAGCAAATGGAGTCTCCATCGTCATCAACCTTGTCTATTGAAAATGCTTATTATGCAGGATCTAGTAGGTATGGCAAGAACAAAGGCAACTACAACAAGGGCTACAACAAAGGCAACTACAACAAGGGCTACAACAACAACAATCTCATTTGTGACTTTTGTCACAAACCTGGTCATGTAGAGAAGAATTGTTTTGCCAAGAAGAAGATGCAACGAGTCTACATCATGGAAGAAGTGCAGCAGGAAGAAGACCAAGAAGAAGAAAAAGATGAAGACAAGGGCCACCATCATGAGGCCCTATCTATGATTAGATCAAATCATTTATTCTAAAGTGCTAAAAGCAAGGGCATGCCCTATACACATGGGTGTCCTCTTCACTCATACATGTAGCCACGTCTTGTCACACTCTTCTAAAGTCGTCCCATACCTCTTTTGTACGCATGACTAAAGCCTCTGAGTTCACATTGGCATAACCTATGTATGGCGTTGCTAGTCAGACCACGCTCATGCATGCTATCACTGAGCATTGGGTGGTTAATTAGGCTCATGAGAGTCAGCATGACCAACTGCATCATTGAGTGGATTCAGTGTTTGAGGAGGGGTGTTAAAAATATGGCAAACACCTTCACTAAAATGATGTGTAGGGCACATACCTTGTAACTAGCACTATGCACTAAAGTCATAGATTATGGGCAAATGGATACAAAGGTTATTATGCAACCTTACCATGATGTAAAAGAGTCATTTAGGAGCTCAACATCAGCCAAAGGGGTCGTGATCCCTTGATTAGGTAGCATTGGTGTGATTAGCAAGATTCTAGGGTTGGTGGTCACTTTTAGGTGCTTGAATCTAGGAGGGAAGGTGGAGATGATTTAGATGATGATTAACACCTAATCTTGAGCTTAATCCTCATGTACTTCAGCCTATATAAAGAGGCTCTCATCTATTGAAATCAACACATATTTGCCCCTCACTTATGTTGTCATTATGCTCATCATTATGCTAATTACTTCTTGATTAGTAGCTTAACTTCATCTTCTTCATTTCTATTCAACTATGCAATGGAGCTAGTGTTTGATCCTCCTTAGGATGGTTTTTAACAGGGCACACGGTGAGAGAGGAGATAGAGGGAGAAGAGTTAGAGGAGACAGTTCGGAAGAGGAGGAGATGAGAGAGGTGGAGGGAGTGATCTGCTATGATGTGACAAATAGGGGCGGGATAGTGATGGATGCGAGGGGGAGGGAGGTAATGGAGTACATGCGTGGGGTAGTATCAAACTTGTATAGAAATTATTTTATTAAATTTAAAGATCAAAATAGCCAATTAGTTGGGGAGGTGATAGAGGCTGTACATAGTCGGTACCCCAATCCCCCACATGCTACATAGTCGGTACCCCAATCCCCCACATGCTACATTCTTGGATGTATGGGGAAGGACGCGAATAAGGGAGATCTTAAGTAATAAAAGATCTCACCTTAAAAAACTCGCGTACGATGATGGGCTAAATGTAGCTGTGGGTGGCTATCCTGCCGAGAATCCTGCCCCCACTGCGCACAAACGCGAGTGGAAGGAGGCAAAGAAATGAGCAGAGGGTGGCGTGAAGAGCAGGCAGCATGTGGAGGCACGAGACGGATCCAGATGGAGACCATTGGATCTTCGCATTTTGGATCTGGCGGCGTCGAGTCATGGGAGGCAGAGTTCGTAAGTATCTTGCCACTTTATTTGATTGTTTACTTAATTCATTGATTCTATGATTGTTTTAATCTTACAAATTGTGTTGATTATGATACAGCGACGGGTTAAGGGGAGGAAGCCCACAACCCACGATACTGCATATGCTCGTCGGCATAGCAGACGTGACACGTGGGCCATCTTCAGAGCCTAGGGACGTATTACGGACGCACAGTTTGAGATGGCCATGAGACCATACGGTCGACAGGTACTTGAAAACTCTAAACGAATGATTTTGGTTTATTGAATTACATATATATATACTTATATACTATATATTACTTGAACAGGCATAAGCTGCTGATGATCCACCTGCCGCCACTACAGAGGGTGGACGTGAGCACTACTCATCGGACATTCCGACAGATGTGAGCTCATCTGAGCATGGAGGGAGCACCGAGTCATCATCTGGGTCTGAGTAGTACTCAGACTTATAGTATCACATTCCATATTGAGGATGTGGTTGTATATATTTTTTTGTAAACTGAAGCCATGGGCTACTTCGAGATATGGACTCCCTTGTATATATGTGTGAAATTTTGATAGTAATATTGAATCATGAATCGATAGTATTACATTCATGTCTATCTTGAATCGTGTATTGACAATGTATGCATTCATGTCATTCTTGTCTTAATCTTCCTCGTGGATATGTTCTTCGTGGATGGTCTAATGCACCAAAAAAAAAAATCCAGAGAGTGTTATTGGGTGCTGGAATGCTAGAACAGCATTCAGGCACCAAATAGCACTCTCTGGATTTTTTTTTACTCTCTGTTCGCGTGTATAAACGCGTCAGGACTGTAAAAAGTTGCATATATATACGCGAAAAATCTGTAAAACACGCATGTATAAACGCGTCAAATCTGAGAAATACGCGTGTATAAGCGCATCTAAAGTGACAAAACGCGTGTATAGACGCTTGTATCAACGCGTCTAAATACATCTGAACTCAACAGAACGCGTGTATAAACCCGTGTATGAGCACGTCTGAGGAGTCCTATACACGCGCTTTTACACGCATGTCTCTGGCCGCGATGATACACGCGCTGATACACGGGCCCGCTACTTTTTTTCACAAGTCATTTTTAGCGGCTAGGAGCGCGGGTATGAGCCCGATCCCTTGTAGTGCTTGTTTTGCATTAATGGACAAAATAGATATAGTCATTTGAGAGCCTTTTTGAATATAAAAAATGAAAAATTTCAAACTAGCCTTGCTTCCTGAATTCTTCGCTTGCATCCACCAGTCCCAGCCTTCAAATTTGCAATGTTTTTAATCTTCCTGCTTCATTGTCTGTCTCCAAGCACGGTTCTCTTCCTTCTTGCTCTTGTCAACTCTTTTTTACTCTTTGAATGCTCCTCAATTTCATTCTACAAACTGCTGCTCCAATTTTGCACGAATGGCTATCTCTTGCATCCTGGCCCCCTTTTCTTGTAGGTATATCATTTTATATGTTTTTGCAAATGCAGACTGCACTGAATTATAACCAAGAAGTCCATTTTGTCCATCGCCCGCAAACCTCAGTAGTGTGGTTGGATTGACAAATGGAGACGTAGAGTTTTTTACTAGACATTTTGGATATATGCTTCCATCGCACCATGAGTCAATATGTTGAAGCCCTTCTCTTCTCATATTTTCCCGTTGTTGAGCATTCAGCACCGTATCCTTTCGTCTTTTCTGTGTAGGAGCATATTGTTCTTCTAAGTCGATGTGAAGATGGTGTAATCGCTTCTTCTGAGATTGTGACTCACTAGTATCGGCCATTTTTTGTGCTTCTGAGGTTGCAAAGTTTGCTTGTCAATCTCATAGTCTTTTTGTAACATGAATCGTGGAGGTGTGGCGGTATCCATGCAATCATTAATTTCAGTGATGGATTCTTTATGAGAGGCCTGTATACGTTGTCAAAAGAGATGCGAAATCTTCGGGAAACAAAAAAAAAACTAAGGAGATATTTAATGCAAAATCGTGTTAGTTAGACAAAAGATTATCTTATTCCTTTCTCAATTGATAGTTCGGTAGTCCTTACTGACAGCTCTGAGCCACGTTTCCGTATTTTACTATTTTTGAGGTCTTTTAGGAGAGAGAAATAAATCAAAAAATAGTGAATTTCTTACAGGGCCCCAAAATGAGCTCCCTTTTTCCCTAATGTGCTTAAGCCTCTAAGCTTTATGTATAGAGGCTTATGCATAGAGGCTTTATGCATAAGTCCTTATGCATAATGGCTTCATGCATGAAGCCATAATTCATGTTGCATAAGGCTTTCATACATTAAGTCCTTAATGCATATAAGGCTTCATGCTTTAATCCCTTCAAGGTGGATGCAGGGTAAGGTTGACTCGAAACCTATGTCCTAGACATGGCTCTTAAAGTAGTTTTTAGACATTTGAAAAAGGCATTTTCCTCATTTTCTCTGACATTTTGTACGTTTGAAAAGCCTCAAAACAAAAAAAATAGTTACAAGTAGGTCGTGGTGCACTCATTTTTCCATCTCTCCCACGTCTCTCTCTCTCTCTCTCTCTCTCTCTCTTGCAAGCTCTCTCTCGTTTGCTTTTAATGACTCTATGTCTTTCCATCTCCTCTATACCTTCCCCCCCCCTCTCTCTCTCTCTCTTACACACACACACACACTCAATCACTCACTCGCTTGCTTTCTCACTCGATCTCTATGCACACACACATATGCATGAACCTTTCACCCACCATAGATTCCCAAGCACTTAGAGGCGAATGTAGAAGTTGAGGGTGTGTAGATGGTTTCGAGTCGTGTAAAGTTTTATACAAATACAAACAAGGATTTGTTATCCCTTCTAATTCTAGGGAAACATAAAGTCAAGCATATGGATGTTTATCTTGAACCGTTGATTGATGAGTTGGAGGAACTATGGAGTGGTGTTGCGGTGGTGGACATTAGTAGGCCTCCCTCCTCTCGACACTTCGACTTAAAAGCAGTGTTGATGTGGACAATGCATGACTTTCCAGGATACAACGATTGTTCTGCAAAGAATTCTAATTACCTCCCTACTCTAATACTATTGGCTATATATATTAATTATAAATATTGACTTTATTATTCTAACTTTTATTTATATTTTAACAGGTTTGAAAACATCGGGTAAACATGCATGTCCTGTTTGTGGCCCTTCGTTAGTACATGAGTATGCTGACGGTTTGTGTAAGACCATATTCGATAATCATCATCGATTTCTCCCCTCAGATCATCCTAAATATGTTGCTAGTAAGAGTAACATTCCTCCACAAACACTTCATGCAAAAGATTGGAAGCGTATTTGGGAGTCTACAAATATTCTTCCTCCAGATGGCATGAACAGGTATAGTAATGTTTTTTCAATCTTGTTTTATGTAGTCTCTAATTGGATTAAAGATCACATAAAGCAATCCCTTGTGTAGGTACTCCATTTTTTTTCGGCTACCATATTGGACCCATCTTAAGATCAACCATCTTCTTGATCCCATGCACATCTTCAAGAATGTGGGATCTGGTATTTGGGAACATATTATTGGTAAACGAGACAATGTTAGCGTACGTGAGGACTTGCAGGTCGCAGGATGTATGCATCAAGCTTGGCCACCACGAGAGGTGGGTGGGCACGTTCGTCTTCTGCCTGCACCATGGATTATATCAAAGAAAGAGGAGAAGCAGGTAAAGCAGGCCATCACCACTTTGTGTACTCCCACTGGATGCATGAGATCATTGAAGGGAGCCTTTACAACCACTAAGAAAAGAGGCGTTGAGCAACTATATGGGTTGAAGTCCCACGATTGGCACAAGATGCTCCAAGTAAGTGTTTTCCAAGTCTTGTACGTTGAAATTAAATTTTGTAATGCCATAAACCATACATACATGTGCTCTTATGTGCGCAGTTCATACTACCTACTAGCATCGACCATTGTGCAAATAAGAGTTTGAAAAAATGTATTTATAAGATGGGCGAGCTTGTGAGGTATGTAAAACCCATGTCAGATCACCCTTCATTATACCTTGCAAAATGAACATGCATGAGGTATAACGTTGTCGTGACGTGGGCGGTGTCGCTGGGAAAGTGCGAAACTTCTGGCTGTGAGAGTTGTTTTCAAATCCCACCAAGACCAAGGTAAAAGATTGAGTTCAAGTGAGTCAAAATGTCATGATATAAAGTGAGCATGGAGCCGTAAGAGAGTGGTGGGATTTATTTTTTAAAAAAAAGTAGAGAGAAGAGCTTTAAAAATTTGAATTAATACCCAGCTCTTGTAGGCTTCTCCCTCTTTTGAAGTATTGATGACCTCTGGAAATTGTTAAGTAGTTTCAACCTCTATTCTTGTCAGCTTGCATGAGCTTCAGCATCAACAGTCGCCTTTATATAGAAGCTTGGATATCACCTTGGTAGTATAAGCTTTGTTAAGTTGAGTTTTGATCAGTAGAAGCACATCCGAATTCGGAGCTGGGAACTCACTCTGCCTATGGCGGGTACTATACTCATTTTTTCCTTGCCATGACAAGAGTAGCAAGGTAGCCAAGACTCACTAAATTCTCTCTATTTCTTCCCCTTCTCTGACTACAGGTTGAACCGGTTTTAATGGCAAGATGGAGAGCCCAGACCCACTAGTGCCAAGTAGAAAGCATGACTCTCCTTCTCTGTTGCTGGTCGGAAGGTATCCACAGGATCACTCTAGAGCTTCTCTTCAGCCAGCGTTCCCCCCCCGATGCTTCACACACACCAGGCGGCTGGCTTTCTTTTTTTTTAGTCCCCTCACAACCCTCGCCAACTGCTTTTTCCACATTGTCCCTTCTCACCAGCGGCCACCTTCTCCCCAGTCCCCGCAGCAGTACCAGCCCACACCAACTGCGCCTTAGAGCCCCTCACCCGCTCTTCCCCAGGGCGGTCACTGTCCTTCCCTTCGCTTCCCCTTTGCTCTCCTCAGCTTCATCTTCTCCAGGATCCCGGCTCCCTTTTCCCTGGTTGTAGCCCTCACCAACACGACCACCTTGTCTTTGCTTGCGTTAGCACTTGTAGGCTGTTTAACTCACGCAAGCCCTCACACAGTCAGCAAACCTTGCGCCTATGGCTACAGCTAGCCATAAAAAACACACATCCCCCCCCGTACTATCTTGCCCTCTCCCCCATCTGCAGAATCCCCCCCCCGCTTCTCACCAGTCACCAGCCCGGCCTTTTCTTTATATCTGCAGCTGTGCACGGCCTTCCTCCCCAGGCGGTTCGCTTCTCTTTTTTTCTACTTGCTTCCCCGCTACTCTGCTCTACGAGGCGTCTGCTAACCACCCCATCACCCTCACCAGCTCTCTTGTGCCCTCATCACTTCTGCAAAGGCTGCCTAAACTGTCCATGCCAGAACCCGTTGCGTCCTCTGCTCTCCGCATTTGTAGACGACCACCGCCCTTCTTCGCCAGCAGCTGCTGCTGGTGCCGACTTCTAGACGTCGACTTGGCAGCCAATAAGCCCTTCCACATGGCCTACACAATCCCCCCCTATATAACTTAGCTCTTTGTCCACTTTCTCTTTTTCTCTTTTCATTATCAAAGCCTACAATAATTCCGGGCTTGCCGTGTGAAGAAAGCAAAACACTCCAGTGATCCACCCATCAGCATCTGTCCTCTTACTTGCAATGAGAAGAGCCTCAACATGGTGCCCATTACGGTCGAAAAATGCCAAAGGAAATTTTTCCGACTCTTGGCCATTCACTGCATCATTCAACACTATCATCAGCTTTGTGACCACATCCTGTCCGTGCAGGCGACAGCAAACCATCTGCAACCCAAAGATCTCACCCACAAGCATTTTTCCCAAAACCTCCTCCCTTCTCCAGCTTCGGATCATCACGCCGCACCTACGACCTTCCAAAACCAGAGCTGCAATATCTGCTTTGAATCATCAGCATCATTATTACCAAGACACGGCCATTTCCCAGTCATTTTGAACCTCAATCAAATGCCACTATCATCTCAAGCATGATTTCTGAGCATTTTACCATCTCGTGGGGCCAAGAAAAGCTGTTAAATACTCAAGGAAAATCCAAACCTATGTACATAGGCACAGGGACTTCTGCTAGCCCCCAAGGTTCACCATAAACATAAAAACTCCACGATTCACACCACACTCATGTACTGGGGCTTCGAGACCTGGCTCAGCTTCAGCTCGTCTTATTGAACCTCATTTACAATATGAACATATGTACATGGGCATCATATAATGACTCAAGTCATGGCACTTAATCCCATGCATCTAGATTTGCATTTAATGGCCTCACATGCATGGTTTCACACCATAGACGTGCCGTGGCACGACATCCACCCCCTCTAAACCTGCACATCCTCTGGTATCATCAAGATCCACATATAACTTGATGTCGTCTTCATCTTCTACATTACCAGGAAGATCATCCTCTTCCTCTTCAACCATATCCATACTATCACTGTCAAGCCTCTCATCCTGAGTCTCCTGTGAATCAAAAGGATCACTGTCATGCTTTCTTTTAAACATCTTGATTCTTTTGCCTGCCACAAGATTCTTTATCTCTGTTCCATCAAGCTCACACAGGGTATACGTGGCATTTCCATGCACATGCTTGACAATGTAAGGGCCAAACCATCTTTTTGCAAACTTTATTTGAACAGTGAACTGGTTGTCAAGGCTACTATCATACATTAGGACCCAATCACCTTCTTCAATAGGTTTTGGCCGGAGTCTGTGTCTTCTATCAAATCTTTCTTTATTTTTCAACCTTGCATCTTTCAAACGAGCTTTAGCAAGCTCTACATCTTCAGGCCTCCTCTCCAGCTGCCTTATTCGCAATGCAAGGAGGTCTTCCCTGTTCAATCCTTCCACCCAGGGCAATACATTCCAAGTTGGAACTACTTCTTCAACTAGCATTACTGGCTTCTGACCATACATTAATTCTGCAGGCATGTATCCTGTCACACTGAGCTATGAGTTGTACGGTCAGCCCACAAAGCATATGGTAGCAGCCTTGGCCACTCTCGCATTCTTTCTCTGCATGCCTTAGCCAAAGCTTTAATGATTGGAGGATGTCCTCGCTCACTTTTACCATTGCCCTCAGGGTTGTAAGCACATGTTAGGGATAGTTTGATGCCAATTCTAGAGAAAAATGCCCTTGCTTCTTCAACATCTAGCTCACCCCTATCAGCTGTTATTTTCCCAACACAACCATACCAGCAAATCACATCTTCCAAGAGAAATTTGCATACTGTTTCCGTACTCTTTGTTCTAAGAGCACGCCCCTCTACCTGATTTGTCAAATCTTCTCTTGCAAGTGCTATGTACCGCATCTGCCAAATTCCCAAAGGCATTGTAACTAGATCCACTACCCATTTGTAGTGCATGGCAGGTGGGTAGGTTGGTTGCAAGCCATCACGATGCCGCACATTTGAGTACATTTGACATACCATGCATGTTTCCACATATTGGGAAATATCCTTGTACATTCCTTTCCACCAATATCTTTTCTTTATTTTGGTAAAGGTGGCCCACACACTTCGATGTCCAGCCCAGAGACTCTCATGGAATTCTTTCATGAGCTTCCCTTGAGTCTCTTTATCACATATGACTCTCTGTGGCATAGCATTCCTCTGCTTAGGATGCTTCCAAAGGTATCCATCCTTTAGAAAATAACCATATGCTTTTCTGCGGATCCTCTTAAATTCTGAGTCAGACCAATTTTCATGTCTTGTCAGAGTACTCAAGTATTGACCAATAAGCAGCCAATCTCCTTCATACATTTCCTCAGTAAAAGACTCAAGTGCATTTGATAGGCAAGTATGGTCCCCTTTTGCATATGCAATAGTGTAGAACTTTGTACCTACATCATCAATGTCACTAATCATCCCTTCTTCATCTTCATACCTGGCTCTTGATGGCATATCTGCAACTGGGTTGTCTTTTCCTGCAATATGCTCAAACTCAGGATTTAGTGACTTGATATAGGCAATCCACCTAAGCATAGCGATATCTGGAGTGGTGCAGCTTGCAATCATCCCAAGGAGTGGCAAGCAATCAGTTTCTACAAGTACAGATGCCCCCAATAAGATATTCTTTTTCACATTTTAGAGCAGTGACTATTCCCCATAACTCTCTCTTGATCTGCGGATATTTTCGTTGATGAATGCTTAATACCTTTGCTCCAAATCTGATTACATACCTGTGATCATCCTCATCATCTTGCCCTACTGCTCATCCTATCCTAGTAGGACTAGTATCAACTGTAACAATCACAGGCTTGCCACACTCATAATCCGCCTTTCTTAGAGTAGGTGATGATTGGAGCAGATATTTCAGCTTCCGCAGCATAACTTTAGTATGTGCTGCACTCCACAAAAATTTTTTATTTTTCCTCAAAAGTTGATAAAGAGGATCTACTACATGTGCATAATGTAGGATCCATATAACATAAAAGACACATGCACCAAGAAATCTCCTCAGCTCTGTAACATTAATGCATATCTCTTTCATTCTTTGTATTGCATCTATCTTGGCTGGACAAGGTCAGCGTCCACTAGTACTACAAAGATGCCCCACTATTAGCACTTCACCAACCCCAAACACTGATTTCAGTCCAGATAAAGTAAGATTCACCTCTTCAAGCCTGGATAGAATCATATCACAATCCTTTATATGATTGGCCACAAACTTGCGGCACCCCTTCGAATTCAAATCCCCATCTTTGTCTTTCTCATCACAGCCCTTTATTGGTACATCGTCCAGAAAAGGCATAGTTATTTGTGGTATGAAGTCTCGCAAGACTTTATTCATTCCATTCATCGTATGCGCCACTGAGTTGGTGGCTCCCTGTGGTAAGGTACGCATCCTTACCAATCCCAAAGGAGTTTTCATTGTGGTCAAGTCCCTGCTTTGTATATCCAGCTGGAACTGATCATATCCCGAATACAGATCACCCATAGAGTATATAGCTTTCCCTGCAAATGCTTCTGTAAACTCATCCACAATCGGACCTACTCCCACATTCCTGATTGTGACCTTGTTTATAGGTTGCATGTCTTGAATGAAGCGCAATGCTCCATTTTTCTTTGGCACGGTAAACCATCTGTTGGAGTATGGAGCACATGATGGCTCCAAAATTCCCATCCTGATCTTTTCTTTTAGTAATTCCATCAGCTTTGGCAAGAGAGCCTTTGGTACTGGAATCGACCGCCGCAAGTTCCAGGGCATATGTGGAACAGTGAAGATCACCATCGGTGCTGTTACACTTGGATCAACACAGCCTATCTCATGCGGCTGAAAAGCAAAGGCTTTCCCATGTTTTACAAGCATCTCCTCAAAGCATTCCTTTTCAACTGGCAACAGAAAATCCTTTTCACCAATCTTCAGCTCTTTTAGGGTTTCTTGTGTAAACTTATGCCCAATTTTCTTCGGATCTCTGAGATTTGGTTGCATAGAGGCTTCATCTATCTTCTCCTTGCTTTCTGGTGGCAGGGGCAAGGCAACTGGTTTCACCTTCTTTGCAACCATTTTATACTTTGTATCAACTCGAGCATCTGTCCCACAATACATACCTTTGCATTCCACTTCTTCAAATTCCTTGATTACATCATACATACCCACAGACGATACTTTCACCATCTCATTCCCACCCTGCAAGCATGAACTTCCCATGGCACAAAGCTCACCCATAGTATCCACAAATGACACCTCATCAAGGACACCTGATATAAACTCATCCTTCTCCAAAAGACCACACTGTTCAAAACCTTTTTGTACATTCTGTACATATTGACGCATACCACGCTTCAAATCCTTGCTTTTTACAAAGACCAGTGACCCATAGCTAGAAAATCCCTGAAAATTTACTGAAAAGTTATTTACATTGATTGAGTCCTGCGAGAACTCATTTTCCCTTGTACCATTGGAATCCCGCTTTATAATGGCACCTGGCCAAAATCCCTCATCTCCCTGTAGTTCATGAATTCTCTGTTTATCTTTGGGAGTGACTGTGCTCGAAGAGACTCACGGTTCCTTTCATGGTTAATACAAACTGTCAAGAACTGAACAGCTTTCTTGCCATCTTTACTCCTTATTTTTGCATATGCCGAGCCATCATCCAAAACCTTTGTTTCCATCCTCACAGCTATAATGTAGGGTTGCCCAAGGATGAGGGGATACGATGACATCTCCTGAACAAAGAAGTTCTGATCATCTTTCACATCCCCTATAGTTACCCTTACATTTGGACAGGCTGCATAGAGCTCTCCAGATGAGTTATTAGCTGCTTTAATCATCCACCCATGATCTACATCCATTGGCCACTTACATTTGTTGTAGAGATTTTTAGCCATAAGATTTATTTCAGACCCATGATCAATTAGAGCAACATACGGCTCTTCCAAGTCACCTATCTTGACAAGGGTTTCTATGGTTGCTCTTGCCCAATGGCTCTTGGAATAATGACTCTTTGTAAGAACTTCTTTTTCATCATCCTCATCCACAAAGCGCACTTGTCGTGCCCCTTCAGCAGAGTGATTACATTCCACCACATTCTCTCTCTCTTCCTTTTGTTGTACCTGTACTCCATGAGTCTTGGAAGTGCTTGCCTCCCCTTGTGATGGAATAGATTCAATTATGGACTGCCTTTTCCTTCGTATAATATCAATTATCTCATCATGGAATTCTTTCTTTGCAATCCCCAAGACTTCCCCTAGTGTAAATTCCACCCTACTGTTTAGAATCCTCTCTTCAAGCATCTTTTTGAGGTCTGTTGTGCGGCTTCAATATCAGATTGAAGCTTGTAGAGTGGACTTTTCCCTTTACCCTTCTCCTTCTCATGCTTCATTTTTGCTGGCACTTCTTCCATTGATACTTCCTGTGGAGGTCTGCTATGCGGTGGAGGCATATGTGATGGCCCAGGATCCTTCTTTTCACTACCACGAGTGACCCTTTTTGATGGCCCTCCTTCCTCATTTTCCCTCTTATGCTTTTCCTCTACCTGTGCCTCATTATTCTGGCATTTTGCAATGTAGGCATGAACAGATAAAGAATCCACAAGCTCTTCCCAGCCAGTCTCAAGACGTATACAGTCACCTGCCTCATGCAAAGCCTGCTTAGACACCTTCTTTGACGCAATTAGTTCCATTGTTGATGGCCAAAAATCTTCATTCTCAGATTCCTGCTTTGATTGACCAGCCTTTAACCCATAGGTTGCTGCCTCAACCATAGAGATGGCATGGCTAGCAGCCATATCCTCAACCAGCTTTTTCATCCCTCCTTTCCCAAAGTTTGTGCTTAATGGAAGACCAGTCTCTGTAAGGTGGATTTTCCCCATCTTTGAAAAACACAAGTTGATTTTTGAGGGCTTCCTTATAGCTAGCACAGTCTTTCTTTGCATGTTCTGGGTCATCACACCATATACATCTGAATGTAAACCCTTCTTTGCTTTGAGGCCTTTGCATAGAAGCCTGCCCTAATGGTAGCCCTTTTTCTTCAATCCTGGACATCTTCAATTTTAGGTCTCGCATGCCCTTAATAAGCTCTCCCATCTACCTTTGGGATTGTAGCAGCTGGTTTTGGTAGATTCTCAGGGGTAACAGTAGTTATAGGAGTTGCCGCGCTCATCACCATTTTATCCCTCCTTCGCTACCGCTTTGCTAGCATGGTGACCGCATCCTCGACATCATTCCAATCACTCTTTAATCCCTGCTCTATATCCTTATCTTCAAGGAGGATTTCCAGTTTCTCTTGAAGATCTTTCCCAGCTCCTTGTAAGAAGAGCTCTGTTTTTTCCCTGTCCAAGGTTGTGCGCTCAATCCTTGACAGCTGGGGATAACGCTTCTCAAACTCTCTTAGCAACTCTGTGGTAGAAATTCCCATTTTGGGTTTTGTGACCCATTCCAAGAAAGTTCGCTTGGTCACCCGCTCAGAATCCTCCATGAAATAATCATCCTTCAAAGCAAGCTTGAACTCCTCCCAATTTCTGCCACCATGTGCTGCCTGTAATCCTCTTATGCGCTCTCTTATTTCAAGAACACATACCAGCTCAAAGCTTCGAACCATATCATCCTCACTCACCCTGTTTAGCTCCATTTCCTTTGTGTAATTGCGCAGGTACTTTGTGATGTCCTTACCATCAAATTGATCCACCTTTTTCACAATTGACTGCAGTACTTTAGTCGTGGAAATTTGCCCCCTCTCAGCAGCTTGCTGCTATTGCATATACATAGTAAACATCTGAAACATTGCATAACCCCAGGGTCAAAATGAACCCCCTGACCCTCAGGATTCTTAGCCATAGCTTCCCTTTGTATTTCACCACACTCTCACCCCAGCAGTTTCACATCGGGTTCACCAAAGCTGTCGTGACGTGGGCGGTGTCGCTGGGAAAGTGCGAAACTTCTGGCTGTGAGAGTTGTTTTCAAATCCCACCAAGACCAAGGTAAAAGATTGAGTTCAAGTGAATCAAAATGTCATGATATAAAGTGAGCATGGAGCCGTAAGAGAGTGGTGGGATTTTTTTTTTAAAAAAAAGTAGAGAGAAGAGCCTTAAAAATTCGAATTAATACCCAGCTCTTGTAGGCTTCTCCCTCTTTTGAAGTATTGATGACCTCTGGAAATTGTTAAGTAGTTTCAACCTCTATTCTTGTCAGCTTGCATGAGCTTCAGCATCAACAGTCGCCTTCATATAGAAGCTTGGATATCACCTTGGTAGTATAAGCTTTGTTAAGTTGAGTTTTGATCAGTAGAAGCACATCTGAATTCAGAGCTGGGAACTCACTCTGCCTATGGTGGCGGGTACTATACTCAATTTTTCCTTGCCATGACAAGAGCAGCAAGGTAGCCAAGACTCACTAAATTCTCTCTATTTCTTCCCCTTCTCTGACTACAAGTTGAACCGATTTTAATGGCAAGATGTAGAGCCTAGACCCACTAGTGCCAAGTAGAAAGCATGACTCTCCTTCTCTGTCGCTAGTCGGAAGGTATCCACAGGATCACTCTAGAGCTTCTCTTCAGCCAGCGTTCCCCCCCCGATGCTTCACACACACCAGGCGGCTAGCTTTCTTTTTTTTTAGTCCCCTCACGACCCTCGCCAACTGCTTTTTCCACACCGTCCCTTCTCACCAGCGGCCACCTTCTCCCCAGTCCCCGCAGCAGTACCAGCCCACACCAACTGCACCTTAGAGCCCCTCACCTGCTCTTCCCTAGGGCGATCACTGTCTTTCCCTTCGCTTCCCCTTTGCTCTCCTCAGCTTCCTCTTCTGCAGAATCCCGGCTCCCTTTTCCCTAGTTGCAGCCCTCACCAACACGACCACCTTGTCTTTGCTTGCGTCAGCACTTGTAGGCTGTTTAACTCACGCAAGCCCTCACACAGCCAGCAAACCTTGCACCTATGGCTTCAGCTAGCCATAAAAACGCACATCCCCCCCGGTACTGTCTTGCCCTCTCCCCCGTCTACAGAATCCCCCCCCCCCGCTTTTCACCAGCTCAGCCTTTCCTTTATATCTGTAGCTGTGCACGGCCTTCCTCCCCAGGCGGTTCGCTTCTCTTTTTTTCTACTTGCTTCCCCGCTACTCTGCTCTACGAGGCGTCTGCTAACCACCCCATCACCCTCACCAGCTCTCTTGTGCCCTCATCACTTCTGCAAAGGCTACCTAAACTGTCCATGCCAGAACCCGTTGCATCCTTTGCTCTCCGCACTTGTAGACGACCACCGCCCTTCTTCGCCAGCTGCTGCCGACTTCTAGACGTCGACTTGGCAGCCCCAATAAGCCCTTCCACATGGCCTACACAATCCCCCCCCTATATAACTTAGCTCTTTGTCCACTTTCTCTTTTTCTCTTTTCATTATCAAAGCCTGCAATAATTCTGGGCTTGCCGTGTGAAGAAAGCAAAACACTCCAGTGATCTGCCCATCAGCAGCTGTCCTCTTACTTGCAATGAGAAGAGCCTCAACATGGTGCCCATTACGGTCGAAAAATGCCAAAGGAAATTTTTTCAACTCTTGGCTATTCACTGCATCATTCAACACTATCATCAGCTTTGTGACCACATCCTGTCCGTGCAGGCGACAGCAAACCATCTGCAACCCAAAGATCTCACCCACAAGCATTTTTCCCAAAACCTCCTCCCTTCTCCAGCTTCGGATCATCACGCCGCACCTACGACCTTCCAAAACCAGAGCTGCAATATCTGCTTTGAATCATCAGCATCATTATTACCAAGACACGGCCATTTCCCAGTCATTTTGAACCTCAATCAAATGCCACTATCATCTCAAGCATGATTTCTGAGCATTTTACCATCTCGTGGGGCCAAGAAAAGCTGTTAAATACTCAAGCAAAATCCAAATCTATGTACATAGGCACAGGGACTTCTGCTAGCCCCCAAGGTTCACCATAAACATAAAAACTCCACGATTCACACCACACTCATGTACTGGGGCTTCGATAACTGGCTCAGCTTCAGCTCGTCTTATTGAACCTCATTTACAATATGAACATATATACATGGGCATCATATAATGACTCAAGTCATGGCACTTAATCCCATGCATCTAGATTTGCATTTAATGGCCTCACATGCATGGTTTCACACCATAGACGTGCCGTGGCACGACAACGTACTATTTATTTATTTTTCAGATATGTTAGTTCCAAAGCAATTGATCCAGCCACGTTGGATGATGCACGTGTTATGGCAGTGGAGGTGGTTTGTTTGGTAGAGGAGACTTTTCCGTGAACCATTCTCACAAGTCAACTACATCTCATTGTGCATTTAGTGGACGAAATCGCTTTATGTGGCACTGTGCATGCACGTTGGATGTTCTTCCTAGAGCGCTTCATGAAGACCTTAAAAGACTTTGTGAGGCAAAGTGTAAGGCCTGAAGGAAGCATGGTCGAGGGTTGGTTGATACAAGAGTCTCTTGTATATATTTCAGAATTTCTTGGTCAGGTGGACATCTCTTTTCCATGACTATGGAGCAATGAAGAGGACTTGAGGATGACCTCTATTGTGCCTCAAGGAAATGGGCAGAGTAAAGTAATTGACAGAACATTGATTGATGATCTCAATTTCACTTGCATCCTTAATAGTGATGTGATGAGCAGATGGGTTACAAGATATGAGGATGCAAAGACAAAAAGACAAGCAGAAAGAACTCTCTTTCGGAGGCAACATGGCTCTCGTAAGGTGTACCCTAAGCATCTAGCAACACTTCCGAATGATATCCATGTTGATTGGTTGCATGAGGAAATGGAGAGAGCAGAGAGCGACAAGGGGCTGCATATCACGGCGGAAGAATGGGAGTATGCACGAGGATGCATGTTAAAGGTACATAGAACTAATGTTTTGCATTAGTTCTAAGTGATTTGCTTTTAATATTTATTCACATTGCTAACACAAATATTGCTTCTATTTTGGTCCAGTGCACTATGTTCAATGCTATATGGTGTGAAGGCAAGCATTTTCAAACACAAAGAATTGATGAAAAGAGGAATACACAAGATTGCGGTGTCATTAGTAGCTTTGAGGGAGCTAATGGAAAAATGGATGATTATTGTGGCACAATCCAAGACATATTTAGGCTTGACTTTCGTCGCTTCTTTGTGTATGTTTTGGATGTCAAATGGCAAATGAACGTGGTGAAAAAAGGACCTGATGCAACGATAAAACGCCATGCAAGTGGCTATGTAACTGTTGACTCTACCAGGGATTTCATTAACGTCTTCACAATTTCGTGATCACGTTAACAAAACCTATTGTTAACATATTAAAACTTGTGATCACATTGTATATTCACATGACCAGAGAAATGACCTGCCGGAACCCACTATTCCAGTAACACCTCCGGGCTTTTATCCTTTCCCGGCGGGCCCGTCGGGGTATGAGGTTTTCCCGGCGGGCCCGTCGGGAAAGGAGAAAAGCCCGGCGGGCCCGCCGGGAAAAACAAAAACACCGGCGGGGTATTATTCTGTATATAAACACTGCCCGACACCCGTCGTACAACTTTTGGGAAGATAGTCCTTGTTTTGGGGGCGTGATATCTCTCCTCAAAGTACTTGTAGAGCTCTCGAGTTGCTAGAAGTGTCCTCTTGGGAAGAACGTCCTTATTTTAGGGGCTGTCGTCTTTCCTTGTAGGCACTCCTAAGGCTATTGGGCCACTCGTCCTTAGTTCTTTGAACTGGGGGCAGGGTGTGGTTCGTAGCTAATACTTGCGGAGATTTAGGGACAAATTTGGAGTCATTCAGCTTTGCATTTGAGCCACGTACGTAATCTACCTCATTCTGCTTTATGAATGGTTTGATGGAGCCAAGAGTCCTGCTTAGGGGCTTGTATTGGTTCTTGATACTTGATATAGTTTAGAGTAGACAAGGGTCTATTGTCCTATACTAGAGTATTGGGCAAGCATAGATCTTTGATTTTTTTTGTGAATGTTAGAGAAGGTCTATTGTCCTATACTAGAGTATTGGGCAAGCATAGATCTTTGATTGTGTAAAGTATCCTTAATTGGGTACAAAAGGCATCCTTCATTGGGGGTGCAATGTGCATGATAGTTTCGAAGTAGTTTTGTAGTAAGACCTTGCAAGATAGTTTGAAATAGTTTTGTGTTATGTGATGATCTTTTGTATTTGTCAAGATAGTTTCGAAGTACTTTGTCTGCAGATGTATGTTTTTGTTATACGTGAGTGATTTGTTGTTTTTTCATTTGTGTATTCATTGTTATATGCTTGGTTGAATAGGCTATTTGTTGAGATGGAGGACAATGTTGGATCCAGTGGTACCTCCAATAGAGTCCAAATTTCAAATAGCAGAAAAAAAAAGGCACCTGGGATAGAGTGGCAATATGCAATTAACGTTGGTGATCGATTCATAGATTGGGAGTGTAAGCTATGCCATGCAGTAAAATCAGGTGGGGCGCCTCGACTAAGAGAACACTCTTTAGGCGGACCGAAGAAAAAGTCATGTACCCACCCCTCTGCACCTATAGTGGCCAAACGCATAAGAGAAGAAATTCAAAAGAAAGATTCAAGAAAACATGACACTCCTCCCGTTAATGTATCAAGGCAGCAAGAACACTGTTCTTCTAATCATCAAACTCCCGCTACATCGCCTACTTGTACCCCGAACGGCAATATGCAGCCAGAAAGTAATCTACCCAGTGCATCTTCTTGCAAGCAAAACTTTGACGTAGGAAATATACCCATGCGTCAAACTTCATTGCAAGAAAGCCTACGTCAAGGTCGACTCGATGATGCACAACTCGTCCTTGCTGAAGCGATTTACTTTTCTGGGAGTGCTATGATGATGGTGGACAGTGAGCATGGAAGAAAATTGGTGAGTTTGGACCAGGGTTTTCACCGCCTACGTACCATGCTATGCGAAATGATCTATTAGAGAAATGTTATGCGCAGGTAAAAGAACGTGTACAAAGAATAATTCTTAGCAATATAGAGCTTTCTGGATGTAGTATAGTAAGTGATGGATGGTCTAATGTGCAAAGAATTAAACCATTAATTAATGTAATGGTTATTTCACCTAGAGGTGAGACTTTCATCCGTGCCGTGGTTTCAGCTGGTTCAATCAAAACTGGGGCTTACATTGCTCAAGTTATTAGCACTGTGATAGAGGAAGTGGGTGCCAAAAATGTAGTCCAAGTCGTCATGGACAAGGCAAAAAATTGTAAAAATGCATCCAGAATCCTACAGCGACAATATCCACATATTTTTCCGGTAGGCTGTAATACTCATAGTTTGAATCTTGTATTAAAAGATTGGTATAAATCTGATGATACCAAATGGTTTGCCTCAATCGTCGACACTGCTCGCCAGCTTGTGAAATTCATGCTCAAGAGACAGAGAGTTTTGGATATGTTTCGACCTCGCATGTCAGTTATGTTAAAGCTTCCAGCGGAGACTAGGTTTTGCACTCACTTTTACACTTTTGAGTCTCTTCTTAGAAATAAAGATGCAGTTTGTGAAACATTTACATGCATGGCATTTCATGACTGGGAGAGCACTCAACTTGAAAAAGTGAAAGAGAAAATCAAAGTCTTGAAGGCAGCGCTTACGAGAAGAAGTTGGTGGAACAGTGTGATGGATGCATACCATGTAATGATGCCTGTTATGTATGCTGTACGAAGCCTTGATCAAAGAGCGCCTAATCTCGGAAAAGCATGGATGCAATGGTGGACTGTCCAGCGGAGTTTGGAGTGTCCTGAGAAATTAGAGCATTCAGTGGTGGAGAAGCAATGGCGTGTACCGTTCTCTAGTAGACAAAGAAAAGTTCTGTTGAAGTACTTTCATGCTAGATGGATTGGAGCGCATTCACCACTGCACAGTGCTGCTTACATGTTAGATCCTGAATATTGGAATATGGATTTGATGTCCAACGTTGAGGTGGTGCAAGATTTTTATAAAGTGGTAAACACTTTCTATAATAATGATGATGATCGTGTACAGTGCATAAAGGAGATGACCTCATTTCGGTTGAAAGAGGGTTTATTTTCCAACTCCCTTGTTCAACAAATGGCTAAAGAGCAACCTGCATGGAAGTGGTGGATGATGAATGGTGGTGAGCATTATGCTTTATTGCGCAACCTTGCGATGAAGGTTCTAAGTCAGTGCTCTTCAAACTCAGGCTCAGAAAGAAACTGGAGCATGTATAAATATATTCATAGTACTATTCGCAATCGACTTCTTGCGGATCGAGCAGATAAACTTGTTTACATGTACTGCAATGAAAAGATCTTGCGAGACATCGAAAGCGAAGAGTATGAAGAAGATATGCCCAGATGGATGTACAATTGTGAAGATGTAGACGAGAACTTTGATGTTGGACGTACGTTGTGCACCACCCTTGAGATAGAAGACAATTTAGACATTGACTTAGATGAGCTTAATTTAGCAGACGAGAGAGTAAACGGTGAAAGAATTTTGGAGCAAGATACTGACATAGAGGAAGAAGTCACTTTATTAATTTAATAAAAAGTACTTGTACAAATGATCGAAGTGTATACATTATCGAATGAGAGAGAGAGAGAGAGGGGGAGGAAGAGAGAGAGGTGTGACAGATAGAGAGAGGAAACATTAAATGATATTTTTTATAGTTTTGTGAGTTCCTAAAGAGAGAAAAATAATGTTTTGTAATCCTAAAGCACTCCTCATCTACATACCTAAAGTATTTGGTGAAGTGTATCATGAGAGAGAGAGAGAAAGAGTTGTGAAGTGTATCATTGCGAGAGAGAGAGAGAGAATTGTGAAGTGTATCATGAGAGAGAGAGAGAGAGAGGAGAGGAAGAGAGAGTTGTGACAGATAGAGAGAAGAAACATTAAATCACATTTTTAATGTTTTTGGGAGTTCCTAAAGAGAAAGATAATGTATTGTTTTAATTTTTAAGTAAATAGAGGGAGAAAAAAGAAATTATTAAGAAGTATGTATATTTTAAGAGAGAAAAAAAATCATTATCTACACATCTATCGTGTTGTGAAGTGAATCATGAGAGAGATAGAGAAAGAGTTGTGAAGTGTATCATGAGAGAGAGGGGGGTAAGAAGAGAGAGATTCATATTTTTCGAGTTACGAATCACGATATTATAAAATAAAACGGTTAGACAATATGATGTAAACTTTGATCCATGAAATACTAATGCCGCGTTAGCAACCAAGTATCGCATGGATCAAACACAATAAAAACAATACAAGTCAAATCAAACAAATTTACGACATTTATTCGACCGCGTTAACGATCATATGCTGAAATACACAAGCAAATTTACGACACTTTTTCGACCGCGTTAACGATCAAATGCCGCAATATGCAAAAAACATTTTATGCACTAGCGGACGACACCAACTTGCCGTGTTAACGACAAAATGCCGCCCGATTCTATGGGAATACCAATAGGATACGAACATACACTGGCCGCGTTACCGACCATATGTCCGCATTTGACAAAGGGAAGGGAAGGGAAGGTGACATCGCCATAACGATACTATGCTTGCCGCGTTACCGACTAGTACCGCTACGGCGTGCCATACTTACCATAGGACACAGACTAGCCGCGTTATCGACTAAGTGCCCCAGGGTAAGCACCATTTCGAAGAATGGCCTTACACACACACACCAGTCGTGTGGCGGGCCACCCAAATCCTGCCGCGCATTGCGACAATGGGCGGCTGCCCGCACGAACTCACCCACACACACATCCCTCGTGTGGCGGACCACCCACATCTTGCCGCACATTGCGACAGTGGGCGGCTGCCCGCACGAACACACCCACATACACAAACACACACACACACACACAAGTTTTTATTACCTGTGTGCTGTCAGCAATGAAATCCCAAAGGGCCCCCCGGGCCCATATATATAGAAAAATGTACCCCGCCGGGATATGTGACGACCCCGACGGGCCCCGCCGGGTAAAGCATAAGCCCGGCGGGCCCGCCGGGGTATATCAAAAGCCCGGCGGGATTTTTCCCGGTTACCAGGTCGCTTGCCACCGGCTTTTTTGTGAACATGTTAACATGTGAACATGTTAATAACATGTTCACACATGTTATTAACAAGAAAAATTTTGTGATCACGTGAATATAAAATCCCTGGACTCTACAAAGTTTTGGCAAACAAAGAAAGATAGGCTCGTATTGCCACAACAATGTGAGCAGGTATGCATTTTTTTACTAATGTGTTTCATGTACATATATATCTAAGCTCGCGTACCCCTTGACTTTTGATATGCTAATTAATTACTGTAGTATGTGTATTTGAGTAGGTTATCTATCTACCAATGGTGCATGACATTAAATGGTGGTACGTCATCCCTATTGCACCACGTTCCAAAGTGATGTATAATACATTCACTGATATGGAGCATATGGAGGATGTAACAAGCCGCAATGAAGATGATGTCGAACATGCCAATGAAGATGTTGTGATCGATGATCAAGAAACAAGAGATGATCATGATAATGAGGATGAGCGTGCCATTTCTCATGATCATGAGAGTGACCCTACCATTGAGGATGATGGTGATGTTGATGAGGATGATCGGGACATCGATACCATTATCAATGGAGTACAGAATATCGATAGTGGAATAAATTTAATCATAGCCTTACAAATTGATCAAATGGATATTGATGTTGATCGTTTGGCAAGGATGGATCTTATTGAAGATGAGATCGAACCCTAACCAATCCGTCACTGTATCGTTCTAAATTGATGACATTTCTATTGTATGTGTTGTCTTTTAATTATCATCTCATGATTTATTTTTGAATATATTTCATTGTTGTAAATGCATGTAGTGGGATTGTGTAATGATATATACTGTAATGTACTATGAGATGGTTTAAAGAAAATAGTTTTTAATTTTGTAAAGGAATTCAGTTTTTTACCAAGCATGTATTGATGCGTGTATGGCAGCGTGTATTGATGCGTGTATTATTGCATGTATATAAACGCGCTTATACACGCGCTGATAAATGCAAATATACACGCGAATTTAAATGCCAAATACACGCACTGATAAATACAAATATACACGCGAATTTAAATGCCAAAATACACGTGCCTGATTCTATTCAAATACATGCGTGACTATACACGCGCTCGTAATTTATCACGTGTATGAAACGCGTGTATGGCAGCATTGTCTTGTAGTGAAGAATGGAGGTGTTGAATAATATAGGCATATTATGTTGTTACTATAGGAAACTATTGGAGCCTACAAAAGAAAATATGGATCCCAACCTTCTTCCTGTTAAACAAATGAAAGAATTACTTTCTTGTGGTGTAGCAAAAGGTTTGATTGAAGAAAAAAAATACAAAACAATCAAACAGAATGTTGTAGAAGACTTTATATCCAATAATCAAGTTGATGGCACTATAATCCAAGAGGCTCTTGATGTTAGTGGAGTTAGCAGGAAGGGATATAGTTCGATTTTCCATGCGATATCCTCAACTTTGAGAGATCAAAGGATTAAACGAGTTTTACTGCCAAATCCTGCAACCGTGTGGAGGATAAGAGGTCATTTGAATGAAAGTATAGATGAGTTTATTGGGCAATATATCCATATTGAAGAAATATTTTATGGTGGTAAAGGAACCACTGTGTATGACCCTTGGAACAATATATTTATACAACAACTTCAAAGAAGAATGGTCGAGTTTTAAGGAATAACATTTGTTGAGGAGTGCAAAGGCATTTTGAAATTTGTTATCAAACTGGATGAGTGTGAGGTTGTAAAGGAAAAGAAAATGGAAAGGATTACTATTACATTGATGAATGGAGAACTTGATACATCATTGAACTGAAGCGAGTTCGAAGTATTTTAGTGTGCAGTCGGAGAAACACATATGGTGGTTAGGCTCATTCCTGGTATGATCATTTTTTGTTTCGTACTTGACTTTAGTCATTGTTTTCAAATCTTTTATAGTAAGACTTTTGTTTTCTATAATCACAGGTGAAGACAAAAGACCATGAAACACTAGATTGGGTGTTTCACCACACGGAAATACCAAGAATAATTAAAAGACAAGTGCAAGGACAGAATCTCCATGTTGCAGGAAAAGGTGATTTTCAAGTAGAGTGGCACATGGCGGGGGATCTTAAAACACTTAAGTGCATGTATAACGTTAGTAAAGGAGGCAACTCAAAGTCTCCTTGTCTTTACTGCTGCAAAGAATCAGCTCAAGTAATGGATTCCAAATGGTGGAAGAGAGCACCTAATAGAGAAAAAGTTGACCCTGACTTCAAGGCCATTCTTGACATTCCACTATGTAATGTTCACATATGCACATTGCATGCTCTATGTCGAATTATTGAGAAATTGGTATTTTTGTATATTGGATTTGCTTGGAAACTCTGTCCCAAAAAAAATAGAAAGAATGTTCTTCAAGCATTGGAAAAAGTGTTATCCGAAATAGGTCTGCATGGAGGTGATGTTCATATCACAAAAAAAAATCTACTAATGGCAAGGAGGTACCAATCAAGCCCTCTATTGGTGCTGTTAAGGCAAGAAGATTCTTGTCTCGACCCAAACATAGTAGCAAGCAAGTAAGGCAAGGTAGAACAGTTTCAAGGATTAATTATGGATTGTGGAAGCAAGTCCATAATGCTGTGAAAGATCATGAAGCAGATGGGGAAGCACGAAATGTAAAGGCAGAGGTGTGGAGGTCTCTTGATCAACTCTTCATGTTTTGTGACAATGTAACATGGACAAAGAGTGATTACAAGAACTTTGAAGAGGCAATTAAACATTTTGGGAAGTCAATGAAAGACGCGTGGACAGCCTGCAATATAACTCACTACATAGTAAAGTTCTGTCTTCTTCTTTTACTTAAGTATGATCCTCTTTTTTTTCATAACTTACTATGCATTCTTATGTCTTTGTGAAAACAGCATATCATCTACAACCACCTTCCCTATTTTGTCAAAAAGTATGGATGCCCAGCAATTTGGTCTACCCAAGGCATGGAGAAGTCTCACTACATGGCACGTAATGCATTTTTCAGACACACACAACACTATGGAGGGAGTCAAAAGGCAAATAGTCTGAAGGAAGTCTTCCAATGGTTTTACCGAGGCATTATACAGAGGCTGCATGCTAAAAGAAAATTTGCTAGTTCCAAAGTCAAGCTTGCTTTTATTCTAGCCCAAAAGCAAAGACGAAGACAAACTTTGGACAATTCAATGGCAGCAGAGAGACATAGACAATGGAGGGATTCGAAGATATTTAGAAACCATAAATGGACAAGTAAACATGAATAGCAGTTTGTAACTTATTGGTGTTATGTCCACATGTTTTCAAACTCAATCAATAGATTTTTATTTTGTGGAACAAGTGACTCTTGGTGTTATGCCTATATGTTTTGAGACTCCATCAAAAGTATTTCTTTTGTAAAACATGTGATCTATATTAAC
The DNA here is from genome assembly GCF_041138505.1 of Cibotium barometz. Taxonomy (NCBI): domain Eukaryota; kingdom Viridiplantae; phylum Streptophyta; class Polypodiopsida; order Cyatheales; family Cibotiaceae; genus Cibotium; species Cibotium barometz. The sequence continues at coordinate 516,704 of NW_028229435.1, read as the reverse complement.
AAGCATCAATGCATCCATGAGCTACACATAAAAAATTCAATCAATACTACTTAATTATGTTAGACACACTATTGATCCTTACCAATAAGGTACTGAGTGTCAAACGTTTTTAGAAGCTACTGAGCATGGGAAGACTCTACTAAAGTGTCGTACGGTGATGGGACAAATGCAAAAGGGTACTGATCGTCCGTACAGACAAGGAACTGATGAGGATCAAAGACTTTGTACAAATCAGTTCAACTTCAACATAATGTTTGTGCTATATTTGATGACTAAATCCTATTACTCCCAGGGCCTGCCAGTCAGAACTCTCTTTTTGAACTTGATTGGACTCTTTTTCTTTCTTGTTGGCTTGATGTCGACTGTCTGTTTATCAATGCTTGCCTCTATTGCTTGTCTGGGAGGGGTATCCTTGTCTGGGAGGGGTATCCTTGTCTTCAGCTATCTCCACATGTTCTTCTTCTTGGATTGTGTCACCTGATGCAATCATGGGTGGCTCTTGAAACCTTATGAGCTTGTGTTTTCCATAGCCCTCCAGACATTTGGGCTCCGTAACACTACATGCTAATGCATAAGAAGTGTAAGACAAAAAGTAAGAGGCCCTAGAGGCCTGCTTATTCACATAATCCCCAAATGTATCTATGGCAGACAACCTCTCTATTAAAATGATCTTTTCCTTTTGCCATGAAAGATCATGTCCACCTAAAACCCTAGACAAACATTTAAAGAAGTAAACAATGGCTTCTCCATTGTTGCTCAACTACCTATGGTAAATCAAGATCTTAGCACTGCCTAGATCATGAATATAATGAGCTAGGCTTGACATTTTGCCAAACCCAGCTGGCCTGCTTCCACTTGTTCTCTGGAGGAATGTGTCATCCTCAATTTGTAGCTCTGCCACATATCAAAAGATTGGAGTGAGACAATAATACACAACTACAAAACATTTAAACACAAGATAAAGTATTTGATTTGAAGTAACAAGGTCATACCTTCTCATTTTCATCAGCAACAATAAGTTCATCTTTCCAAAGATTTATTCCTCTCCCCTCCAGTCCAGCCTCTTCCTTATTAAGCTTTCCCTTGTATAGTGCTGAGAGATTCATAGCTTCCTGTGTGAGCTGGAAGGTAGCTTCATATGGCTCTTGGAACTTTTCAACCTCTTTGAAACAAATAGTAAGGGCCTCTGCAAGATCAAAAGTTGTTTCCAAAGCCAGTAGTGAATGGTCATCCTCTATGCCAACCTCCTTGTCAAGCCTTGAAGCCTGGGCAATAAGGGAAATGGCATAGTCCTCCCTCAAATTGAACATACACTCTATATCATGGAGGAAAACATAATCTTTACCACCAATCAAGACACCTGGAAGCATGGACACTGCATAGTTGTTGCTCTGAACATCAAAATCTTCAACTGGCTTTGCTGCCCTAAGAGTTTCAGTCCTCAGTTGAACAAGGTCAAGAGCAGCCACTTGCAGCCCCTCATCGTGAAGATTGATATCTTCTTCCTGCTCTGCCATTTCTGTTGCCACAGGAACGTCCTCTTTTTCCTCTGCTACAGATGTGTCTTCTTCTTCAGCCTCCTGCCCTTGCTCTTTTAGAGAGTGCTGATGGAAGACAATGTACATAAGGAATTCCATGGTTTCCTCAAGCACTCTACACTTTCTGGTGTGCAAGTTATAGCTGAATTTATATTCCTCAGGCAGGCTGTCAAATCTTCTATTCACATGGTACCTCAGCCTGTCTCAATGGAGACAATATGATTTATATGCACAAAAACCTTTTCACCTTCCACAATCCTTCCTGCCTCTGTCAGTTGTTTGAAGGTATCCCAATGGTCTGAAAGAAAATCTCTGTGATGCTCCGAGCTCATAGTGAGCTCCCTGTTAAAAATACTGTGGTATATGTGGAAGTTCCTCTGAGTCTTGCACTTGTGAACAAAGTCAAATAGGAGAAAATCTGGAGATTTGTCCTCTTCTGGTTCCTTTTGTTTTGAAAGGGAAGACTCAGCTTTCTGCTCCAGTCTCTTGCTTTTGCCTGAACAAAAAATTATATATCATGAATTCTATATGCTGACATATGCAATCAGGGAATGTATAGGATATCACCAAACAACTCTCTTCATGAGCACACATGACTCACCTGGTGATTGCTGTGGTCTAAGTATAGCAGCAAAAAAATCCAGCTTCCTCTTGAAAGGAGGGGTTTGAGAATCAACTGTTCCAAACTTTTCTCATCATCAAGGAAGAAATCCTCAGGGCCAAAGAAAGCAAAACAATGAGGAAGAAGTGAAAACCAAAAGGGACACAGGAATTTGCAAGAAAACACGATGTAGGGATATTTGGAAAATGTCAAGTACTCTCCTCGCATTTTGTTGCAAATTCTCCATTTCTATTGACATCCATCTCCAATCAAATGCTAGGATCATCTCACAGTGTCCTGGACAGTAGATGATACTAGGAATAATTCCCTAGGGCCAAAGAGAGCAAAACAATGAGGAAGAAATGAAAACCAAAACTAATATAAGATTTTGTAGGAAAACACGATATAGGGCCATTTGGAAAATGTAAAGCACTCTTCTCGCATTTTGTTGCAAACTTCTAGGTCCTATTGATATCCATCTCCAATCAAATCCTAGGGTGCTGTACCAGATTCCTAGGCAGTAAGATTCAAGACTTCTACGGATGGAAGATATATATATCAAAAAACATTGAAAAGAATATAGATCTCTAACCTTTCTTTTCCTTTTCCATGCTGTTGGAGTTGCACTGGTGATTCTTTTGCTCTCTTCCAAACTTGAGCTGCAGCCTAGGTAACCTAGAGATCTGGCAGTGGTAGTAGTCTTCAGGCAAGTTGCAGTCTAGATGGAGTGTGTTGGGTAGGAAGGGATCAAAGGGGGAAGGAAAAGGATGATGGGAGTGTGCTGGCAGGGATGAAAGACAGGGAGGGAAGAGTGTTTATGGATCTGATTATGAAATCATGATTGACACAAGTTCCAAGGCAAAAAGTCCCATTCACAACTACCAAGTTTCAAACTCCAAGAGATCTGGGTCCCATCACACGTGTGAAAAAATGACTCCATTCCACACGTGTGGTATTTATTAGCTGCTTTGTTTGTATTTTGCATTAATCTTTTCCCTCCTGTTTAATCTCTCCTATCTAGGCCCTCCCCTCTCTTGCCTCTCTACCTCCCTACTCTGCACCATTAGCATGCTGACCAACAGCAAAGGTGCATCCCCAGCACAGGGTACTCATCACCAGCATAGCACACCTACAGATAGCTTCTAGGTCAGTAAGACTCTCTATTTCTTCTTGCTTAATAGTGTATGAGGATAAGGTACTGAGTGATGTGATGTAGCTTAGATATTAAGATAAATATTATATGCATTCCTTATCTTTTTCCATTACAACCACAAGCAGGAAGACTTTTGAATTGGGCTGGTTGAGTGAGAGATTGATCACTTCTTGCCTTCCATAGACTCAATCCATCTTGCACCAAGTTGCAAACACAGTGAAATGACTGAAGGCATGTTCCAGTATGCTGCCTCATGAATTTGCAGCAAAACGCGAGGAGAAGGCTTTAGGAATTTCAAACAGCCCAAATCGCATTTTGTTGCAAATATAAAATTGATGCTTCATCCACCCCTATCATTGTGATTTTGTGTCTTTCTAAGCTATCCAAGGCTGTACACTCCTTGCATAAACTCAATCCATATTGTTTTTAGCTGCAAAGACAGAGAAATCACTGTAGGAATGTAATAGCATGTTACTTCAGGTATTTGCAGGAAAACGCGAGAGTGAGCTATTAGGAATTTCAAACTGCCGAAATCGCGTTTTGTTGAAAATTTATAAATGTTGCTTCATCCACCCCTGTCATTGCCTTCTTGAATCATTCCATGTTCTCCATGGCTATAATCTCTTTCCATTGCTATGCAGCTTGTCAGAGTGATGGCAAGAACCAAGTCAACTGCAAGGAGGGCTGGCAAGGGGCCAGGGCTTGCAGCAGCAGCAGCTGGGGCAGCTAGTGTGCCTCCAAAGGGAAGAGTTGCACATAGCAGGAAGGGGAAGCCAATGAGCCTGCTCCAGCAAAAGGCCAAGAGATTGAAACATGGTGCAGGTGTGCTAAAGGAGATCAAGAAGCAACAAAAAGCTATACGCTTTGCAATCCCCAAGGCACCGTTTCAGAGACTAGTGAGAGACATATGTGATAGTTGGCACCTTGGTTTCAGGTGGAACAGGACTGCCATTCTTTCCCTACAGGAAATGGCAGAGGATTACTTGGAGAAATATTTTGAAGATGCAATGCTGGTAGCAGCCCATGCTCACAGGGTAACTCTGATGACCAAAGACTTCAACACTTTGTCCAGAGTGAGATGGAGGTATGACAAGCTGGTCCATCCTGTGGAATGGCAAGACATCAAAATGAGAGACATATTATTAATTCCACCCACAAGAAAGTCGAAGGTAGATGAGGTTAAGGTTGTTGAAGTAACCCACTCAATGAGCACCAGAGGGAAAGCTGCTTATGAGGAGTCACTGAAGCAGCAAATAAAAGAATCCAAATCTGTTATAGATGTGGAGACTGTACAGATGGAGCTGCAGATACAGAGAAGGTTGCAGGAGCTGGGCCCTAACATAGTTGTCCATATTGAGGATGAAACTTCAGTGAATAATTTTGACTTGACAAAACCATGCTTGGCAGCATTGGCTCATAAGAATGAGTATTGCTCAGATACTATCATTCTTGCAATGCTCTAGTAAGTGTCTTTTATTTTACATTTGTTTGCAAAACAATCCTTCTTTTACCTTCTTTACACCCTACCCTAATTATTGTTTGGTCCAATGCAGCATGATGGCTTAGCCACGCGGTACAACATACAGTTCATATTATTGATCCTGCCATTTCCTTCAAGTTAAGAGATCCAAAGGAAACTCCCATGGATATTTCCAATTGGTTTAGATACTGCGATTTTGATGTTGTCGATATTTTGCTACTTCCATACCATAACAAGTATGTGGGTGACTGCTTGTTTTGGGATTTTTCTTCAAGATTGAGAACTCTTGTAGCCTTTGATTTCTTAATGCTTTTTTCCTTACGCAGTGACCACTGAAGCTTTGCTTCTATTGACATCCAGCAGAAGCAATGCTTTTTATTCAACTCTCTTAAAAACACACACAAAGAGCTGAAATTGTAAGTGGTGTGTGTGCTATTTTTAACTTTAAACTTCATTATTTTGATTTAATTCACACTAACTGAATTATATGTATTGCAATTGTATTAGAAGGCTTCTAGATGCATTGGATCACTGTCCTCCTAATGTCAATATTTTGGATTCAATAGAGCCATTAGATTTAGAGGTAGAAAGTCATTCCCTCTATTGATGTCTATTTCATGCTATGCCTTTGAACTTATTGAATAATTTTTTTTTGTTCAGATATTAACAATTTCTAACATAACTTTCCAACTGTACAGACACCACAACAAGATGATTCAAGTAGCTGCGGGCTGGAGAGTGTTGATCAGTGTGCCAAATATATACTTTCAAGCTATTTTGAGATAGGACAGCCAGAGCTTGTAAGAAAAAATAATTTTCATTTAGCTTCAAAATAATTGATATTGGTACAGAGTGTTCTAAATCATCATATCTCATTGCAGATGAGAGAAGATAGCTTCAGCTCGAACTATGTATATAGTTTTAGAGCTGATACAATTTGGAAGTTTTTGAAGTATGCCTCCCCCAAACCTATTGTACCAGCTACCGTCGAGTTGGGTGAGAGCTCTAAAGTCCGAGAAGGTGTCATACACCTTGATGACACAGATGATGCTGATGTGGTGCCACAGGAACAAGGACCTAGTGCTGATGAGGAGAAGCCACAAGAACAAGGACCTGCTGCTGCTGATGTTATTGAGGAGAAGATGGAGCAACAGCAAACAGATGCTCCAAGGACAATAGAGGAGACAATGGAGCAGCACCAAGAGACTGTACACGACAGGATGGAGCAGCAGAAAATAGATTCTCCAAAAAAAGATGATACGGTGAGCTTGGACCATGTAGAGCAGCCTCTCGATCAGCCTGTAGATAAATAGAAAATGGTTATCAAGAATATATTCTACATATATAATTAAACACTTCTGTATAAAATTTTACTTTATTGAATATAATACCTTTGTTTATGGAGTCTGTGTTATCTCAATTTTTAAATTTTCAATGTCTTTGCATTTTATTGAACTCTCTCTTCTTTTGAGCACCTGCAAAAAAGCAATATGAAACAATAGGGTAAAGTAAACTAATAGCAGTGCTTAATAAGACTAGGATAAGTCAGATGGTGTACCTTCTTATTGTTGTAGATAAATAAAAAGTCCTTTGAAATAGAACCTTCTGTCTCAAACAGAATGTCATTGCGCAATTGAGCTAGGGAGCAACATTGTCTTAATGAGATATTGACTAGCACATCACCATTCTCAACAACATCAATATCAAGAAGTTTATTTTCTGCACCAAAAGAATCTTCATCTTGATCCATTGGGACTAGTTTTGTACCTAGCATTCGACTGCGCTTATAATAAAAAGAAAAAATAAAATTTTGTAATGCAACCATGTACTTCAGTTGCATAGAAGGTTGGACAACCTCGCAAAACACTGAACTACATGTCTTCTTATCCCAACCTTTATCCAAAAATTTTGGCATGCATGCCAGACTTGTTGCTTTAACTGTGAACATTGTTTTTGAAACCTTCACTGGAAAGGTAAGTAAACAAGTCTACAAAAATTGTGAGAGGCATGCATAAAGAAATTTTTATTATCCTTGTGGCAATATTGGGCCTCAGAGCTTTCTGTACTTCTTTAAAAAGCTTGGCCCTATATGCCTCTGTAACACTAAAATGTGGGAGAGGCCAATCCATTGAATTCCATGCCGAAAGGTCTTGTTTTCTTAACACACCATGTGTGTTAGCATTGTCCAGCAACAACTGATAAAAATGATCAGTAAAAAATATACCCGATTGAGCTAGCTCTGTTGCACATCAACCTTGGTATTGTTGTTCTCCTATCGATCCATGCAAAACATCTATAAATCCCATAATACAATCGATGTTTTGCCATGTCTCATATGATGAAGGGTATAAATCTGAAATAAAATAACACAAGAATATCAATAAGCAAAGAAAGAAAGCTTCATCTTAAAAATCCATACACCTCATAAAGAACAAAACCACAATAGAAAAATATACAATTAGGCCTGTGTTGCGGAAGATCATTTGGATAGTCTCTCAAGACAAGTTCTTTATGCATGTACACATGCTGAATCAAAACTTCTTTCACCGATATCCTCCCTTTGGTGATTTTAAAATCTCGTACTCTTCCCTTCCATGATGCTAAGAAAATGTTTTTTGTCTAGGGTCTCTTTCTTTTGCTAGGTTGCATGAGCACCCATGCTCCTTTCGAAACACTAAACCTTTCCCAAGTTCCTTCCATTTTGACTGTACTTGAATTCTCTACCGAAGAAATAGAAGAAGCAGGACGACGGGGTAAGGATGCGTGGTATAATTCTGCCTTCATAGCATTATCATCCACAGAGCGTCTTCCACAAGAAGGCCATAGTTTTTATTCACCATGGAGACCTTGTGAATCTGTAACAACAGCAAAGTAATGTAAACAAGATAACAAAGTGAAGTTTCAAGAAAGAGAAAGTGGGCAGACAGACAGTTGACAAGAAACATCTTACTCTAAGCCAAACACGATCAAGGGAGCAGTTTTGGAAAAGAAGAGGCTGCTCCACAATGAGGCAGTGGTGTAGAATGGTAGACCTTTCGAAGGAAAGGCAGCACAACATTTCAAAGTTCAAAGGAAGGTGGAAGCGAGAAGGCCCTTGTCAGAGAAAATGTCAGACTAGATTCTATCTTCATGTCCAAAGATCTTGTGAGAATAAAAAACCAATCTCCACATTAATGTAGCACGCTTGTACCTACATAAAGTATTGTTTCTTTTATCTATTTTCTCTTATTTTTGTGAATTTCCAACGTTATGTTGGCCCTCTGTTGATTGGTCGAGAGCTTATTTTTTCAAACCGTGAAAGGCTCCAAAATGAGCTCCCTTTTTTCCTAATGTAGAGCCTCTATGCATAAGGATTAAGCATATTTTTTAAGCCTTATGCATTGAGGCTTGAGTATAAGGGATCTATGCAGAAGGATTAAGCCTTATGCATAAGGCCTTAATATATGAAGCCTTATGCAACATGCATTATGGCTTTATGCATGAAGGCTTTATCCTTAGGGATTCATTTATAGAGGCTTTGCATAGAGGCAACACATAAAGCTTATGAAGAATCTATGCATGAGGCGTTGCATGAAAGTTTTGAAGCTCATGTAAAAGGCTTTGCATGAAGCTCATGAGGTTTTACAATCATATTGCATATACATAATTGTTTGTATTATGTAGGTAACCGTGTCTTGTCCTCCTCAACATTCATTTCCAATTAATCATTCTCAAGACCTGATGTCACGACACTACTCTCCATCATCGATCCGTGTTAGGGATGGACACAACTAGCACATATACAGGTGTATTTATTGTTGAAATATACCAGTGAATGGGTGTGTACGAGAATAAGCCCTTAGCAAGAGGCTGTAAAAGAGAATCTGTAAATGAGTGAGAAGCAGTGAAAAGGTGAGAGGTATCTACTGGGAGAGAATAAAGGGTAGCATGAGAAGATTTAGGATGTGTGGAGATATTTTGGGAAAAGTAAAGAGGTGGAGAGAATCAAGCAAAAGAGGTGGAGTGAATCAAGGAGAGATCACTAGGATTAGATGCTTGGCATCTTGTGGATGTAAACTCTATAAATTGAGGCGTTGGCCTAATGAGAATCTGCTGGTTTTTGAGTATATTAAGCTATCAGTTAATTGCTCACTAATCTCATCTTAATCATCATCTAATCTCTTTATTAATGATGTTGATTATTGCATTTGATCCACCATAGCTCATCACTTGGCTTGTATTTTAACATGGTATCAGAGCCTAGCTTAGGATCCATCCAATTTATGAGTTTATTATCTTGCTAATCATCCTATTAATTAAGATTAGGAAAATTAAATTTTTAGTCAATTTTCATCAACAAGTTCTCTGCACCCCCAGTTGGTGGAGGGGTTTGATCTCCCTCTAGGCTTAACATTAGCCAATAGCCTCTTAGCCACACATAGCTAACCCGCCCACGCATCAGATCATCTACTCATATCTTCAAACTACTATTAGGACCTATAGAAATTCGTGAAATCGCCAGTGCCTTTGAGAGTAAAGCTGCAAAATTATCCTCACTATTTGGAATTGGAAGCAAAGGAGCTAGCCCAAGGGGTTTTTGGATGCTCTGAGCATGTTGGTGGCCTCAGAATCTAGAAATTCTTCAAGGAAAAGTGGAATCAAGCTCTGTATCAAATCTGCAAGTGACTTTGTTAAAATAGAGATTAAGCATTCAATGTTTGGTCAAATATTTTGTTTCTTGGATTGATCCTCTACTAGACTAACTGCTATTGATCTCTTTGAAAGGAGTTGAGCTCATTTGAACTTTAAGGCCCCAGATCTGGCCTCCCCACACACTATTTTTTGCACACAAAACAGAAGCCCGCAGTCTGAGTTAGTGAAGTCACTATATCTTAGATAATAGTTTGAGTCTACAAATGGAGAAACTATACTTTTTCAGTGTGTTTCGCTGATGGTATTAGCCCATTGTCTGAGGGCCATTGAGATAGTGTTAAGTTCTTGTATATTTGATGCAGACAGTGTGTTTGGGATACATAATTTTTATTTTGATGTTTTTGTTGTGTCGAGAGTGCTCTTTTCATTAAGTTTGAGGAGATGAAACATCTATGATTTCTAGTATGGTGACTGTGTAATAGTTGCTGAGTCAAAATCAGATGAGCAGCCACGATGTCTATTGTGTGTCAGCTAGACATCAGAACTAATGGTCTGGGAACCTTGCTATGGTTTGTTTAAGTTGGTGTGAAGTGTTTCTAAGCCAATTCTGACATATTGGGGCTATCACAGGAGTCAAGAGTTAGAAGAATATAGGCTATGAGTGTAGTTTGTGGCAATTCTAGCCAAGTGTGAGTCAGTCAAGAGTTAGAAGAATATAGGCTATGAGTGTAGTTTGTGGCAATTCTAGCCAAGTGTGAGTCAGTCAAGTGTCCAAAGTTCTAGGACCTTGCTTGGTTAAAGTGTTTTGATGTTTTAGAGTTGTCAGCTAAGCAAGAGGGGAGAGAATCTGCTTCATCTAAGTCAACTTGTTTAGTAAGTCAGGTACAGTGTAATGTGTGGCAACTCAAGGTTTGTAACTATCAGGAGAGAGCCAAGTGAGTGATATCTTAGACAATTGGGATGTACCTGAGGGCTAGGAAAATTTTGCTGACACAGCGGAGAAGATTTGATTCTATGAAGGTTTCGGAAGTATAATTCCATCTCAAAAGTCTGAGATAGAATTCAGTCTAGGTGCAGACACCAGAGGATGTAGAGGAAGGGCCGCAACGACATCCAACATGTTGGAGCTATATATAGCTACATGAGGCACTTGCATATTCTTCAAGAAATCGAGAAGAGGTGACAAAGGATGAGTGGGAGGATGCATGAGGATGTGACTATCAAGTAAACTCACCCTTCATTGTTAGACTTGAATATATTGTGGAACCATTCAATACATCTTAGAGGTTGGGTTTAGATATTTTACTATCTACATCTTTGATGTGAAGTGGTTAAAAGTGATATATAGTGATGCTCATATAACTGTGAGCATTCAAATGGTTTCTTTGCAATTAACTTCACAAATATTTGGAGAGATGAGAATGATACTTTTGTGCTCTCTCAACATTGTGAGCAAGTATGTAGCAATCTTTAAATAAAGAAAATTACTCACATGATTAAAACGGGATACGTACTCAATATTTTGTGATTTTGTAGGTTATTTTTCATCTCAATCATATTGATCCAAGATGGTGGTTGTACTTTGGTCGAAGCCAAGTTCATTAAACCTAATGAGAATAGAAGTATAATAGAGACAGTTACTGCATAAATCATCAAACCCTAACCTGGATTATCCAACAATACACCTTGGTCATCCAGACATGACATAGATAACATCACAAATACTCTGAAAACAACGGAATACGTGAGTTTGTTGCAAAAGATTAGTTCTCTTATCAGGATTCACGTGCCCTTCATATATCCTGGTTGCATGCGAATCCGCAGTAACTAACTACTAAAGTTGGTTCACACATATAATGCCAACATACTATTGAGACTGATGGTGTTTTATGGATTTAACACTTGGCACAGCCCGGTGGGTGGATTTGCAAAATCCAAACCTGAATCCACAATTTCCCTTGATTACTAAAAAAAGGAAAATTTTCATGGATCTTCACTTGGTGCTCGCACCAAAATAAAGCCATACTGAGTAACAAATCGAGAGCCTAGTGCAATACCACGATCCAACCAATCCTCTCATATAGTTGTCCAGCAAATTGTACAAAAAAAAACCTTCTAGCTTATTAATCTTGAGAAGATACTTTGAAACATTTACTCCTCCGTATTTTGCAAAGATATGTCCACTGCATCATCATCTACCCACAGTAGACATACCTTGAGAATAACCATCAACCGGTTCCCACAAACTTGGTTGCACACTATCTAGATTAATCGGTTCTTCTTGTAAATCTATTACACTTGACTTTCTAATCAAATTTATAAACTCGTCATCTTTAAATCCCTTCTCTTTCCTTTTTACATCTTCCTCAACCTGATCATTCAAATTGTGAAATTTTTCAACTTCCTATTCTAGCAATGATGTAGTTTTTCATATACACATTTTCTTTCAATGCTATTGCTAACTTCTTCTCCAACATTTCTTTCTGTTGCAACACATCTTTCAATTCATCACTCACAAAAGAACCTTTGAGAATATCATATGGTCTTTGGATTAAAGCTAGCATTTTTTCCTTCACCAAAATCCACACATCATTCCCAGCTTTAATCATAATCGACTGCATCTCATCTAAATCTACATTAGAAATAAGGACCCCTTCAATGTCTACATCAGCTTCATTTTGAAGATCCTGTAACAATGGAGTCATTCTTCTTGCAACAACAACATATTTTTTGCTTTTAGATCAGCATTTATCCCTGCAATTTTTTTCAACTCCTCTTTCACTTTCTAAAACATTTCTTATGTCCATTCTCTAAATATCTTTCCAGATAATTTATCCCTCATCATTTGTTGTGAAATTGAAGCTAGGTTCATTTTCAACTCTTCAATCTACTTCTTATGATTGTTTGCCATGCACACCATGTCATTATTCATCTTTGATACTACATTTTCTGCATCTTTCAACTGTGCCTTCAATCTTTTCAATTCACCCTTCTCCTTAATGAACATCTACTATTTAGTCATAAACGTTTTGATTGTTTCCAAAGACTTCAAAGCCTCTACATAGTGCACTTTACCTTTCATTAAACCTTGATCCCATAGTGCACTTTACCTTTCATAAACCTTGATCCCATAGTGCACTTTACCTTTCATTAAAACTTGATCCCATGTGCCTGAATCAGCAATATCAATTGCATAAACGTTTTGACTGTTTCCAAAGACTTCAAAGACTCTACATAGTGCACTTTACCTTTCATTAAACCTTGATCCCATGTGCCTAAATCAGCAATATCAATTGCAGTGCTCTCTTCTTTCTTGCTTTTTGAAATAGAACATTTCCCCTCTTTTCTTGATTGATCAAAAACTGCATCCAATTTATTTTGTGAAATCTTCAACATAGATCCTCTTGTACCCTTTGACTGATAACTGCTCATCTGCTTTCTTCACATCTCCCAAGGACATTATTTGCATTTTAACCTCATCCTATGAATACCCACATGAAAGAAAATCCTGAAAAATGCTCGTCTTATAAGCATCATTTAGCAAAAGGTAAAACTTCATCTACATTGTCTTCAACCTTGCGTTTTTTCTCTACTAAACCTACTACTAGGCTTCCTTGTATCACTTAATACTTCCATTCTTTCTCCAAAGCCACCAAATCCACTCCTTCCATCATAAATGACTTGACTCTATCAAACAAAGGTATAATAATTGTTAAACATCTTGATTTCCCTATGGTTTTGTATTTATCTTTTTTCCCAACTTCCAACATCAATCTTGAATGAACCACTCTAGCCCAATTTAGTTCACCTTCTTGCTCAGCATAAAACAAAACACCATAGTTTTCTCTGCCAATATAATCAATCAAACTTCCATCATCAGAACACCTGCATACCACTTCAGATAATTCCAAAGGAACTTGAAACACCTTTGATATTAAATAAGCTGACACAGTAACTCCTGGCATCACTTCTCCCCCATTCCTTCTCAACAAATCAAGCTAAAAGGAAGCATATATATTCCCTTTCCAAGCATGGCATGGTACATTGGCAAATTGCCACAACCCTATTTTGTTGAGCCAAACCACATTCTCCTCCTTTGTTATATCGACCTCTATTTCTGAATTCTGAAAAACTGTAGCCATGCGAGAGGCTTTCCCTTACCTTCCTCATCATTGGCGACGACTTAGTCTCAATCACCTCCAGCTCTTCCTTAGAAGTGATGGGCAACACATCACTCTCTTCAACTACTGCCGGAGGTGTTGTGCTCTTAACTGCCCTCCTAGGTTGTTGCTTCCCGGGCTTGCTTCCGGGCTGGCACCTTTGGACGCACCATCTCATGTAGCAAGGAATGAAAATAGTTTCAATGCTCTAGTGATGTATTTTGCATGCAGAATGAACCTTTACTTTCCCCCTTGGGTGAGCAAACTATCTCCTTTGTGGTGCTGACGGAATCGCACCGCCAACAAATTGCTAACAAGCAAACTATCTCCTTTGTGCATGATATTTTATAGTCGGTGCCCACAAATCGATGTGAATGGCTATCACTTCCACATAAGTGATTAGGACTAGAGTTCTGTGTAACACCCACTCCATTCACACCTACCACATGACCCATAAATTTTCAAAGACGAAAAACCATTAACCTGACTTTTCAAAAAATTACCTTGAACATCCAAGAGCCTAAATATGCCTTGACCCAAATCCTACGAAATATTAAAAGGATGTGAATAACGGAGTTTAAGCTTCCTAGGAAACTTCCCCAACCTCAAATAATACACTATTACCCAATCATCCTTCTTGAATACCTTAAACTTAATGTGATTGTTCACCCAAGCACTCCTTCTATGGTGTACCACCTCCATCACATAAGTACTAAGAACTCTTTCTTTGCCAAGCTGCAACAATTGCTCATGTCTATGTCATCGTACAAACATCTCTAGTGAAAGCTTGTGCTGGACTGCAACCCTCAAACTAGGTACGAGAGACTCCATAGGTACCACTACTTCCAACCCGTACACGAATCGAAAAGGTGTCATCCCTTTTGTGACCATGAAAGCAATTTTAAAAGCCCACAAAGCTGAATCCAGTTTCTTATCCCAATCATCCCTGTTCTCAGCCAATTGTTTTCTTGAAAATATGGATCAAAATATTATTTGAACTCTCTACTTGCCCATTGGCCCCTGAGGATGATATGGAGTTGATTTCTTATGCAAAATCGAATGCCTAGTGGTTAATTCCTCTATCACATCATTCAAAAAATGAGATCCCTGATCACTAACTAATTCCACCGGACACTCAAACCTGGTCATTATATGAGTATACAAAAATTTGGCCACACTACCCTTCTCACTATCTTTTAAATCCTAAGCTTCAACCTAGTTAGTACAATAGTCAATGCTTGGTGATCTACATGGAACATCACTTTTTTGCCCATTAAATTATGTTTGAACTTCTGCACTGCATAAACCATGCCTAATGCTTCTTGTTTAATTACTGAATAATTCCTCTCAACAGAAGACATGATCCTGTTGGCATAATACATTCTCTAAAACCACTCTATTATCTTCTCCCGCATTAAAACAGCTCCAACAGCCACATCAAACGCATCCACAAACACCTGGAATGGTAAATCCTAGTGTAGCAGTCGTAAAATAGGTGCCACCACTAGAAATTTTTTTAAAAGTTGAAAAGACCTCTAGTGACTACTTGACCACACAAACTCCACCCCTTTCTTGGTAATGTAGGACAAAGGAGCCCACACATCTGATAAATATCGTAGAAAATAGCTATGATACTTCACTTGTCCCACAAACCTCATGATCTCAATGACATTCTTTGGAGTAGTGGCCTTCTGAATTGCTTCCACCTTGCGAGGCTCAATTGACATACGATCTTGAGAAATAACTTGGCCTAACAATCCTCTCGACTTCAGAACAAAGGCACATTTAAAAGGATTCAAACTCATGCCAAACATCCTACACCTCATAAAACACAACCAAAGATGCTTTAAATAATCCATCCTCCTCCCAAAAACACTAAAATCATCAGGGAAAACTCTCATGAAATTTGTCAAATATGGTTCAAAAGTCCTATGTGCTATATCCTAAAAATAAGAAGAACCATTCTTTAAGACAAAGTTCATTATTGTGCTCACAAAATCTCCCCATTCAGTGATGAAGGTGTTAAAATTACAGCAATGTGATGAGCTATGGTGGATCAAATGCTAGAATCAACATCATTAACAAAGAGATTAGATGATAATTAAGATGTGATTAGTGAGTAATTAACTGATAGCTTAATGTAGGCATGGATAATCAAAAACCAACAAATTTTCATGATGCCAATGCCTCAATTTATAGAGTTTACATCCAATCCCACTGATTTCTCCTTAATTCACTCCACCTCTTTTGCTTGATTCTCTCCACCTCTCCGAGAATATCTCCACACCTCCTAAATCTCCTCATACTACCCTTTATTCTCTCCTAGTAGATTCTTCTCACCTTTTCACAGGTTCTCTCACATTTATAGATTCTCTTTTACAGCCTCTAGCCAAGGGTTTGCTCCTGCACACACCCTATTCACTTGTATATTAGGGAAAGCTAAGATTTAATCAATGTTTGAATGGGATTAAGAGATTGCCATGCATTGCTTGTTCTCTTGATTAGTGTAGTGGGTTTAAGGGATTGAGAGATTGATTGAGGTGTTGAATGGTTGAATCGTCAAGTGGTGGTTCGTGTATGTGAGCTCTCCCACAAGGGATAAACCTTCATGCACTAATCGGGTTGAGTCCTCGGATTGACATTGTGTTTTCAACACATTTGTTGATCGGTAGTACTCTATGAGCACTATATTGCATGGTAGAGAGAACCTCTCTTCAATGGTGCCGCTGCCGGGGAACGAGTGCCTACATTAGTTGAGCAGCATACACACACTACCACTCCTTGTTAAGCTCCAATCGGTTTGGAAACCGTTGGATAGGAGAGCAGGCTTTGGGACTAATTTTGGTATTTATTTAAGACTAATCTTTTGTTAAATTCTCTTTATTATCTTGCAATTTGAGTGCGATTGGCTAGCTATGCCTCTCCCTTGAGGTCAGGACAAGGATTCAACACACGGGAAGGATTGGAGGTAGGCGCTAAACCTGCCAATTTCAATTTGTGTGCGAAAGAGAGAGGCCTGATTTGCATTTCTATCATTCTGTTTGAGGATAATTTTTGCTGTCTAAGGTTAATTTTTATAGTTTCAATTTTTTGCATGTTCGTTTTATTTTCTGTTCTTAGCTTAGTTTTCTGCATCTTTAATTTTGTGCATTTTAGTTCTCTGTTAAACCTGCACCTGTAGAGAAACTGAAATCTGTACACACCTGAATCTGAAATTTGTGCATTTTGAATTCCCTACAAATCTCACAGTTGCACACTCATTGAGTTCCCTGTCACATGCATTGAATTCGCTGCAAATCTCACAGCTGCGCACTCATTGAGTTCCCTGCCACACGCATTGAATTCGCTGCAAATCTCACAGCTGTACGCGCATTGAGTTCAGTGCACACATATTGAGCATGCACTTCAAAAAAAGAAAAAAATAATAATAAAAGAAGGCTGCTGTGGGTGAACAGCGCATCGCGCAGAGAGACCCACACACCGCACCATAAAGACCGCCAACTGCATCGGATAAAGGGATGCAAAAAAAAAAAGTTTGGAAAATTTTTCATTTTCTAGCACAAAAAATTGGGAGGTTTTGTAACTTTTCGAGAGGAGTTAGAAAACACCCATCGTCGAAATTTTGGTCCCGGAACCATTTTTCCATATTGAGTTCATTATGGAAAACTGGTAAATTTTAAGCGATTTTTTATCTTGAAAAATACGCTATTTTTTTGGCCTAATGTGTTCGAGGGGGTTCAAAATGGGTTTTGGCAAAGTTTGAGCCAACTTGAATTTTTTTAGATTTTTTTTTAAAAAATAATAAAAATAATAATAAAAAAACCAATCTTAAAATTTGACCATATGCACTTGCGGTCGGGACGTCATATAGACACTGCCATAGGGTCTAGGGTACCTTCTAAAGTGCCTGCGCAGGAAAGTGGGACCCAATCGGTAGGAAATTTGGAAGATATTGCTGAAACCTTTTTCGAATCCCAATCTGATACCCTTTCTAGGACAACTAGCTCATTGTCTATCGACAATCTAGGGCCATCAAATAGTCATCCCTTAGCCCCAAATAGGATACCCACAAGATCTTTTAATCCATTTGAAGCTGACATCATGGGGTTACCACTCAATGTGAGACTTCAATATGTCTACACGAATGCTCAAGGAGCTGAGATCTTTAGGGATCCACAACAACGGTATCTCGTTAAGATTGTAGACTTTTTCTCAGAGCTTGATAGAGCACCTCTAGTCAATGACCAGGGTAGCATGTACATGGGCGGAGATGGTGTTCGCTTCTACGAAGTCACCTATCATCCAGAGAATGTAGACAAATTAGGAGGACTCTCTAAGAGTGAGCTCCTAGACTTATCGAAGCCTTCCGGAGCAAGGGAGTCTAGAGATGATTGGCTCATTGAGCCAGACATGCTTGGACCATCCAATGCCCAGTCCTCCAAGCCATCCATAGAGCCATCCATAGATGATTTACTTTTTGTAGATCTAAATTTGAAAAGGGACAGGAAAGGCAAGAGCAAAATGGATTAGGGGGCTGAGAACCAATGGGAGTTTGTACGAAAAATTCCAGTGACAAAGGTCTTTCAGGATGACCCACTTCAAGAGGTCTATAAGGACTCTTTAGAAGGATATTATGCCACAACCCGATTGCCAGAGCTAGATCTTCCTCTAGCACTTGTGGTGCTAGTCGAGAAGCTTGCAGGATACAAACCGAATCGTTGATAAATGGACCAATGAATACCGAACCTTAGCTTGGAAGGAGATTCGTGAGTTCACGTGGAGAGGACAACCATTATTCATGGAAGTGTTCTCAACTAATACAGCTAAACCAGGAGAGACAGCCTTTCTTGGAGAAACTGTTGCTCCTCCCCTACGAGAGTTCACTAGAGAGGGGCCCTCAACATCAAAGTGGACCACTACAAGTAGCCCAACTCTAGCACCAAGATATTATCCTACACCAAAAGTGCGACCACAGATCACACCACAACAACATTTCTCTCACTATGACAATCGGAGGGTAGGGGAGCCAACTCGGCCTCCCATAAATGCACCTCCTAAAATGTGGGTAACAAGATCATTGGAGGTGGTTGGTGAGGCAGGTAATAGGGGACCCACACCAATTGGGGATGCATATGGACCACCTTACCAAAGAGAGAAACCACTGAGAGTGAGAGGCCGTAGGCCCGATGATGAGTATTCAAGACGAGTAAGGCCATCAACTCTTCAGAAACTGGTAAAGAAGTATGAAGGGTCGGGAGGTCCATATGACCATGTAGCAGCATTTAGGCAAGCAATTTGAGCTGAGCAAGTGACTGACAAGCATACGCAAGTTGAAGGATTTGGGCTCACTCTTGAGGGAAAGGCCCTTGCTTGGTTTCAGGCACTAGAGGCTTTAGACAAATCTTCTTTACAAGTTTTGGAAGAGAGATTCATTACTGCTTTTTCCTTGATGGGGATTCAACATGACACAGTAGCAAACATCTACTCTTTCAAGCAAGGCGAGACTGAGAGTGTTAGAGACTATGTAAATAGGATGAAGCAGTACATTAATCGTTGCCCAGAAGATGAGAAGCCCACCCAGAGTCGATTAATTTCTCTCTTCTTAAAAGGACTCAAAAATTCAACACTGCACACACATCTCTATGCAAAGAAACATACAAATTTCAATGAGTGTTGCCATGATACTATGGATTTCACAGATAACTTCAAATTCCAAGATGGTACTCGCCCTGAGGTGCAACCTGGAGATCAGTGGGGTGATGACCAAAGTTCAGGGTCTAGCGCACTAGTAAATCCAGACGAGATAGCTAACCTAGTACTAAGGAGATTGGGACAATCGCCCACCCATGTAGCCACAACAACAGCAGCAGGCAGCGAATGAGTGTACTACCTACAGGTTCTCATCTTTGTGGAGCATGTGGCGGTAACCATAAAACCGAAGAATGTAATACCTTTTCTCCTCTAGTCACAAACCAACCCACAAAGAAGTAGTGCCAAGCCTGTGCTTGGAATTATACCCACACCACACAGGAATGTACTCGCATTACAAGAATGAGACAAGAGCGTGAGCAGCAAAGGGGTGCAGTGGTTCCACAAATGCATCAAAAGTATACTAATTTTGAACGTAAGCCACCGATGGCACAAGAGCAAGCACGACCTATACTTGGAGCTCAACCTCCTGCTCCTGGGACTGCTCCTGTGAGGTTTGTTGACTACGACAATTCAAATATGTGTAGAGACTTGGTAAACCCAAGCTATGTGGAGGAGGAATATGCATCATATTCATCCAAGGAAAATCTCTTTGAAAGTCCCACATATCCAAGCCAAGCAGTGGAGCCTCAACCAGGGGAACAAAATTCTTTGATGTCGCTAGGTAGCTACCAACCTAGGACTCCAGGCCCCTCACGTCAATGGCAGCAAAGGAAAGTAGAAGCCAAACTAATGGGCCCCTGTTAATGAATGCGGAGATACCCATTGGGCTCAGGATTGTCCACATCGCCAAAGGCAAGCAGCTCGATCCAATACAACAGTACCTCAGTTTCCACCAATTGAGACATATTGTCTAGGGTGTTGTGTAGAACACTTTCCAAAGGATTGTTTGCTGAAACCACATGAGGAAGGCACCTCTCAACCAAAGGTCTCACTCAACTTTGTAGAGGCAGTTCCATCGCCACCTTCATCAAAGAATGAGGATGTCGTGCCACTTAGAGTCATGACTAGATCACAGACAAGAAATGCCAAAATGCAGACTAATGAGACACCTCGAACTAGGGATGCAAAGGCAAATCTAGTGGACAAGACCCTACATTCCAATAGAAAAAGGGCCACTAGGAGGAAAAAGAACCGCAACAAGCAAACTAAGAGTGCATCCACTAGTTCTCAAGAAGTCTCTAAACAAAACATGAAGGATCAAGCTTTTACATCCCAAGAAGTGCATGAGGAGCATCAACCTCAACCTGGGCCTAGCGCTAAACAAGATGAGGCTATTACAACCGAGGATAGTTCAAGGGGTTCTGTTTTTGTGGATAAGGTGAACGAGACTCTAGATGCCATCATTGATGCTCATAGAAGTCGCATTGCAGCTTTATCTGAGCTACCTGAGAAGCTTCAAGAATACCCAAACCCTTGTGAGGAGAAGATCAATCTAGCTGTACATCAGCAACTCATTAGGGAAGCTCAATCAATACTTGAGAGCCCACCTCCACCTATCCCTCAGGGCCCTACCTCTCTTAAGCAAACATTAGAAACCATACCAAAAGCGTCATCAAGTTGGGAAATGAAAAGTGAGCTGATCTCACAAGCTCATAGCGAGAAGTCTGCACCAATTGACACCCCATTGAAAGAAGGCATTCTGCCACCACCTCGTCTTGCCTTCCCATGCAATGATGAAGTTATTGATGCTAACGAGGACATGGCAAATGAGATGTGGGCATAGTTCATGAGAAAGTTAATGAGAATATGTCCTCTATTATTTTCACCTCCATTCTCTGAAGTGGATTTTACCAGGGGCACAGAAAACAACTTTAGACACCCAAGCATCCAGGAGGAAGCTCAAACAATTGTTTCTCCTAGAAGTAAGCATACAATGAAAACCTTACCATCTTATTTGGGAGAATATGAGAACTGTTCTCCAACCTTAAGGATACCCTCCATGCATAGAAGGTTGACAAATGAGATGGATATGGGTATCGTGCAAGCTATTTTGTCAGCACCAGTGGCTTGTTCCTTACCTTTGCTTGATTTGATAAAGCTTGATAAAGCTTCGACCAGAGTTGTGGAATGATATTGCCACATGTTTGTCAGAGCAAGTATTGCTACAAAAGGGTCACCATCAATGTACTATACACCCTGAGAAAGCATGTTATGCCAGTTCCTATCAACAAAGTAGGAAAATTTTGTGAGGATGATCAGGGAAATGCTCCCCTCCCATTAGAAGTGCGAAAAGTAGCTTCAACTGCAATACTTGATAGTGGTGGAGGAGTGGGCATTGTGACAAGGCCCATTTGGGAAAAGTGGAACAAACCATCTATTAGGAGTACAAGGATGCGCTTGCAGCTAGCAGATGGAAGCTTAGAACATCCCATTGGGCTGCTAGAGAACATATTGGTCACCACATGTGGGATTGAATATGAGCACACATTTGCAGTAGTGGATTTTGGAAAGCATCCAAACTATGAAGAAGTGATATTGGGTAGACCATTCATGCGACAATTTCAAATGATTCAAGATTGGGGATACAATTATTTGTACCTTCGACATGATTCTATCATCACAAGGGTCAACCTAAAGAATCACTCATATCGTGATGTAACGCAGTAAGTCAATATTAGATAATTTGGAAAAAATCTCATATTTTGGGAATCAATCTCTCCATTTAATTTTGGATATATCTTAAACATGCCAACTCCAAATTTGTCAGAGATTGTAGATCTAGATTCTACTCTTCAAGATCTTTACAATGATATGTCACATGAGGAGGTTTTGACAAAATTTTGGACAAGTTCACCATGATCCCATTTTTCAAATGGGAATGGGATTTTTTCCAAATTATCTAATATGGTTTTCGGTCTCCAATAGATGAGTTTGATTCGGCTTCATCTGAGGGCTCAAGAGTTACATTGTCAGATGGGCGAGAAGATTTGTGGATGTGTGGAGCCTCATGTAAGGATTTCAACACTGAGAGACTTAAGGGTAATCTCGAAGTCTATCAGATGAGGCATACATTCCACAACCCTTCTGTGAGCACTTAATTGATCCCCTAGAATGGAGTCGTCCTTGCAACATTATCGACATGTGCTTTACCTAAGCCAATTCAATTTTGTGACTCAGATGGATATGACATTATTCCTATATGAATGGTACAACCACGTGACCTTCTAGATGATTTGTACTATGGGGATGCATCCACAGCACTGCATGTAGAGGAAGTCTCAGTGGAGGATTTAACACTCGAATCTGCTAATGATGCTGATAAGGAAGATGGATGGGACTCTGATTTTGATGATGATGTGATAATCCCCGAGGAAGAGTAGTTAGGAAAGGCACGCCTACTCTTGAGAGGAAGGGAGGTTCAAGTAGAGATCCCTGGAAGACCTAAATGTAAATGCTGTAAGAGCCATAAGACAATCCATAAACAAGATGAGAGGGAATGATGTGAGAGAATAAAAAAAGAAGAGGAGTTTAAGAATGAACACTCTCGACCACCACCTCACTTCTCAGGAAAGAATGGATATCTATACTATGTCCAAGCACAAGATAGTATCAAAGACCAAGTAAAACGATTAGATGGATTCCAACCAGGAGAAAAGCTAAAAACTGTTAGCAAAAATTGCAAAAAAACAAAGAAACCAAAACAAAAACTCAAGTCTCAAATAGATTCAAAAGAGAGTGTCGGAAGTGCAAAGATAAAGGTTGAACGAAAAACTCTGATGCAAGATTGCAAAAGAGAGCTCAAAACCGCATGGTCTTCAATTAGTGATGACTTAAGTGGACAAGAACAAGGTCTCAATGTTCCCCCCAACTTCACACAGTACACTCTTCAAGATCGGAATATTGTTCTTCAACAACAGCCCATGCAACGACAAAAGCCAAGCATGCCAGGGGTTTTATATGATGGTCTAGAAGATGCAAAAAAATTTGATATCGTTGAGCCAGGAAAAGAGCCTCGCTATGTGTGGATTGCCACAGACTTGTCCTTAGATGAGGAGAAGTTATTAATTCAAACAATAAAGGAGTATCGTGATGTTTTTGCTTGGAGTTATAAAGACCTCAAAGGAGTTGATCCAAGCATATGTCAGTATACAATTCCATTGCGAGAGGATGCAAAGCCTTCCAAGCAACGTCCTTATACTTACAATGAGAATTTTGCACGAAAGATAAAAGAAGAAATAGGTAAGCTCTTAGAGGTAAAATTTATCTATGAGATTGAACACATTGAATGGGTCTCCCCTATTGTAGTGGTGCCCAAGAAAAATGGAAAACTTCGAGTATGTGTAAACCTCAAGAAGGTAAATGCAGCTACTATACGTGATCATTACCCACTTCCAATCACGGATCATGTTTTGGAACGTGTTGCAGGGAAAAAGGCATATAGTTTCTTGGATGGATTCTCCGGTTACAATCAAGTGTCAATTGATCCGAAGGATCAACACAAGACAGCCTTTGCTAAAGATGGCATCTTTGCCTATCATGTTATGCCATTTGGTCTAACGAATGCACCTGCAACCTTTCAGTGGTTAATGAGTCATGCATTCAAGGAGTACCTTAGGCTATTTCTTGAGATCTTCATGGATGATTTATCTGTTCACTCACAAGAGCGTGATGATCATATAGAACACCTCAGACTTGTGTTTCAAAAGTGTCAAGTTTATCGTATATGCTTGAATCCTGACAAGTGCAAATTCATGGTAAGACAAGGGAAGATTTTGGGCCATATTGTTTCTCGCAACGGCATTTCAACAGATATGGATAAAATTGATGTCATTGTCTCATTACCTCAGCCTGTCAACCCTAAAGGGGTACAAATATTCATGGGACATTGTGGCTATTATCGTCCATTCATCTACATGTACGCTGTCCTAGCCAGACCATTATATGCTCTTCTTGTAAAGTTTAATTGGACTGACGAGTGTGAGGAATCCTTTGAAAAGTTGAAGCAAGCATTAGTGTCTGTACCCATCTTACAGGCACCAGATTGGAACCAAATCTTTCATGTCCATATTGATGCTTCAAACTTTGCAATTGGATGTATTTTGGCTCAATCGAGAGAACATAATAAGGATTTCCCAATCTCATATGCTAGTCAATAGAGTTGAACAATGCTGAGAAGAATTATACCACAATAGAAAGAGAAGGTTTGTCCATGATATATGCAGTGAAAAAGTTTCGCCATTACCTTTTGGCAAACAAATTCATATTTTTTGTGGACCATCAAGCGCTGCTATGTTTGGTGAATAAGCCTTGTGCAACTGGAAGGATTGTGAGGTGGTTTGTCATCCTTCTTGAGTTTGATTTTCCGCCTCTCTCAAATTGACTCTATCATGCCAAGATTATGGACCAATGAAGAGGAA
The DNA here is from genome assembly GCF_041138505.1 of Cibotium barometz. Taxonomy (NCBI): domain Eukaryota; kingdom Viridiplantae; phylum Streptophyta; class Polypodiopsida; order Cyatheales; family Cibotiaceae; genus Cibotium; species Cibotium barometz. Next base: position 492,071 of record NW_028229435.1, on the reverse strand, counting down.
AAGTGAATGGTTTCTGATATCTCAGGAAAGGGAAAGCCTCAAAGGATGGATGAAGCATTGAGGAAAAAGATCAACACATTTTGTGTTCTCAATCAATACTGTCATAATGCTGAATGGATCCAAAGATATACAAAGCAAGAAAGAGGCGACAAGAGGAGAGGAAAGATTGCAAGAGAGCAAACCAAAGGGCAACCTACCCTGATCACTTAGAGGCATTACCAAATGCAAAATCAACCTTGAGTAGCTACATGAGAGGCACTTGCATATTCTTTAAGAAATCGAACAAAGGTGACAAAGGATGGGTGGGAGGATGCACGAGGATGTGACTAAGAAAACTCACCTTTAATTTTTAGACTTGAATATAATCTTTGATGCAATTTCTATTTTGATTTGATATACATATAATGTCTATGTATATGTGGAAGCATCCTAATTACAATTCATATTTTTGCTATAATAGAAGACATTTTTGCATTAAGCATGTGTATTATAAAAAAAACATTTGATTGTTGTGTCAAGGAAAAATTTGAACAAGATAGTAGAGTAAGTAGACATGACCCAAATATCATATGCAACCAATTAGATTATTGTGTAACCATTCAAGACATGCTAGAGGTCTGTTTTAGATATTTTTCTATCTACATCTTTTATGTGAAGTGGTTCAAAGGGATATATAGTGATGCTCATGAAGTGGTTCAAAGTGATATATAGTGATGCTCATGTAATTGTGAGCATTCAAATGGTTTCTTTGCAATTGAATCAACAAAGCTTTGGAGAGATGAGAAAGATACTTTTATGCTCCCTTAACATTGTGAGCAAGTATGTAGCAATTTTTAAATAAAGTAAATTACTCATGAGATATTAAAATGGGCTACTTAATGGTTATTTTGTGATTTTGTAGGTAATTTTTGAACTCAATCATATTGATCCAAGATGGTGGTATGTGATTCAAATCACCCCTTGATCCAGTCGCATGTTTCAACATAAAGAAGTGGAGGAGGAAGTGGATGACAATGTACTTGATGATGAGGATCATGAAAACCATGACAATATGGAGGGTGTAGATCAAAGAGAGCAAGTTGAAGAACAACACAACAAGACAAAGCACCTACAAATGTGCACACAGACGTGTTTACTCAACTAAAAAAAAACTTACGGGCGCGTCTATTAGCACGTCTATAGACCTGTGTGCATTTAAAAGGTAGCAAATAGACGCGCATATAGACGTGCCTATAGACATGCATATAGATGCGCATATAGACGCGCAAATAGACGGTCGGAGAGAAATTTAAAAAACAGACAGACGCATGCATAGACGGGTTTATACACGCAAAGATACAGACGCATGCATAGACACATTTATAGATGCTCAAATAGACGATTCTTGAACAGACAAACGCGTATATAGACGCACTACAGAATTTTTTTAAATTTTGTGTGCTTTAACAGAATGCTGTGTATGTTGTGTATGCTATGTAGTTACAAGAATCCCATTTTCACATTGTGTAATTCAATTCTTACAGCCAATCGTATTTTAATTAGCACTCTTGCAAGCACGTCTATAGCCGACATTAATTACAATTCCAAATAAAACATTACAACTCCGAAACGTTTAGTTACAAGGCATTAATTGATAGCTCAAAAAGTGCTTGTATATACATATAGCACGAAGCTAAGCCATGTCCTGTGGCTTCAAGTACCAAAAATAAGAGGAGTGTATATACAAGAGGCACGAAGCCAAGCCAGTGGAGTGGCTAAGTACAAAAAAGAGTAGCTAGCACTACTCCTCGCTCCTTTCTGTGCTCCCTTCTCCACCTCCTTCTTCCTCGTCTTCTTCCGCATCTTCTTGTGCAGGGTCCTGTAAACAAGGGACAACATATATCAATGTATGAAAAATCAAATCTTTATTTATAATATTGACATTATTTAATTACTTTCAAATACCTCGGGGGACTCTCCAGTAGCCCGGATATACTCCTCCTCAGTAATCAACCCGTCATTATAGAAGTGCCTCCATGTATCTCCTCTACGATGGTGGCAGTGGTAGGCTATCTCGACAGGAGTAGGGTACCTGCCCACGATATCAAGCTGCAAGATGACACAATTTGCAGAGGGGTTAGTACAAAGAAACAACCTCCTAATAAACTACATAAATAATATATATTGAGATGGATACTTACAAACTGGGCCTCTCATGATTCAACACCCCCTGCTCCAAAATGCACACTTCCATATTGCTCCATTTGGATCCTTCGTGCCTCCACGTGCTTTAGACTGGGTTCCTCCTTCGCTGACTTCATTGCTTTCTTCCACTCACGCTTGTGAGCGGTGTGGGGCGGGCCCCTTGGTGGTTGACCTCCCTGGAGCCTGGCAAGCTCCGCTAGTGCATGCCTCTTAAGCGAAGATCTTTTATTGCTAAGTATCAAAACAATCTTTGACTTGGCCCATTTATCTGTGAACTGAACATTGGGGGGGTTAGGATACCTAGAGCGAATAGCAGCGAGGGTCTCATCAGCTAACCTCTTTGGTTGATCTTTGTAGTGAATAAAGCAATCTCTATAATTGTTAGCAATTACAGAGTGCATGAAGGCCATGATGTCCTTCATGAACTCTATAATTGTTAGCAATTACAGAGTGCATGAAGGCCATGATGTCCTTCCCCTCCTGTCTGAGTGATGTCATAGTAGATCGTACCATCACCTAGAGGCACATCTAAATCATCTGAATCATTCTCGTCCCCACCACCACCCCTCCCAAAGCATTGTGCCATGCATCCCCCACCGCTCTCCTTGCTACTATGCCTACTACTGTGTCGTGTCGAGCTAGTATGCTGGCCACCTGTAGCTGCTGAAGAACCAAGTCTTGACTGCACGGGAGTACCGACGGCTCTGCGAGGCAGAAGGGCCTCCTGATGGCATGGGGGAAGGGGCATAGGACGGCATGGGGGAAGGGTCTCGGCTATGTAGCCAGCTGGGCTGTGTTGACTCCATTGGGGTAATCTCAAAAGGTGTGGGGTTTGGGGTGGTTTGGAGTCTGTAGTGCCGACTCCTGAGGGGTGTTTAGAGTACCCGTCATGTAGCCGTAGAACTCCGCAGGACTGGGAGGGTGCCCCAAAAGGTTATATAAGTCCCGAAAGATGGACTCTCGAAGATCAGGTGAGCCTGAAGAGCTTCCTGGCCACATGATGAACTAGAAAAAAGAAAAAAAGAAGATTACTGAGATGAACTGAGAAGAGAAAAAGAGAGAAGGAAAGAGAGTAGAAAAGGCATGCACAGCGGGGATAAAAGAGAGGAGAAAGGAGAGGAAAAGAGAGGAGAAAAAGAGGGGATAAAAGAGAAAAAGAGAGGAGAATAGAGGAAAAAAGAGGGGGATAAAAGAGAGAAAAAGAGAGGAGAATAGAGAAAAAGAGAGGAAAAAAAAGGAGAGAAAAAGAGAGGAGAATAGAGGAAAAGAGAGGAGAGAAAAAGAGAGGAGATAAGAGAGAAAAAGAGAGGAGAGAAAAAGAGAGGAGATAAGAGAGAAAAAGAGAGAGTCCGAAGAGAGAAGGAAAGAGAGGATAAAGAGAGAAGGAAAAAGAGAGGAAAATATAGAGTGCAATCTATTTTTTCAATCATGCTTTCCCTTTCCATCATTAATGCAATCCCTTTCTTCAATCATGCAATCCCCTTCTTCAATCATGCAATCCCTTTCCATCATTCATGCAATCCCTTTCCATCATTCATGCAATCCCTTTCTTCATTCATGCAATCACTTATTTCCATGAAAGGAGAGGAAAAGAGAGGAGAAAAAGAGAGAAAAAGTGGGGATAAAAGAGAGGAGAAAGGAGAGGAAAAGAGAGGAGAAATGAGAGTAGAAAAATTGGGGATAAAAGAGAGGAGAAAGGAGAGGAAAAAAGAGGAGAAAAAAAGAGAAAAAGAGAGGAGGCGAAAAAAAGAGAGAAAAAACACAGCGTCTATATTCGTGTTTAACAACGCGTCTACAGACGCGGCTACTTGTTTCCAACACAGAGTAGACGCGTCTATAGACGCGTTTTTAGACGCGTTTTTAGACACGCTCTCACATGCGTCTATAGACGCGCTCTGACAGACAGACTATTTAAAAAAGACAAAAAGGATATGCGCCCGACACAAAAACACAGTTGTTGTACCAAAAATATTCGTTTCAAAGAGAGCAAAGGACGAATCAAACGAGAGCAACTTTCAAAGAAGATCAACCCTAAAGAGACTTACCTTGGATAGAGGTATGGAAGCTTCTTATCCTTCTTCAAAGCTGCTTCTCTTTCTTCTCTTCCTTGTTCACCCTCTTCTCTTGTGTGCTTGGAGATGATTGTGTAAGCCTGTAGATAAGTGTGGGTGCTTGAAGATAAGTGTGGATGCTAGGCTATGGATTTGTTAATAGCAAAGCAAGCCCGTTAAAAGTATGTGAAGAAAAGCAAGCGCGCTAAAAGTAGGTTTGAAAATGAAAATCGCATCTACAGGAGCGTCTAATGTCACGTCTACTATCGCGTCTAAAATCGCGTTTAATTGCGCATTTACAGCAGTTTAGACGTGCCTATAGACGCGTACCACATAGAACAGACCTGGTTTTAGACGCGGTATTAGACACGACATAGAGTTTTCAGATTAAATATTTGATATAAGAGCAATTTTTTTGGGTTGTTTATTTGTAGGATATCTTCATCTTCAACAAGTAGCTCCAGTGAGGATGAATCCCTCTGTATCCACCATCGCGAAATGTGGTTGGAGAAAAAAATCAAATGTATGTGTGATCGATGTCGAGGAAACATGTATCGTGCATGCAGGATTACACTCAATCACATCTCAAAGTACGGAGAATGGGATGCAGCCGTAAACATGGTAAGTGTTAAAGAGTTAAGGTTGATTGAGATACCTATGGGTGTTCATATGTTTGAGTTATGATCCCGTTTTAATTTGATACTACGGGATGCAGTGCCACACCCGCATATGTTGCCCTATGCTCGTTCATGAGGAGGCAAAGCGTCGGCAATATGAGGTGGGATCTTCAGGAGGGATCGTTACGGATGCATGGAGTGATGGTGATAGTAGCCCTCCGCCATTACCTCATGAAGCCGTGGAGGAGGAGGTGTTTTTTTGATGATATGGTGCGGGATTTATATGTCCATCAATCTGAAGGGAGGGATGATAGCATGGAGCAGGACGATCTTTTTACCGCCGCAGAATCGACTCCACTGTTTGAGGGATGCACATTCTCTTTTCTACGTGCCTCCCTTGAGTTACTAAACTTGCGAACCATCTATGGATGGAGCAATGCAAGTTTGTATGTATTACTCAAGTGAGATTTAAAGTCTATTTTGCAAACATGGTGAATTATGCTAGTGGGTCAATTACTCGAATGCTTTTCCTCATTTATGGTCTTCACGTGCAGGCTATTGTGTAAAATGCTTCCAAGGGAGAATAAATTACCGACCTCAAGAGATAGGGCAAGGCAACATGTGACCTCTCTTGGAGGATTAGATTACAAGCACATCCATGCATGCGTCAACGATTGCGTTTTGTTTCGTGGACTACATAAGGATGCAAGAGAGTGTCCTACTTGTGGAGAGGCAAGATATAGAGCAGATCTCAAAACTTTAAACGTGCCTAGTAAGGTTTTGCGACATTTTTCCATAATCACTCGCATCCAACATATGTTCAAGTGCAAATCCATTGCAGAGCTCATGTCATGGCATTCCTCCCATCGATCAACCGATGGCAAGTGGAGAACTCCCGCAGACACTCTTGCGTGGAAGCATATTGAAGACACACGGCCAAGCTTCAAGGAAGAACCTAGGAGCTTGAGACTTGGATTGGGTATGGATGGTGTGAACCCATTTGGTCTCAAAAGCACCTCTTACAGTGTATGGCCAGTGATATTGGTGAATTATAATCTTCCACCCTCTATGGCGATTAAGAAAGGACATGTTATGTTATCCCTTCTAATTCTAGGGAAACATAAAGTCAAAAATCCTGATGTTTATTTGGAGCCTTTGATTGACGAGCTAGAGATACTTTGGAGAGGTATCAAGGTGCATGATGTAAGCAGGCCTCCCTCGTCTCACGAGACTTCAACTGCAAAGCAATCTTGATGTGGAGGACGATGCATGACTTCCCAGGCTATGACGAGTGTTCAGGTAAGCATTGCACTTCTAATTATGAGTAGGCAAAGGATGTGGCACCCTAAACCCACCTTCAACTCTTAATTGCGTCTATTGTTCAGGTCTCACTACATCGGGTTACCAAGAATGTCCTGTTTGTGGTCCTTCGCTTGTTGCCTCATAGGCAGACGCATTGAATAAGGTCATCTATGAAAATCACCATCGATTTCTCCCGCCTGATCATCCTAGATATGTTGCCCCTTGGAATGAAGTCCTCCCACAATCACTCACAGCGGGAGATCGGATGAGAATTTGGGACGGTTCCCCGACTCCTCCACCACTTCGCATGAGCCGGTAAGGGTTTGTAACTATTGTGTGCTATATTGGCTGGAAATAAAGATTGCCCACTAACACCAGCTTTTGTTTAGATACTCCATCTTTTATCATTTACCATATTGGTCCCACCTCAAGATCAATCACCTGCTTGATCCCATACATATTGGTCCCACCTCAAGATCAATCACCTGCTTGATCCCATACATATATTGATCCCACCTCAAGATCAATCACCTGCTTGATCCCATACATATATTGATCCCACCTCAAGATCAATCACCTGCTTGATCCCATACATATCTTCAAGAATGTGGCATCTACCATTTGGGAACATTTGAATGGGACACGAGATCAAAGGAAATAGATCCCACCACGCTTGAGAATGCTAGAGTTATGTCAGTGGAGGTGGTTTGTTTAGTGGAGGAGACATTTCCACGTTCTATTCTCACAAGCCAACTACATCTCATAGTGCATTTGGTGGATGAGATTGCTATATGCAGTACTATACATGCACGATGGTTGTTCTTCCTCGAGCGCTTCATGAAGACCTTGAAGGGTTTCATGAGACAAAATGCACGACCCGAAGGTAGCATGGCCGAGGGTTTGTTGATACAAGAGTCACTTGAATATATTTTTGAGTTTCTTGTTGATGTGGAAGCAACAAAGTAATAGACACGGATTTGCTTAATAATATCAACCTCTATTGCGTGCTTAATAGTGATGTGATGAAAAGATGGGTGACAAGATACGAGGATGCAAAGGCAAGAAGACAAGAAGAAAGGGCCCTCTTTCATACACACCATAGATCTCGTGTGCCATACCCTCAGTATCTAAGAGCACTTCCAAAGGATATTCATGTGGATTGGCTACTTGACAAAATGGAGAAAGCAGAGAAAGACGAGGGAATGCATATCACAATGGAATAATGGGAGTATGCTAGTAGGGGATGCATGAGCAAGGTCGGTATATAGAATGTTATGCATAAGTTAGGAGCTTTCAATAATTTAGATTGCTTATTTAATTGATTTTGTCTTGGTGTAGTGCACTATGTTCAATGCTATATGGTGTCAGGGCAAGCATTTTCGAACACAATGGATTGATGATAAGAGAAACACACAAGATTGCGGCGTCATTGCTAGCTTTGAGGGAGCCAATGGAGCCATGAATGATTATTGTGACATAATCCAAGATATTATTAAGCTTGACTTTCGACGCTTCTTTGTGTATGTTCTGGATGTAAAGTGGTTTAAGGACGTGGTGGAAAGAGGCCCTAATGCAACAATCAAACGCCATGCAAGTGGCTTTGTAACTATTGACTCCATAAAGTTTTGGCAAAGTAAGAAGGACACACTAGTACTACCACTGTGAAACAGGTACTGTACACACATATAAAAGTACTCACTTTTATATATTTTATACCTTCGATGCAAGGAAAATAGCATGATTGTATTTGTGTTTGAATTAGGTTGTCTATCAACCAATGGTGGATAATAACAGATGGTGGCATGTCATACCTATTATGCCACGTTCCAAAGTGATGTATAGTACATTTACGAATATGGAGCGTATGGAGGATGATCATGGCCATGGAGGTGATGATGACCGTGATACAAGAGAGGAGGATGATCATGAGATAGGAGATACAGATATTGAGGCCATTACCCCTGAGGATGAGCCTACCATTGGTGATGCTAATTTCGATGAGCACATGAGTAACACAAGTAGTAGTGGGTTGAATGTATTTGTAGATCTAAACATTTGTTTGGATTTTGAAGTAGATATTTTGGCAAATGGTTGATCTCATTGAGGATGATATTGAACCGTAGCCCATCATTGATATTGGCTAAACTATTTTACATATTGTCTCATTCTCCTCACCTCACTTAATTTTTGTATATGTGGGTTTGCAAAAAAGCATTGATGTTTTTGTTAAAATTATGTGCTTTGGTAATCATGGGCAATTTTTGGAAAGCAGTGATGTACATTTACCAACCTACACCAAAATCTTACTTTTTGTATTCTCTGTTTTGCGTCCAAATACGTGTCTACTTCTCAGTGTAGACACACTAATAGATGCCCTAATACACGCGTAAATAGACACGCTAATACACGCGTAAATAGATGCGCTGTTAGATGCAGTGTCAGATTCTCACTGTAGACGCTCTAATAGACGCGTCAATACACGCGCAAATACATGCGCTATTACACGCGTTGTTAGATGCACCGGTAATTTCTCTATTCAAGCAACGCCTATAGATGCACCCGCTATTTCGCGCGTCTATCAGGCGCGTCTATAGTTGCTTTGTGTTGATGTGCAAGACAACATGGATTAAGATCTACATCAAAGAGACGAAGATGAAATAGGGCTTGACAATGGTGATGATGTAGATGTAGACTCTGAGATTAATGATCTAGATGTAGACCCTAAGATTGATCATGGCTTGGATCTTTTTATTGATATCTCAATTGACCTAAACATTGATCATGATACTGGAGTAGATTTGCTACAAGATTGGATTGATGAAATATTCATTAGGAAAAATTTGGGCTCCAAATGGGCCCTTTTAGAGCCCATCAAAATAATATAACGGCAGCCAATGAGAGTTCTTGGATTCTAGATCCATCTAACATGGATCATTTTTGTCAATGTGATCCCCACGGTTTCGAGCTCAAAAAAGAGGAATAAAATATATTGGCATAAAACTCAAAAATAAAAGAATTTCGAGCCTACATACCACCTACCAAAACGTATGTCAGCCAATGAGAGTGCTTGGATTATAGATCCATGTAAAATGAATCTTTTTTGTCAGAGTGGTCTCCACAATTTTGAGCTCAAAAAGAGGAATAAACTATATTGGCATAAAACTCAAAAATAGAAGAATGTCAGGCTTAAATACCACCTACCAAAATGTATATCAGAAGGAATATCAAGAAAAGAGGCTAGACTTATTGAAAGCTAGTATGATTCAAGACTTTCTCCACAATTTGAACATAGTTCTCTTCATTTATCGTCTCTCTTACAGTGTCATTTATTTCCGCCATATCTGCTTCATCTCTTCTTCTTCTTCTTCTTCTTCTTCTTCTTCTTCTTCTTCTTCTTCTTCTTCTTCTTCTTCTTCTTTCACCCTCTTTTTTCTTCCATCTTAATAGTATGGTAAACTTCATTAAGCTATGTTTGCTAATCATGATTTCTTTGTGATTTTTTTTTTATTTTCGTTAACCCTCTCACCCCATGATGTCATTTGTGAAAACTTACAAGGTTATTTGTTAACTCGACTACAAGGAAAATGGAGTGCAAGCTTCACAACATTTCTTTAAAGTTTTATTACTTAGACTATTGAGCCCTATGAGAAATAGTAGTAATATTCTATTTTCCCTTTGTAGATGAGCTCTAGGAGAAAACACATTCATAGCATTGAAAGTGTGGAGCTTTTCAACTGGAAGGATGTCGATGGTAGCTGGATACCTCAGTGGTTTAGGAAGTCAGACTGGACCATAATGAGACCCAGCACTTGAGGAGAACTCAAGGTAAAATGAAAAGATATTGGTGATCCTAACAAGCATTGGAAAGATATGATCGTGGAGTTCTACCACCACTAGCAGGCGGCCAAATGGTGCAATTGAGGTCGTTGTGCAACATGTTTATATGCACACAGACATAATGCTACATCAACACGATGAAAGTACAAGATCTAAGACAAACAATAAGATTCAATAAGTAATATTTATTTTTTATGTTCATTACCTAATTGTTTTGGGCTTCTATATAGGTAAGCATTCTCTTGGAGATTTATATCCATCGAATGTGGAGGAGTGGTAGAATGTAAAGTGCATCAGTGGAAGAATCAATGTCTTCCATATAGAGATAGGCACATTGATATATGATAACCCACCCAACCATTTAGCAACATAGGGAATCTTCTTTTACAATTCCATGTATGTTTTGGCTAATGCAAATGATAATATTGGTAGACTAGAGTCTATCCCACTACCACCATTGTCTAGATAAGAAAGGGTTTGTTCTTGCACAAAAATCATTGGAGCATACAAGAATAAGATAAGAACATCATTTCAACAATGAAACCATCAACAAGTTCTAAGTACGTCCATCTTAGTTGGTTTATACCATTTAGCGCATTTGCATAGATGTTTACATCATGTGAGGGTCTCAAGAAAACAAATTTAACATATCAAGTGAGGTCCCTTGATAATGATTGGATGAACCAATTTTTGTGAGAGGGATGGGATGTAAAAAGGACATCTATAGAAGATGCCATTGAATGCAAAGTAAGAATGCTAGATGTTACATTCAGGAAATCAAAACATAAAGTTTGTTTGTAGCAAATTCTATTAGGGGAATATCCACTACTTTTTAGCATTGATTGTTTTTATGACCATGTATTTCATTTAGGAGGAAAACATTATGCATGAGATTTCATTACAAAAGATGGCGACTATGGAGAGGTGTGTGGCAAAAATTGTATCAAGGCATGCTTGATGGAACTCACTCTTCCATCATAGATATTGTAACCCGTTACTTTTTAGCATTTATTATTTTTATGACCATGTATTTTATTGGTTACAGAAGATGACAACTATAGAGAGGCATCTGGCAAAGCTTGGATCAAGACATGTGTGATGGAACTCACTCTTCCATCATAGATGTTGTAACCCAATTATAAGGTTGAGAATTGTTAGGGGTCAATCTAGAAAGCCATTGGCCTTTCTTAGATAAAAGATCCAATTGATGTGTAGTGATGCACTGAGGGATTTCTATTTTAAGTTAGATGGTAGGAAAATTGGAAGCAGGAGTGAAGCTTTCAAAACCTGCTTTGTTTGTATCAAACCACATATCCTAGAGGTTGTGGAATCACCTTGAGATTGTAACCTTTACATCCAAATAAAATTCAATATTTATGTTTGGTCCATATGTTGTTATATAAATATTACTTCTTTCTTCTTTTTGCATTTTTTTATTTCTATTTGCTTCAATGGAAACCACACGTCCTGCGCATCCCCGCTCCACTACCTTGAAAATGTCCTACATTTTTTTGTTTCTATTTGCTTCAATGGAAACCACACATCCTGTGCATCCCCGCTCCTCTACCTTGAAAATGTCCCACATTATTTTCTTTCTATTTGCTTCAATGGAAACAACACATCCTGCGCATGCCCACTCCTCTACCTTGAAAATGCCTAGATTTTTAGATTAAGCCATAATTGGTCTCACAAATGCATATGGCACATCAGGATCTCATTTCCCAATATCGTTAATTAGAGTTTCAATTGGTGTGGCCTTGTATGGTCGTACATCCAAATCTGCATATTCTGCTAATCATAGATTCTACACATACAAAAAATTACATATGTGCTATCAGTGAATGTACACTACAACTTTCCATTACAGCACATCTATGGGCTAGATAGCAATCCCAATGTAAGGTTTTGTATTCAATCTATACTAAGCTTGCGTTGTTAAAAATTTCAGTAAACATGACTATGAGATAAAGATATGGAATTGGTTACATATTCGAGCTAAAAAGACCTTCTATATTGCAAGTCAGTACAACTTGATTTATGTCGAACGTTGGCTAGGGGAAGCCTTATATCGCATTATATTGACTTGCAATATACAAGGTCTATATTGCACTAATATGCAACAAATGGTCCTCTAAAGCTCGATACTACAGGTTTTCATTACAATGACCATATGGTTTCACATTGCACAAGTATGCAATGTAATCGATTGGACGTAGGGTTCCATATTTGCGCTACATTGACACAGTATATTGCAAGTTATTACAACACAATATAGGGTGGATGTTGGCGAGTGAAGCCTTTTATCATGTTGTACTGAATTATAATATACTCGGTCTATATTACGCAAATATGTAGAAAACACTAAAAAGCGACATGCTTACATTTTCTAAGGGAAGTCCCAACATTAAGTGCAACAGCAACATGGCATTGTAGCACACTCTCCAGCCATAGCTAAAGCCATCATGTTGATGTGGGACTCTAGATCTAATGATCTCCAGTGCCTCTAAAATCTCCTCTTGGGTAAAGTGTTAAGAAAAAAATCTTACAATGCTCATAATGTTTTTTATCTTTATTGCATAAGGTTATTTGATTAAAGTCATTAGATTTTTTCAATGAATTAAAATATTTATATTGGTTTATTTTCCATGTGAATGCATTTAGAAAGTGGAGCTCTTTATCTTCAAAAAAGAGCATCTAGATAGAATCAAGTTATCGACAGACACATCATAGGTGTTACCTTGGGATGATGTGATGATGCTGGCCTACTCTATATAGAAAGTCAAACAATTTCTCTTGAGGAGTCTCTACAACTTCATCTAGAAGTTTCTCCTCAATCTTGAACAAATCCATCTACAAGCAAGTATTGACATCATGACTACACAGATGTGTAAAAAATAGTCAACAAAGCAAGACAACTACCCTATAAGGACCTCAAGGCTTGAAGAACTCAATATACTATGATATGAGTCCATACTTGTAGTCGCATTATGTTTATTTACTAACAAAAGGACCAATAGTGTATAAATAATCAACCTTTAAGAGAAACTAACCTTCAACAAGAACACTAATTGGACCATGCTACTTGAGGGATACAATACAACGCAATGTAGAGTCAAAGTTAAAGAGCAATATCATATATCATGTTGTGTTGATTTCCTATTAGAAGGGTCAATGATGTACAAATAATCAACAATTATGAGAAACTAGCCTTGAAGAACACTAATACCATAGAGACGATGGAAGGAATTCAATACAATGTGATGTGAGGCCATATTGAGAAAGGGATGGCACCTATCACGTTGTGTTGATTTGGACCTAAAATTGTCAATTGTGCTCAAAAAACTGTTAAAAGAACGGTAGAGGGGGAGGAGACACACACACAAGAGCAAACCCTAATGTATATTGCAAACCCTAACCATAGAGGGAAGCCATGTCCACTCTCACACAAAGCATAATGCACTAATCCATAATCCACACAACACACTATGAGTTGTGTCCACACTCTACTAACCCTAGCTAATGTCCACACACTATGACTAGCTGGACACGTGGTCATTTATGTCTCACACATGTTCCTACCTAATCTGCAAGCACATAGCATAGCATAGCTGGCTCACACTGACATCGAGCTTGAATCTCAACAGCCCCTCTCAAGCTCATGCCGATGAAGATGTAGATGAGCTTGGGGTATCAAGACTCTCAACACTCCTCCTCAAGCTCGTCCCATGTACTCCCAACATAGTCCGGAAGTACTCAAACTTCTCCCTGCTAAGTGGCTTTGTAAAGATATCTGCCACCTGCTCATCAGTCTTCACATATTGAAGATCAACTGTACCATCCAGCACCTTCTCTCTGACAAAGTGATAATGGACCTCTATGTGTTTGGTCCTCGCATGAAACACTGGATTCTTTGCCAACTGTATACTGCTCATGTTGTCACAATGAATGACAACTTTGCCTTCAACAGGCTCACATAAATTTGCCAAGAGACTCTTTAACCATATAGCCTCACAAGTAGCAATGGCTGCACCCCTGTACTCAGCCTCTGTACTGGGTGGATAAAGCAACTATAGGTTGCTTCTTGCTACTCCAACTCACCACAGCACTTCCAAGTGTAAAAGCATATCCACTAGTAGATCTCCTGTCATATGCGCTACCTGCCCAATCAGCATCTATGTAGCCATGTATGTCCAAGCTTTTACCACTCTCATAAAGTAGACCATAATGTGCAGTGGTCTTCACATATCTCATGATGCGTCTCACTGCATCCAAATGAGGCTTTCTGGGGCTCTGCATAAACTGACTCACTAGCCCCACAGGCTAAAAATTCTGTTGTGGAGGTCTGTCCTACCATCCATGACCATTACCACCACGTCCACGTGATGACAAGCATGCATCCTTTGAGAGATGCATGTAACAACCATGGATTCTAAAGCTTCCTTCTCTCTTTTGGAGACCACTAGGCATGGAGCTTTGAGCTCCGCTATTGCCCACCTCCCCTCCAACCCCCCCTTTTCCCTCCTTATTGGCTCCAATGCCGACGAAGACCGTGGTTCCTACCGCGAGTGCGTCCGTGTTTGACACCTCCCCTTCTAGTGCCAGAATTCTCTTGTCCTCAAGGATGAGGCTACCCTCACTGCCATGGCTACCTCCTCTTTACCTAGCTTTATAGACAACAATGGGGCGGTGGTGTAGTGCATAGCAAAGGCAAAGGCCGTGAGTGGTGTAGGCGGGTGGACGGAGGACGTGGCAATGTCCCCTAGGCAGGAAGCAGGTAGGTGTAAAACTTGGGATAAAAACAAACAGTAAAAATTTATACCAGATGAGGCCTCTCTTTGAATTATATTGAACCAATGCAATACAATGCAATGAGGAGGCCTAGCGGGTGAGGGACCCCTCCTCCTCACACTCCTCGCATTGTATTAAGTCCAACAGGACAACCTCCTTACCTTCTAAAAAGCTCTAACCACAGCCAAGGGTTCCCCTGTGTACCTTCTCTCCTCTGACATAAAGAAAGGTCTAGACTCTACCCACATGAATATGTTACTTTGATGTCTTGAAGCTCTCTTAGCTATGGCATGGTGTTTGCGCTTAACCTATTTGCAGATTCTGTTCTACTACTCTTTGTTTGCACAATAAAGGTTTGATTTGGATGTACAGATATCTATATAAATCGCAAGTGGATAAAGAGAAAGATGATGACATGGCATGCAAGAGATCTCTCAAGTGATGGAGCAAGATGAGGATTCCAACAAATTCATCGGGCATCACAACATATGGAGACAAAGTGGCCCAAGCTCAAAGATGAGACTCGCCACTTATGTCTTCACTTAGCTATGGATGGTGGTCAATTCCTTTGGCATGAAATCCAGTCTATATGGCAAATTGTAGTTTACCAATTGTATTGGTAAACTACAATCTCTCCCATGGTTGGCAATTAACAAGGGGCATCTCTTGCTTTCTTTTCTAGTATTGGGAAACCATATAGTGAAGAACATGGATGTGTATCTTGTCTATGATGTATCTCATCCTCTACACCAATGCCAGCGACACTATGGTGAAGGGGATTTTGATGTGAACAATGCATGACTTTCCCACATATTCTGAGTGTTCAAGTACATTGCTTCCTTTGGTTATGCTTTTCATTCCATATGTTTTTCTTTGTACTTTAATATAACAAGACTTTTTAAGGGTAGCCATATTGTTTTTATACTTATAGGGCTCACTAGTATTGGGGTACCACGCATGTCCAATTTGTGGGCCCTCACTTATATACTTGAGAGGCCATCAAGCATTTAGAAGGTCATATATGACAAGCATCATCGCTTCTTGCTCCCCTCATCCATGGTATATTCCATGTGATATGGAGCCACGTGTGATGAGAGAACAACAATGGGATGAGCATTGGAAAGGGAAAAGAATCCACCACCCCAAGCGATGAGTCATCACTCAATCTTCTTTCATCTAGTTGAGATGAAGACAATATACATATTTATCAAAAACCATTTGGAATCATTTGAACATCTCAAAGCTTTATGGAAAAGGTGCAAGAGATGACTTTAGGGCAATCAATCGCATTCCTCATGCATGGACATATGAGGATGAGAGTGGCAAGATTGCAAAAGTGCACCCCCAAGTGCACCATGGTGGAGACTCAAAAAGAAAGAGTAAGAGAAGGTGAAGATTGTGATAACCTCTTTTTCCACACCCACAAGAGTTATGCATTCATTAAAGGGTGTGTTCACAAAGACAAAGAAGAAAGGGGTGGAGCAATTGTGTGGCCTCAAGTCTCATGATTGGCATAAGATGATGCAAGTAAGTAATCTCACCTTTGCCTCACATACATATTTATATATCCATGCTTGAATATATACATGTGAATCCTCTAATTTCATGTATAGTTTATCCTACCAATTACTATTATTTGATGTGATAATCATAAGAATGTGAGATCATCTCTATCAAGATGGGAGAAGTTGTAAGGTATGAATTCAACTTTAACTCATGTTATTTTGCATGTATTTTACTCTTATGTAACCGGTTCTCATATAGTTATATTTTGATGAATGTCTTTGGTTCCATAGATTTATATCATTAACGAAGGATATTAACCCCTCACCCATAGCGGTCACTCATCTTAATGCAATAGAGAGCTTCCCTTGAACAATACTCAATTCAGAGATGCATGGTTGATTGAAGAGAGCTTCCCTCCAACAATACTCACAAATGCATGCTTGATTGAAGAGATCTTCCCTTGAACAATAATCACCTCAGAAATGCATGCTTGATTGAAGAGAAATTCCCTCAAACAATACTCACAAATGCATGTTATGGTTCACTTGGTTTTAATGAAATAGAACTTTGTGGTGTGGCTAATAGTAGATCCATATCTTCTTCTTTGAAAGGTTTATGAAAACCTTAAAGGGGTTTGTAAGACAAAGAGCAAGGTGGGAGGGGAGCATGGTGGTGGCTAATAGTAGATGGATGTTCTTCCTTTTGAGGTATATGAAAATGTTAAAGAGGTTTATAAGACAAAGATCAAGGCCAAAGGGGGTCATGGAAAAGGGATGGTTGATATAAGAGTCTCTCATATATATATCATGCATTAGGGGAAATTCGGGTTCCAAATGGGCCCTTTTAAGGGCTTTCTCTCTCCTCTTGGAATACTAGAAAAGTGCAAAAATAATATTATTGTATTGGGTTTCTCTCTCTTCTTTTAGAATCTAAATTTGCCTTTTTTCATATGTTCTAAATTCTTATATTATTCTAATGTGCTTAAATTCTATGTGACTTCAACCCACTTCAAGTCAAAATTCATAAATGTGGAGCTAGTACTCTATAAAGTACGAAAAACAAGTATGAGAATATTTCTGACATATGTGACTATGCAACTATATTTCTGACATAAGTACAACATGGAATTAGAAGATAAATAGGGGCATTTTTAAAAAGAACTCAAATATATCTTGAAGCAAACTTGGTATTTTGAAAAGTTCATTTTTTCAGCACATTTAAACATGCTAAAGTTCTATTCTAGAGCATTTTCATGAAGTTATGGTTGTTGTCATTGGGCAAGTTTTCCTCATTCAATAGCCACTCTTCTCCATTTGAATTTCCCTGCATTCAAATCTTCAATCTCTCAAAGGAAGCCTCGAAGCTTTTACTTGAATCTCCTCTTTCCTCACATACTGTTTATGCATGGACAACAATGAAGAGAGATTTGACTTTCTAGTTCCTTCAAGAGAAACCAAAAAGTCACGTTTTCCTTCATTGATTTTCTATACCTAATTATTTTACTACCCAAGAAGTGTTATTGCATCAAGAAAGGCACCAAGAAGTGTTGCTACAGTTCTCAATGGACATATGGATATGTTTAGAGGGCATTAATTTTTATGTTATTTGAAACACAAGTGTCTGAAATTAATGATAATGTTTTACTGCACCATATATTTTTGCAAAGAAATGAGTTAATTGTAATTTCGGTATTGTTTTATGGTCTTAGCATATCAAAGATAATTCTAAGAAGTGAGTTATACATGTGGACCTAGATAATGACTATGCTCCTCTCTACTATAAGAGAATGGAGGTTTCTACGGTCAACCCTTACGTAATGAAATAAGCCAAGTAATTTGTGCTAAATGCATTACAATGCGAGGAAGGGCTCCCTCTGATGTGACCCCACCCCTACTTGTGTTGTAATGCATTGAGTACATGAGCCCCCCCCCTTGATTTGTACTAATTTGTCTCGCAAGTTACATAATATAAGATTATTTTTTAAGTGTGAAATCACAACACAAGGACGTTGGCACACAGTTGTTAGGGGTACCCTCCTCGCGTTATAGTGATTTCACACTTAGAATAATCCTATACTGTGTAACTTGCAACAAATTAGTGCAAATTAAAAGGGGGGCTTCATGTGCTCAATGCATTACAACGCGAGGAGGGGGTCCCTTTGATGTGACCCCACCTCTCCTCGTGTTGTAATATATTGGGCACATGAGCCCCTTGATTTGTACCTATACACATTATTTAGATGGTGCTGAAAGAAGCAGGATCTTATGTGGAAGTTGAGAGCTTGTAGCCATTTATCAGTTCTTTGGAGCGGCTCCTTACCATATCCTTGTGGCTTAAGCAACAATTTAGCACAATGTAGTGCCATGTGGAAAAGAGCTTGGATTTCTATGGGGTAGCCATAGATTCCCTGCAAAATGAATGATAGAGTTAGTTAAATGGTCACTTTGCTGCTGCCGTGAGTTTGCTATGGACTAGGTGAGCTGGTAAGGTAAAACGATAAAATTGCTCTCTTAGAGTATTTAATTATTCATTTATCAATTACTCATAGAATTTAAGGGAATTCTAATTTTGATATAAAAATTCTTTATGCATCTATTTATGCATAAAAATCAACGTCAATGTGGGAATAACACTTTTATAATAAAAAAATTCTTTTATGCATAAAATCAAATTTATTAGGAATAACATTTTTAAAATAAAAAAAATCTTTATGTATCTATTTATGCATAAAAATCAATTTTTATAAGAATAACGCTTTTATAATTAAAAAAATCCTTTATGCATCTTTCTATGCATAAAAATTAAAATTTAATAAGAATAATACTTTTGTAATAAAAAAAATTTCTTTATGCATCTTTCTATGCATAAAAATCAAATTTAATAAGAATAACACTTTTGTAATAAAAAAAATTCCTTTATGCATCTTTCTATGCATAGAAATCAAATTTAATAAGAATAATACTTTTATAATAAAATTTTTTCCTTTATGCATCTTTCTATGCATAGAAATCAAATTTAATAAGAATAACACTTTTATAATATATAAAAAATTCCTTTATGCATCTTTATATGCATAAAAATCAAATTTAATAAGAATAACACTTTTGTAATAAAAACAATTTCCTTTATGTACCTTTCTATGCATAAAAATCAAATTTAATAATTAATATCAATGATATCCATGCATATTCATAGGTGAATATGTGCATGGAGTAATTAGAATATTTCTTTTAGATGCAAAAATGGTGAGATTTACTCTTTTGGAATAACATAAAAACAATCTTTATTTTTCATAGAATTCTGGAAAAAATTTTCATAACCTCCTTTGTATAGCTAACCATTTCTCATTTTTATCTTTCTTCACTTAACTTAATTAACCCAATTTAGAATTATAGAGCTCTAATCTACACAATTTTCTAAATTCAAGAGAGTAAACAATAAGAAGAGTTTAATTAATCACTTGGTTAATTGTTCTAGGATTAAGAAAGGTTGGAATGTAAAGAACAGAAGGGGGTGGCATTTTCATCAAAGGCATAACATTTGAATTTAATTCAATCATTTGCAAAACATAAAAATCAAGAAAACCATAGATTTTTCATTAAAATACGTAAACAAAGTAAGAAAATTAGCTAACATGGAGCTTGGAAGCTCTCCTTTGGCTTGAGGGATTGAGGGTTCTACTCTTGTTTGAAGCAATAGTGGCCACCAATTCACTTTGGAGAGGATTAGGCCAAAAACAATTAAATTATTAGTAGAGTAACAGTGCATAAATACCATTAATGTTTTACAAAAGGAGGAGGCTTCTATTTATAGGAAAAAGTGAGACTCTAACCAAGCAAACTGATTCTAGAATTTTTCAAATCAGTTTGGTCAATTTTTGACCATTTTTGGGTCAGTTTAGCTTACTTTTTGGATCTAGATTTGAAACATGAGAGATGAAAATGTCTCATTTTATTGATTAAAAATTGGGGGTAATGATGATAAAAAAGTACCTACTTCATGAGGGGACATCCCCACACTGAGGTGTCAAAATTCAGTTTTTTAGTTCTTTTCCTTGGTCCTTAGGCCACTCTTCATCTTATATGAGCATTTACTCATTTTTGGGGGTTTTTCTTTTATTCTTCAATTTATCTCCTCCCTACATTTTAATTAATCTCATTGGCCTATCAAACCTTTGTTTGGACCTTAATCTAAATTTTTTTGAAAACAGGGGCCCTTAGGCTAAGGTCTTTTGTGCACATTATAATTTATTTCTAATGCACCTTAGGAATTTCTTTTTAAACTTCTGTTTTGGGGGAATTTATTTTAATAAGAAGGGATATTTTTCCATCCAAAGATATCTAAAAACTAAATTACCTCTCTCTAGGCCAAAACAGATAGAAACAAGATCTTTTATTATTCTGAAAAGGGGATTGATTACAGGAGAAGAAACTGTACATCTTGAGGGGGTGGGGAGGAATCTTGAGGGGGTGGGGAGGAATCTTTCATTTATTTTTAAAGCTTGGATAGACCCCTTTTTTTCAACAAAGTTTATACACTTTATTTCTATTTCCATCTATTTTTCTCTCTCTTTTGGGTACATTTTTGTGACCAAAAATTCAAAGAGAGAAAAACCCACAAAAACCCCAAGGCTACTTTAATACCAATTTTTGCCAAAAAGGATTTTAAAAATTCTTATCCTCAACTCTCCCCACAAAAGGCTACTATTCAAAAAGAAAGGTTGCAATGGCTCATTTACCCATTCCACCCACGGTTCAAGAATAAACTTCAAGAACAAATTACTAACAAAGAAGAACTTTGATGCGAATTAGAGTGTCAAGTCGAGCATACCAAATGCAAACGCAATGCTTCTGATTCTTCTGACTCATATGACAAGGAAAGTGACCAAGTCAGACGCACTGTTGAAGCTACATTGTGTGATCAAAATTCTAAGAAAGACTCACAAATCAGTTGAAAGGTACTCACATTCCAAAATTATGATGGCAAGAAGGATGCACGAGTTCTCATTGCTTGGATTAGCCAACTGGATGACTATTTCTCTGGCAAGAAAGTCTCTGAAAAATATAAAATTAAATGTGCTTGTAATCATTTGATTGAAAGTGTAACTTTATGGTGGAACGTGATTAAACAAGGTAAACATCAACCTTCAACTTGGAAAGAGTTTCACAAACTCTTACAGAAACATTTTCTACCATCGCAATATCTAAAGCACGTTAACGATGGAACACTCTGCGCGCCAGATTGATAAAGAGAATGTCCAAGCTTATATTGATAAGTTTTGGGACATTCTTTTGCAAGTTCAAGTCATTGAAAAATTCAAGGAAAAAGAGCAGCGTAGAAAATTCATCGTCGCAAGACTTAAGTCTACCATTAGGACTGATGTTAACATGTTATGTCCACATGACCTTAGCACTGCTATGGACCTTGTCCTAAATTAAGAACGTAAAACAGCTACATCTAGAGATTTCAAGACTCAAGATAAATCTTTTACAAAATCTACAAAATCTTCTTTCCCTTCTAGTACTTTTGATAAATCCAAGATGCAAAAGGGTAAAGATGTGACTAAAGGAGGTTTTCGAAAGGACAACAACAACAAACCTTCAAATGGATAACCAAAGAATCGAATCATCAGATGCTACAACTATCATAAGGAAGGACAACTTGCGCAAGATTGTCTTGAGTGACAAAAAGAAGAATTCCACTTCAATAGCTTGACTCAATGTCATTGAAGAAGACAATGAAGATTCTTTCAAGCAAGAGGGTAACTCTCATCCCGGCCGACTATTTAGATTCAGGTAAGTTTTCAATTCATGCGTTATTAAAAATTCAAGGGAAAATAAAAGAAAATTTAATTTCTATATTGCATGATGATGGTAGTTTGCATGATTTCATTTCTGAGAAAGCATTGAAAGTACTTAACTTAGATGCATCATACTCTAGTTACAA
>NW_028229435.1:447340-464840 GCF_041138505.1 Cibotium barometz | reverse complement strand
CACTTCGTCGCTCCAAACTAAGCTCCATTAAAGCCCACCTCCTTACGTCTTCACCAAGGTAGTCCAATATCGATGATTTGTCTGCCATTCCAAATTGTTGAAACATGAAGATCTCATGTGACAATATGGGTGTAACACTAGTGCGCAACAATCTGTTGTAAAGAGTCACAATGAGCCAAGAACTTCACAATGACTTCACAATGTTCATAATTAAGTAGAGAGAGAGAGATCACTTACTCATTTTGAGATCACAAAGCCAATAGCAATTCTCCTTCTTGCTTCTTGTCCACAACCAAAAATTGACATTTGACCCGGACATGGCGTGAGGGGCTATGAGAACAAGCTAGAGAAAACAAAATAAAGATATTACAATATATTACTTTTAATGTTGCATAAAATCACTCTATGGCATTTAAAAGAACTACCTTCACGCACTCATCGAGACATCCATGCCTTCACACGATGATTGCCATCCCAAACAAGAAACTTCTTACCACTAAGATCCTCCCACTCAGTTCCTCTGATTTCATCCTCAAATCTATCATGTTGTACCACCCAGTATAGTCCCCATTCTTGCAAGTCTATTTGTGTGACCACGAAATACATAGAGCTTCCGGGACGTGTAAGTGAAACTAAAAAAGGATGTCCCCAAATAAATGTCCAAACTATAAACAATCATAAGGAAAAAAGATGTGGCATATTCTTAGAGCATAAACAATCAAGTGGAAAACCTACAAAGGCAGCTAACAGAGATCCAAGAGGCCAAGAAAGGGCTAGGACAAGAGGTGGAAAATTTAAAAAAGCATGTCCAGATAGTACCAAGAAGCCCCACGCATGCAAGAGGAGCTAAACAGATCCATCTCCGCCTCCAGCGCTGCCGCCTCCTCCCCCTCACCATCGCCTCATCTCCATCCTCCATCTCCCCCCTTGCCCCCCATTGCTCCATCCACTCCAGGCACCCGGTGGCGGCAAAGCCGGGGGATGGTCTGCGCTGACCATCCCCCCCGGCTCTGCAGGCGGGTGCCTAGAGTGGCTGAAGCAACAGGGGGCAAAGGGGGAGATCATGACTGCCTCCACCTCCACCTCCACCTCCACCTCCACCTCCATCTCCACCTCCACCTCCATCTCCATCCACGTCGCCCTCCACCTCCATCTCTACCTCCAGCGCCGCCGCCTCCTCCCCCTCACCATCACCGCCGCCGCCCATTAAAACACCTCTGAAGGCTGTGAACGCCTCATCCCCCTCACCATCTCCGCCGTCGCCCATCAAATCGCCTCTAAACGCTTTGAATGCCTCATCTCCATTCATGATCTCCCCCCTTGCCCCCCATTTCTTCGGCCACTCCAGGCACCCGGCAGAGCCGGGGGATGGTCTGCGCTAGCGCAGACCATCCCCCGGCTCTGTCGAGTGCCTGGAGTGGCCGGAGCAACATGGGGCAAGGAAGGAGATCACACCCTCCACCTCCACCTTCATCTCCACCTCCATCTCCACCTCCACCTCCACCTCCACCTTGCCCTCTCCCTCACCATCGTCGCCGCCCTCCACCTCCATGGATCTCTATCCACCTCGCCCTCTCCCTCACCATCGCTGCCGCGCTCGCCCCCATCTCTGAGCGCCCGGGCCATCTTCTCCACCGCTGCCACCTCCACCACCGCTGCCACCTCCACCACCGCCGCCGCCGGCCCTCAAATTTTCAGAAAGAGAACAGCAGAGAACAGCAAGAAATTTTCAAAAAAGAGAAGTACCTTACCTATTCACAGATGCGTTAGATCGCCCCACAGCTGAGTTGAGAGTCTGGTTAGATGTAGATACATATAGGAGATAAATATATGTCAATAATAATAATCGTCTACTATTTAAATAGGGCCTATAGATAGTTACACATTATTTTTATTTTAAAGGTTACTTACATATAAAAAACTAATATAAAAAGATACATATAATACTTAGAACCAATAAATGTTTAATTTAAAACATACATATAATAAATTAATATAAAAAGATACATATATATATTTGTATATTTTTTATAAAAAAAAATTTGTCATGACCATTCTCAATCGTGATTGCTCCACCTTGTTTTATCATTTCAGTCGCCTTCATTCTCAATCGCGATTGCTCCACCTTATTTTATCATTTCAATCGCCTTACCTGACAATGATTGATTCGGCCTAGATACCTATTCTACTATTTTTGTTTTATAAAGTCCACCTGTTCCTTCATTTTTATATTTCATTTCACATTTTCATCTCTCTTGTCCTTTATGCATCTTCGTATTGCCTTCCCTACTATGGAGCACACTCTAACCTTTGAGTGGGAGCTTGATGGCTGCAGAGCAAAAAATCTCAAACATTAATACTTCTCCACCAAACCACGCTTGTCAGTCACCATGGATATCTACAAGGGTTTCTACCTTCATCACACGCCCTTTCTGGAGTGAAAGCTACTAGGACCAATGGAAGCCTACAGGAAATCATCGCTCATTATGACATGGAGGGCAATAAAAACTACCTTGTAGATAGTACTCGAAGTAAAACATATATGCTACAATGTAGTCCTCTCTGTGCTGCTGATAGTCTTGATTCTAGTGCTAATGACATTGCCCAAGATGTTCGACATTTGGAGACCTCAGTGGTGGAGAAAGAATTAGGGACACAAAACACCCATGTTCATATCTCGAGCTCCTCCTCTGAGAGTGACTTGAATTTTGCAGCCAGGTGAAGGCACAAGCAATCCAAAAGGTTCGAAGCACAATATCTCTGAAGATGAATGTATTGCTTCAAAGAGTATACTTTCAGTTCTTCATAAGAAGGAGCAACCTTCTCTTCTACATTCATTGTTGGAAAATTTTACTCGAGTCATCCAAGTCCAGGAGGTGCCAAGACATTATGATGGTGATTCCATCCTAGAGTTTCCACCAACATATGGAAAAATAGGAAATATGGATAGAATGGAGCAAAAATATGATGGTCACCTATGGACACGTCCAGTAACATCAAACATGTCTGTAAGTTATACCGTGCGTATTAGCTATTGTGTTGGTACTTTAGAGTGCCATAGGCTCAGGTGTCCTTTTTATCTGAACAATAAAAGGTATAACAACACCTTCTTTCATGGACATCTAACAAAAAAGATTGCAGTTGGACTTCTGACAGAGGATGAGAAAATTAAAATAGTTTGTCACTTTTGTCACAAAACTGCACACTGTGTGCAAGTGTGTAGATGTGTTCTGTATTACGTAAAGCCTTTTCGTGACACAACTATTACAAGAATGATGCTCCACACTAGGCTGCATGAACATCCAGTTCAACTAGGAACTTCAAGGTCAATGTTGGAGTGCGTGAAAATGTTTGTTTCTCAAGTGTTGAAATCCCATAGAAGTGCAGGTCCTCAAAAAATACAGATGGATATTGTGAAGGATATGCTGTTTTCCTCCATGATGAATCAAAATGATGAGCTACCTAGGGATCATGAGCTCTGTAATTTTTTGGAGGAGTTGAGACCTCTTGTGGAAAACCAGAGGTGAGTATTCATTCTATAACTTAATTATATTTGGATGTATTTTTCTACATTCGGTCCTCTCTTTATTGTGAAATTATGTTTTTTAGGTTTAGACACATTGTATCCCAGGAGAAAAGAAAATTGATGCCGGCAGGAGAGGGCTTTGATAGCATCCTTCTTATATAGAGAAGATCTCGCTATTCATTTATACAAGGTAGCCGTTTCCCAGGACAAGGTGGCCCTGATGATAAATATTATGTCTTTATGTCTTTGCGAGGACCAGCATCATTTGGTGAATCGCATGCGGTGTGATAGTGGAGGTGACCTGGCAAAGTCCTGGGTTTTGTTTGATCACACTCATCAAGTTTTTGGTTGGTCAACAATGTCTTGTCATGTTTACGACCCAAGGTGAGACTACGTACTTCTATTTTTTCCTTTCTTTCATTTACCTTGAATGATAGCTGATTGAAAAAAATTCTCTCCAAAATCCTATAGTGTTCAAGAGTTGTTGAGACAATTGCCACATGCGAAATGAAGGAGGAGGATATAAAAAGCCAAGTACTATTTTGGGAAATGCTGAATAGCACAATGGAGCAATGCGGTTATGCACCCACACACTTCTATGGGTTTATGGTGGCTGATGAAGGAGGGTCGAATTGGTGTGCAGTTAGGACCGTTTTCAATGGGGTCCGCACAACATTATGGAGGACAGGGAGCGAGCGTGCTTATTCCCTTGGAAACAAAGTTTGATGAAGCATGCTAAACAATGCGTGAAGGCAGAAAGTCGACAACACCATATTGACTTGTGTGAAGAATGGAGATTGGCAACCAATAAGGAGTCAGCTTTCTTAAAAAGTAAAGAGATTCGTGAGTGGTGGAGAAATGGACATGTTCATGAGGGAAAACTATTAGTATAATGGATACGTGGATGAGTTGGTGGGAAGTAGGAATAGCACATTGGGGCAACCTCATGTCAAGGGTGAGAAATTTTATGGAGAAATGATACGTTGTATGGATGTATTTGCATTGGAGTCAATTTTGTGAATTCATGTATGAAACCTCTTGTGTGCAGGTGGTCTTAAGCTCGGTGGATTTAGCACAAACCCCTCGAACAAACTTATCTGAAAGTGTGCATGGGAGTTGGCTTGCTGGTGAAGGATATAAGGAAAAGGTTAGCTTGTATGATGCGTGCATTTCAGATATGGCAAATGCTTTACTACAAAGTGCAAAGCAATATGCATATCAGATGGGGAGGCACAAAGGTGAGGGACCAAGCTTGAGCAAGTTGCTGGACAGGGTGGCAGTAAGGTCAAGACCGACACCACCACAAGTGGCTCGCATGGTCCATGAAACAGTAGCCAATACTCCTATGTATGAGGAATATTCAAGGCCGATAAAAGGAGACTATTCAACGAAAGAGGGTGAGAAAAATGGAAGTAGACCAATGCTCACATCGTCCAGGTTATGTCACGCAGAGAAAACATTGTCAAAACCGGGGAACAGCAAGAAGAGTAAGTTTTGGAGATAGATCTAGAACAAATAGTGCAGCAAGTCACGCTTCAAGGGGAGGACCAAAAAGTCCAATGACTGGAGGAAACAAAGATGTCGGACATGAAGAGCCTAAACAACATTATGGCACAATGAGCGGAGGATAAATGCATGTAAAGGAAGAGGCCATTGGACGCACAATGTGGGCCATTAGACGAACCCCATTGAACTCAAAAGTTAAATTTTTGGGAGGTATTGATGGAAGACTTAAGTGCAACTCATACATACAGGGAAGCTCTATTGGAGTTGTTGCCCCTATCTTCTACTCAGAGCGACGACATCCTCGTCCCAGTAGGGCCAAAGGCTCAAATGATGTGGTTTTGTCCTTCAGATGTTTCACAAACATGGGATGTAGATCCAAACATAATATACAAGCCATCATACACAGATATGTGGAAAGTGGATGTTGGGACCAACATAACCAGCCAAGAGGTAGAGAAATTAGTAAAGGCAGGGTTCAAGTTAGATGTTACTCATGAAGAACCTTTTGTGTCAGGGGTGGGAGAAACGTCCACACAAGCAGCGAGCAACAAAGAAAGTGACAAGAGGCCACATGATGCTACATATAATACAAAGAGATCAACCGAGTGGTGGCATTGGATTTCCAAAGAAGCAGAAAAGAGAATTGGTAGTGCCGAGGCCATGACAGCGACAGTCCTTATTGAGAGTGCAATGCAGTCATCCCCCTACTCTATTTTTCATTTGGCATGTGAGAGTGGAGAGGACTATTTTATACACATCAAGGTACAACCTTGGTGTATATGTCCTGATTTCATGCAAAGAGAATCTAGAGGAAAGTCTTACGTTGCATGTAAGCATATCTATTTTGTCTTCTTGCGAGTTTTGGGATTACATAAGAATGAGGATATGGTAATGCATCAACCGACACTATCACCAGAGGATGTGGGCAATATACTATCACATCCTCGAAGCAAGGATGTTTGTACCTATAATTAAGCTTTAATCAAGCCTCTCATGTTTGTGCCTACTTAAGCTTTGGGATGGAGTATACTGCCACGTACTCTAAAGTCTTATTATAGTATGTATGTATATATGTAGGAAGGTAGGTAGGAAGGTATGTAGGAAGGTAGGTAGGTAGGTAGGTAGGTGTGTTTGAGAATATGCATGTATATATGTATGTATGTATATATGCATTTATGTATGTATATATGTATGTATGTATATATGCATGTATATATGTATATATGTGAATGTATTTATTTCTCTTTCATAAATACTTACTATATAAAAGCTCACCAAAATGTATCATTTTTCTTACAAGCTCGCATAAAACTATCTTATCTCCAAAAAGCTCGCAAAAAAATCAAACTCATGTTACAAGATATAGTTTTGAGGTACTATGGATAGAGTTATCCACGATCCCCCTAGAATGATGACTTGGCAGACCCAAATTTTTCTGAAATTTGGACTAAGCTTAGAAACAATAATTGGAACCCTATTGGTGATTACTCATACCATGATGGTTATCTTTTCTTCCAAAAGAGATTGTGTATTACACAACCTTTCAGGCAATTCATACTGGAGGAAATGCATCAATCACCATACATGGGTCATCAAGGAGTTTCAGCTACCTTACAACTAGTATCTACGGAATTCTTTTGGCCTCATATCAAACAAGATATAACAAAATTTGTGGCTGAATGTTCTGTTGACAGAAAATCAAAAGCTACAAAGGTAAAACCCAAGGACTCCTTACCCCTCTACCAATTCCTAATGATACTTGGGAACAAATATCCATGGACTTCATCACAGGTTTGCCTACTACATCGAGTCATAACGATATGATTTAGACAATAATTGACCGTTTGAGTAAGCAAGCATACTTCTTACCTTGTAAGAAAACTTTGACTTCTCAACAAGCCGCAAATATGTTTATCAAACAAATCTTTGTACATCACGGCTTACCCAAAGTCATTGTTTCTGACAGAGATTCATGATTTTGTAGTAGTTTTTGGATCACATTATTCTCCAACTTAGGCACTTAAGTAGATTTCTCACAACAGCTTTCCATCTAGAAATAAATGGACAAACTGAGGTTACTAACAACACTATCTTAGATCTACTCAGAGTCTATGTTGCCCAACAACCTAACTCATGGGATAAGTACACTCATATTCTCCAATTTTCTTACAATAATAATCCCCATTCAGCCTGGTCGAGCACCTTTTGAAATTGTATATGGAAAACCCTTGCCCATTCCGTAGATGAAGTTGGTTGTGCGCTTTGTGTGTTTTGGTTAGAGAGAGAGAGAGAGGGAAGAGGATGTGTGTGCGGTCTTATAACTTTTGAAATTATGGGCATTTTCTACTATATTGACATGAACATGCTATACAAAGGACAAAATGAATATCTAATCCCAAATTGCTGGTATCCAGCACTCTTACCAGCAGCGACGAGGAAATATCATTGAATACCAGTAATTTTTTCTTTGCTATTCCAATGATTGTACTAGCTCGTCATTTAGCAAAAGATGTTGGTGAAACTACAACTCATCGTTTAGCAAAAAATGTTGGTGAAACATTTGTATTTCCACTTGTAGGCCTCTATTCCCTTCTAGTGAAAGTTTTCATGGCAATTGTAATTTGTTTAAAGTATTCATGTTATTATCCTTTGCAATGCTCACTGGCTACTGAAGACACAGACTTTGAATGGCTAACTGTAGTGAGGGATTGGGTTTTGTTGTGGTAGACTATATCTGCAAAACAGGGAAGTAGAGTGAAAGCATGCTTGGTCTTCAAAAGATATATAGTGTATCAAAAATAAAATCAAGCATGTTAGACCACAATGGAAGTATGCCATGAGAACCTAGTTTAAGAGGTCACATTATGGAGCTAGCATAGCAAATTAACAGGAGTTTAAAATTATTGAAAGTAATTCAAGAGTTAGCAAGGTGTCGAAGGTTAATCAAGCTCTACAACTGGTTTTCCAAGTTGACACCACACTCCATTATCCAATAATGCATTATATAGCACCTTCCCATAAGGACTTTGGCTCTAATAAACAGAGGGCCACACTGCGACCTCACCACCACAAGGAACTCTACATCAAGTGATTCAAGTTGATGAGTGGCTGAGTTGCTAGAAGTGCCAGGTGACCTTGAATAAACCTTGAAAGCCCAGGCCCTAAACCCTAAACAATTCCTCCAATTTTGAACATCTTACTTATTTGTATCTTTTTTTGAACTAAAAGATCCGTGTCCCCACCGCGCAACGAATTCAGGGGTGCTAGCAGTGGAAGTAGCACTTCTTCACATCACATCCATTTCACTTCACATCTCATCCATTCACATCCCATATCATTCATTCATCACCAACCGATTCACATGACATCACATCTCATTTATTGATTTTTATGCATAGAAAGATGCATAATGAAAAGTGTTGTTACTCTCATTAAAAATTGATTTTATGCATAGAAAGATGCATAATGGAAAGTGTTGTTACTCTCATTAAAATTGATTTTATGCATAGAAAGATGCATAAAGGATTTATTTTTATTTCAAAAGTGTTAATCTCATTAAAATTGATTTTATGTATAGAAAGATGCATAGAAAGTTTATTTTTATGTTTTTCCCTAATCCAAAAGAGTAATTCCCACCATTTGTGCATTCTAAAAGAAATATTCTAATAACTCCATGTAGATATTCACCTATAAATATGCATGGATATCACTGATATTAATTATTAAAATTGATTTCTATGCATAGAAAGATGCATAATGGAAAGTATTGTTACTCTTATTAAAATTGATTTTATGCATAGAAAGATGCATAAAGGATTTATTTTTATTTCAAAAGTGTTACTCTCATTAAAATTGATTTTATGCATAGAAAGATGCATAAAGGATTTATTTTTATTTCAAAAGCGTTACTCTCATTAAAATTGATTTTATGCATAGAAAGATGTATAAAGGATTTATTTTTATTTCAAAAGTGTTACTCTCATTAAAATTGATTTTATGCATAGAAAGATTCATAAAGGATTTATTTTTATTTCAAAAGTGTTACTCTCATTAAAATTGATTTTATGCATAGAAAGATGCATAAGGGATTTATTTTTATTTCAAAAGTGTTACTCTCATTAAAATTGATTTTATGCATAGAAAGATGCATAAAGGAATTATTTTTATTTCAAAAGTGTTATTCTCATTAAAGTTGATTTTTATGCATAAATAGATGCATAAAGAATCTTTATATCAAAATTAAAATTCTGTTAAATTCTATGTTTAAATTCTCTGAATAGATGTGATGAGATGTGAGGTGAATAGATGTGATGAGATGTGATGTGAATGAGATAGATGTGAATGAATGGATGAGATGTGATGTCATGTGAATCAGGATGTAAATAAATGATATGGGATATGAGTGGATGATATGTGATGAAAATGGATGTGAATGTATAAGTGAAGAATGGATGTGAATGTATATGTGAAGAATGGATGCGAATGTGTATGTGAAAGAATGGATGTGGTTATGTATGTGAAGAATGGATGTGGATGTGTATGTGAAAGAATGGATGTGGATGTGTATGTGAAAGAATGTGATGTGGATGTGTATGTGGATGTGAAAGAATGTGATGTGATGTGATGTGACATAAATATATGTGGATGTCAAGTGATAGATATGAATGTATGAATAGATGTGGGTAGTCGTATATGTGAATGATTGGATGGATGTGGATGAATGAGATGAGATGTGTATGAATGAGATATGATGTGGATAGATGTGATGTGATGTCATGTATGTGATGGGATGGTGATGAGAATGAATATGATAGATATGAGTGAATGTGATGTGAATAAATGAGATGTGATGTCATGTGAATTGGGATGTGAATGAATGATATGGGATGTGAATGGATGAGATGTGAAGTGAAATGGATGTGATGTGAATCAGATAGATGTGAATGAATGGATGAGATGTAATGTCATGTGAATCGGGATGTGAATGAATGATATGGGATGTGAAGTGAAATGGATGTGATGTGAATCATGATAGGTGTGAATGAATGAGATGTGAGGTGAAATGGATGTGATGTGGATTGGGATAGATATGAATGGATGAGATATGAATGAATGTGATGTGGAGATCAGGTAGATGCGAGGGGATGAGATCTGATGAGGATAAATGAGAAAATATGTGATGAGATGAAAATGATGTGATTGGACGAGAATGGGAATACATATGAAAATGATGTGATTGGATGAGAATGGGAATACATATGAAAATGATGTGATTGGATGAGAATGGGAATACATATGAAATAAATGAGAATTGATGTGGAACAATATGGAAAGACGAGAGTCCGTTATAGAAACTGTATTTATGACATGTTTTTAAATGAATGTTTTATGTTAAGAATGGTGGGGAAGCATTTTGACCCTCTTGTGAATGAGGTCGTGGAGACCTAATTTGATAAAGTTGCAATAGCACGGAGAGTCAATGGAGGACGTCTTGCGTAGCAAGGTCCGAGGTCTTGACCAGCCGATTTAAATGGTGAGCTTCCGTACGGTGGATGAGGGACCAAGGAAGTGGCCTATGAGCGAAGCCCTAGGTGACTTATGAAGGATCCTAGAGGGTGCTGTTCATATGGTACTTGGGCTTTGGGTCACCGAAGATACCCATACGTGCGTTGGGAAAGATATTGGAACAAGGAGTAAGAGTTGTTTTCTGAATTTGGGCATGGATCTGGTTGATTGACCTTGCTGGGCCACGGATGAGTCCATGGCTCTTTTATATAGATCTGTTGGTTGATCTTGCTGATCTTCAATGGAGATTCCATTCATGATTTTCATAAGTGAAAATATTGCTGGTTACTATGAGCTAGGAACTATCGAAAAGGACCCCGAGTGGACAAGTGGTGAGCGTTCTGGTTGCCAATTATGCCAGAGGTACACCGATGAAGAAAAATTGGAAATTAGGATTCAACTGGATATTTTGGAGGATTATGATCAGTGACACTATGGTTTCATTAAATGATTATTTTAAAGACAACTGATTTTGTGAAAAAGGCAATTTCATATTGGGTGTGTAAGTGGTGTGAGGTTGTTGCAAGATCAGGGTGTCCAGTTTTATCCAGTTTATGCTGCACTGGGACAATGCTTGGAGAACAAATTTTGGGGGACAAGGTACTTTAAATGAGATCAAGCAAATAATAGAAAATATGCTTGCCCTTAAATTAACCCAATATAACTTAAATTAATATAAATTAGTCTAATTAATCAAAATTCATCAAAAATATGATAAAATGATGACCAAATGATCTTTCCAATACTAAGAGTGATCCAATTTATTTTTCCATAGATGCACCATTACAAGTACACTAGTTCCTATAGGTTTTAGGTGATTCACATCAAAAATGTAATTTTACTAATTAGATTATTAATATTTGCAGGCCTTCTGATAGTCTAGAAGAATTTTGAAAAGGAGATCATTAGAAATCCAACCATTGGATTTGCAATTTTTACTAACCACCACATTCTACTAATGTCTGAGTGTCTACCCACTCTTTTGATCTACAATATTGAGGATTTTAAGTGGTAGCTATTGTGGGCGCAAAAAGTGGTGTATATTATAACACTTTAAAGACCTTGAAATATTTAAAGAAAATAGACAAATATCTTAAAATTTTCTCGAAAAATCAAGTTAAGCTCCATATTATGTGAAGATCTAAGGTACAAAGTGGGAATCTCGTATGAGTTTATATGTAAAAGATATTAGCATTTTATGGAATCAGTTCAAATTTGGGACAGGGTGTATACATTGACTTTGTACCTAAGAAAATGAGGACTTTTGACTATCTAATGCTTAATCAAATTATGCAACTATATTTCCAACTTTGAATATGATGTTCCAACAAAAGAACTTGAAACGAAATTCCTTCATTTACTAGGAGAGATTAGCCACTAAAGGTAAACAAATGCCTGTTTTTTTACTGTTTATTTACAGGGTGCCTGAGTGGACAAAACTGGGTACCCTGATCTTGCAACCACCCTGTGACTAGTTTTAAATTTGCATGAATATCTGATTAGGGGGCATTCTGGTTACCAATTATGCCATAGGTACACCGATGAAGAAAATTTAAAAATTAGGATTCAACTGGATATTTTGGAGGATTATGATCAGTGGCACTATGGTTTCATTAAATGATTGTTTTAAAGATAGCTCATTTTGTGAAAAAGGCAATTTCATATTGGGTGTGTAAGTGGTGTGACTAGTTTTAAATTTGCATAAACATCCGATTAGGGGGTGTGGGAACTCTTTTCCCTGGTACTCGGGACAAAACCTAACCAAATTCTTAAATGGATCCCATCACTAGAGTGGTTGGGCGGTTGGCTAATCCACGGGACTGATGGGGTTAGACTGGATTGATGGGTCCATAAAATGAGACTCAATTCTTTTATGGTACGATAGATGAAGTAAATCCTGGATAAAAATTATTCTATGGAAAGAATCAACGGCTGTGCCTCTCAATGAGGAAAAAAGCGTTGGTCTCTATGATTCAAGTGCAATCTTTTCCTTGATCTGACTATGGGACTTACGGGTTCGATCAGATTAGTTCAGTTTGTTAAGGCTTTTGACTACATTAGAGTAAAATTATCCTGGAGGAATCGCCCGTGCTTTCCGGGAAAGGGGAGCTTTTTCGGGTTCGATTTTGGAAGAACCGAGCGAATTGGTCTCTTGTCGGGATATCCGTGGGTGGGGGGCGAGGCCCTGAGTGAGGGACCCTGCCCCACGCAAGAAGTGCTACTTCCGCTACTAGCACCCCTGAATTTGTTGCATGGTGGGACAGGGATCTTTCAGCTGGTATCAGAGCAAATTGGGTAATGTGGATCAATCGAGAAGCCAAAAATGTTTAAAGTTTAAGAAATAGCAGTAAAGGGTTGTAATTGTGTGATGCAATTCATACAAATTGATATGCAGACTGAAATTCATAAATTAGTAATTGGTTCTTCAGATGGAAGTACCGTAATTGCATGGAATCCTTGACTTGCTTGAGGCCTAGACATGATGGTATTTACCTTATAATTCCAAGGACCGTGACTACCCGTATATACCAAGGGTATAACTGCAGCTCTTTACTGACAGTATATACGAGTAAATCTAAGATTGAAAATTATATGCAAAAGTGCTATCCAGATGATGAATTTGAATGTGGTTGATATGATTTTAAAATTCTGGTTGAGAACTGATTCTGTTGGGTTCATCAGACTATAGGGAACCCCAGAATCAGTTGGGTCTTAAGGGAAAGAGTTGTCCTCTAAATTGCGAGATGAGGACATCTCACGTTTTTTAAGTGGGATAGGATGTAAGATTCCTCCCTCCAGTTTTTGAGGTGTGCAGGTATAAGAACCTTCCCTTCTGATCTTCTAATTATTCCCCTCTCTGAAATAAAAGAAAGATCATGTTTTACCCTGTTTTGGCCTAGAGAGAGAAAATGTCTAGAGAGAGGTAATTCAAAATTGAGATATTTTTGGATATAAAAATCCTCCTAGTGTCTAAAATGAATTCCCATGAAACAAAAATTAAAAAAGAACTTTTCAATGTGATTGGAATTAATTTAAAATAGGTAAAAAGGACCTTAGCCTAAGGGTCTAGATTTTCAAAAAATTTTGGATTATGGTCCAATTAAGGTTCCTATGGACCAATAAGATTAATCCAAATGTAGGGAGGAGAATAAAAGAAAAACTCCCAAAATTGAGTAAATTCTCACATAAGATGAAGAGTTGACTGAGTACAAGGTTTATTAGTTAAAAATTAAGAGATATTTAGAGGAAATGATGTATTTTTGACACCTCAGGAGTGTGAGGATCTCCCCTCATGAAGGAGGCGCCTATTTCACATGTGTGGAAGAGTTTTAAACTAAAAAAAAAGAGATATTTTCATCTCTCCTCTCTACTCCTGTTTTAACTAGATCCAAAAAGTAAGCTAAACTGACCCAAAATGGTCAAAAATTGACCAAACTGATCTCAAAAATTCTAGAATCAGTTTGCTTGGTTAGAGGCTCACTTTTTCCTATAAATAGAAGCCTCCCCCTTTGTAAAAGCTTCATGGTGTTTATGCACTGTTACTCTGCTCATGTCCTGAGCCATTTACATTGAATTTTTTAATAATTCAATTGTTTTTGGCCTAATCCTCTCCAAAGAAATTGGTGGCCACTCTTGCTTCAAAAAAGAGTAGAACCCTCAATCTCTCAAGCCAAAGGAAAGCTTACAACTCCATGTAAGCTAAATTTTCTTACTTTTTTAATTTTAAATCTATGGTTTTCTTGATTTTCTTGTTTTATAGTTGCTTGAATTAAATTCAAATGCTATGCCTTCGAGGAAAAGGCCACCCCCTTCTCTTCTTTACAATTCACCCTTTTTTAATCCTAGAAAGATTAGTTAAATGATAAATTAAACTTTTCTTATTGTTTACTCTCTTGAATTCTGAAAATTGAGTAGATTAGAATCCTATACATCTAGATTGGGTCAATTTAAGCTGAAATTAGAATAATAAAAATGAGAAATGGTCAGCCATACAAGGGAGGTTATGACAGAATTTTCTAGAATTTTATGGAAAAGAAACTTTGTTTTTATGTTATTCCAAAAGAGTAATTCCCACCATTTGTGCATTCTAAAAGAAATATTCTAATTAATCCATGTACATATTCACCTATGAATATGCATGGATAGCACTGATATTAATTATTAAAATTGATTTCTATGAATAGAAAGATGCATAATGAAAATTGTTGTTACTCTCATTAAATTTGATTTTATGCATAGAAAGATGCATAAAGGATTTATTTTTATTTCAAAAGTGTTACTCTCATTAAAATTGATTTTATGCATAGAAAAATGCATAAAGAATTTATTTTTATTTCAAAAGTGTTACTCTCATTAAAAGTGATTTTATGCATAGAAAGATGCATAAAGGATTTATTTTTATTTCAAAAGTGTTACTCTCATTAAAATTGATTTTATGCATAGAAAGATGCATAAAGGATTTATTTTTATTTCAAAAGTGTTACTCTCATTAAAATTGATTTTATGCATAGAAAGATGCATAAAGGAATTATTTTTATTTCAAAAGTGTTATTCTCATTAAAGTCGATTTCTATGCATAAATAGATGTGTAAAGAATCTTTATATCAAAATTAGAATTCTCTTAAATTCAATGTTTAAATTCTATGAATAGATGTGATGAAATGTGAGGTGAATAGATGTGATGAGATGTGATGTGAATGAGATAGATGTGAATGAATGGATGAGATGTGATGTCATGTGAATCAGGATGTAAATGAATGATATGGGATATGAGCGGATGATATGTGATGAAAATGGATGTGAATGTATAATTGAAGAATGGATGTGAATGTATATGTGAAGTTCTAATGGATATGAATTTATATGTGAAGAAGGGATGCAAATGTGTATGTGAAAGAATGGATGTGGATATGTATGTGAAGAATGGATGTGGATGTGTATGTGAAAGAATGGATATGGAATGATGTGTATGTGAAAGAATGTGATGTGGATGTGTATGTGAAAGAATGTGATGTGATGTAAAGAGATGTGATGTGACATAAAAATATGTGGATGTGAAAGTGATAGATATGAATGTATGAATAGATGTGGATAGTCGTACATGTGAATGATTGGATGGATATAGATGAATGAGATGAGATGTGTATGAATGAGATATGATGTGGATAGATCTGATGTTATGTTATGTATGTGATGGGATGGTGATGAGAATGAATGTGATGGATATGAGTGATGGAATGGTGATGAGAATGAATGTGATGTTATGTATGTGATGGGATGGTGATGAGTGAATGTGATGTGAATTTTAAATTAACCCAATCTAGATGTATAGGACTCTAATCTACTCAATTTTTAGAATTCAAGAGAGTAAACAATAAGAAAAGTTTAATTAACTATTTAACTAATATTTCTTAATAAGAAAAGTTAATTAATTATTTAACTAATATTTCTAAGATTAAGAAAGGCTGAATTGTAAAGAAGAGAAGGGGGTGGCCTTTTCCTCAAAGGCATAGCATTTGAATTTATTGTAAAACAAGAAAATCAAGAAAACCATAGATTTAAAATTAAAAAAGTGAGAAAATTTAGCTTACATGGAGTTGTAAGCTTTCCTTTGGCTTGAGGGATTGAGGGTTCTACTCTTGTTTGAAGCAAGAGTGGCCACCAATTTCTTTGGAGAGGATTAGGCCAAAAACAATTGAATTATTAAAAAATTCAATGTAAATGGCTCAGGACAGAAGTAGAGTAACAGTGCATAAACAGCATGAAGCTTTTACAAAGGAGGAGGCTTCTATTTGTAGGAGAACATGAGCCTCTAACCAAGCAAACTGATTCTAGAATTTTTGAGATCAGTTTGGTCAATTTTTGACCATTTTTGGGTTAGTTTAGCTTACTTTTTGGATCTAGTTGAAACAGGAGAGAGGAGAGATGAAAATATCTCATTGTTTTTTAGTTTAAAACTCCTCCACACATGTGAAATAGGCACCTCCTTCATGAGGGAAGATCCCCACACTGAGGTGTCAAAAATGCATCATTTTCTCTAAATATCTCTTAATTTTTAACCAATAAACCTTGTACTCAGTCAACTCTTCATCTTATGTGAGCATTTACTCATTTTTGGGGGGTTTTCTTTTATTCTTCAATTTATCTCCTCCCTACATTTGGATTAATCTTATTGGTCCATAGGAAACTTAATTGGACCATAATCCAAAAATTTCTAAAAATCTGGACCCTTAGGCTAAGGTCCTTTTTACCTATTTTCAATTAATTCGAATTGCACATTAGAAAGTTCTTTTTCAATTTTTGTTTCAAGGAAAACTATTTTAGACACTAGGAGGATTTTTATATCCAAAAATATCTCAATTTTGAATTACCTCCCTCTAGACATTTTCTCTCTCCAGGCCAAAACAGGGTAAAACAGGATCTTTCTTTTATTTCAGAGAGGGGAATAATTATAAGATCAGAAGGGGAGGTTCTTATACCTGCACACCTCAAAAGTTGGAGGGAGGAATCTTAAATGAACTATATCTATTATAGTTTTTGCCCTTGTAAATATGAAGCTGTAAAACTTTTAGCAATGATAATTCATAAATTCTTTACCCATGGGCCATATTCAATAATTCAAATCACATTATGCCATTGATTAATGTCGTATGAATTATCTTCTCAAATTTCTCTCTCTCTCTCTCTCTCTCTCTCTCTCTCTCTCTCTCTCTCTCTCTCTCTCTCTCTCTCTATGGCATACACAAGAATGGATATATGGTGTTTTGCAGCTAATATGATTAATATTGCCAGTTTCCAAACATCCCATTAGAGAGACACGTGCACATGCATACACACACATGTGTGACGTGACACATGTATACATGTGCACACACACACATATATATATATATATCACTTGCA
>NW_028229435.1:117500-447317 GCF_041138505.1 Cibotium barometz | reverse complement strand
TGCATAAGCACTGCATTCGTAGCCTATGCATGTGCAGGACAGGGGAAGTAGGTAGGTATAGTATTGACACATGTTTGGTAGTGATTTAGGAGGCAAGAGTCACAGTTTTCATGCTGCTACTAGCTTTACTCTGCTGAGTAACAAAATTTCACGCTGGGTAGCAAAATGTCAGCAAATAAATGCTGTTGTGTTCATTGTGCAGCGAAACCTTGGGTAATTTTCTGTTTACAATTCAGGATGTTGTTGTGTGTTTTATATGAATCCTAAATTAGTTTTGGCCACGTTACAAATGTATGACAGTGATCAACAAGCATCGAAAGTTGGTTCCATGGCATGGTTTAGAGAAAACATTTGTTGTGTGTGTGATCGATGCAAGGACTAGTATATACAACAACATCGTATAACAATTGAGCATGTTTGGACACATGAGGAAGTGGCATGACCAAGTACGGATGATGATATGGAGGAGAACCATAGGAGAGTGCTAGGTAACATGTCACACCATTCGGTGACATCGGGTAGAGTGCGGAAGGTGGCAAGGCTTCATATGGAAAGCATGGCTGAGACTCATCTTGCCCAACCAATGAATGAGGTGCCTCCACCATTGCCACATGAGGAGGAAGAGAATCTTATCATGGATGACATGGTGAATGACTTCTTTGGATGGGAGGTCATAGATGATAGTGAGCAAGATCCAATGTCATAAGAGAAGGAACCCTTACACAGAGAGGCAAGCACCCCTTTGTATGAGGGATGTTCATACTCCACACTGCGAGGAAACTTGGAGATATTAAACATGCAAACAACTTATGGATGGAGTGATGCAAGTGTCACAAGTCTTCTTCGATAAGACTGCCTCGTTCTATTCTCTCAAATAGAGAATGTTTCATGTTATATATACTCTCCTTGTGCTAAAATTTTTACATATGATTTCTTATGTTTTGTTGCAGGCTTCTCAAGAAGATTCTTCCTCTTCAAAATATATTACCAAACTCACGAGATGCGTGTCGTAAAATGCTCTCTATGCTAGGTGTGGATTACACAAAAATACATGCATGTCCAAATTATTGCATGCTATTTAGAGGGGTTAATAAAGATGCAGCACAATGTCTACAATGTGGGGAGAGACCCTATAGGGATGATCTACAAGGAGATAAAGTTCCCCGAAAGGTTTTGAGACACTTCCCTATTATTACTCGCATCCAACACATGTTTAAATGTAAGGGGATCTCAGAACACATGACATGGCATACTACTCATTGCTTGACCGATGGCATTATGAGGATCATAGCTGATTTATCAGCATGGCAACATGTGGAGCATCAATGGCTAGAGTTTAAAGACGAGCCTCATCACTTACGTCTTGGCTTGGGCATGGATGATGTTAACCCATTTAGCTTCAAGTCAACATCATGATCTACTTGGCCTATTGTATTGGTGAAATACAACCTCTGGGTGGCAATTAAGAAAGGTCATATCATGCTTGCTCTCCTTGTACCATGCAAGTGTAAGGTGGCGAACATGGATGTGTACCTCAAACCTTTGATTGAGAAGCTTGAGACACTATGGCGAGGTATCAAAGTACATAACGTTTCAAGACCAATAAATAGGCGTGAGGCGGAGGTAAAAGGATTTTTGCTTTGGATGATGCATGACTATATGGGGTTCTTGGAGTGCTCAGGTACCTACTTTAATGTTATATACATAAGGCTTCACCCTGTAAACTTTAAGTTTATATCTCTATCTCAATCATCGCAATTTTAAACTAGGTTTGGCAATCTCCTATATCATGCATGTCCGATTTGTGGACCATCACTTATTTCGGAAAGACCCTCTACACTTAAGAAGGTGGTGTATGACAAACATCATGGATTTCTCCCTCCTTCACATCCCAAGTATGTGCCACATGATGCATCACCACTTGTGATGAGAGGTAGAGATTGTTTTGAGGCATGGAGAAGCACTCCCAATCTTCAAAAACTTATTCACATCTGAAAAGGCATCTCTTTGCACCACACCTAACCACTCAGAGTTCTCTACTGGATAAATGAATCCATCCCTCAACAACTTATTCACTTCTAACAAGGAATCTCTTTGCACCACACCTAACCTTCTTAACTTTTGAACCACAGGCTTTGCCTCTACCTTTAACTCAATATGATCCTCAATATCCCTTACCCCTATAATTTATGAATCCTCAATATCCCTTACCCCTATAATTTATGAACCACAGGCTTTGCCTCTACCTTTAACTCAATATGATCCTCAATATCCCTTACCCCTATAATTAGTGATGAAAAGAGTGGGATACCTTTTAAGCATGTTTATGTAGGCCTCTTGCTCTTCTAATGACTGGTCTTTAGTTTCTACATCTATTGATTGTAGTGTCCCTATCTCCTGTTTAGCTTACCCATTTTGGAAAGTAAGATCCATAACATCCAATCAAATATCATTACCAGTACTAAATGTTTCTTCCTTGGTCTAAGTGGTTAAGTATTCACTACTCTATTCACCTATTGTGGCCTCATATCCACTTCTTTACCCTTGCACATATCCTTCCAAACTATCTCCTCTTCCATAATTTTTGTAAGAATACTTGGCAGAGGATCTCCCATCCATCATTTGGTAGCTTGTGGAAGGGTGACATACTAGGTTCTAGCGTCTTCTTGTCTCTCTCTCATAGACACAAAGGTAACTGGGCTCTCTCTCTCTCTCTCTCTCTCTCTCTCTCTCTCTCTCTCTCTCTCTCTCTCTCTCTCTCTCTCTCTCTCTCTCTCATGCTCATGTGCCCATACACAAACAAAGCTTGCATTTCTCTCTCTTTCTCTCCCTCTCCCTCGTGCTCTCTGGCTCTCTCCCCCTCTCACACACACACACACACGCACAATTGAATACTCTATTTCTCTGTATGTGTCTCTCTCTCTCTCTCTCTCCCTCTCTCCCCCCCCCCTCTCTCTCTCTCTCTGTCCCCCTCCCACCAACACACACACAGACGGTTGAGTACTCTCTTTCTCTATCCGACTGGATACATAAAAGAGAAATGTAGTGGAACTAAAAGAGTTGGAAGAGGTTGAAACTTTGCAGGTCTGAACACTCATCTCTCTATCTCTCTTTCTCTTTCTACACAATGCAAAAATGGGGATTTTACATAAGTTTATATGTTACAAGTTAATGCAGTCCCATCCCAAGAACGTAAGTTCATTAGGGAATATGAAGCACAATTGCAAAAGAAAACAAAGATCCAGAAACAAAAGAAAAGCATAGGAAGCAAGAAACTAGGACCATGTAGAGACCGTGATGACAAAAGAAGAGCAAAAATTTCCAAAGAGATTTTCTGATATTTTCATGAGTGAACAAATGGAATGGACATGGCCACTAAGAAAGACATCTTCAATCAGCCAATC
This sequence comes from Cibotium barometz, assembly GCF_041138505.1. Classification (NCBI taxonomy): domain Eukaryota; kingdom Viridiplantae; phylum Streptophyta; class Polypodiopsida; order Cyatheales; family Cibotiaceae; genus Cibotium; species Cibotium barometz. The sequence goes on along the minus strand of NW_028229435.1, from coordinate 443,913 downwards.
CTTCATATGTCATTAAAAGATCTGCAAGACACACCTCCAAGGCACCAAAACAATGTTAATTCATCTACTAGATGTATCACAAGTATGCCGAATAGTTGTTTAATAACTATGCATCTGATATTTACCTAATAGCTTTCTCATAGTTGTATATATTTGAAGCCTATCTACAAGGTAACTAGCTATGCTAGTTAATAGATGTGACAGTAGCTACTGAACATTAGAGTGTGTAGCTAACTAAGACTTGATTAATACATGCTCACCTACCATATACGTAATAGTTGTCCTAATAGTTGTATATCTTTTAGATATCTAATAAATAACTAGCTATTTTAACTAGTAGCTATTTAGTAGGTATGAATCTAATAGCAACCTTAGTTTAACTATAGGTGTGCACTTAATTTATACCAAATAGCTATCCAATACATGTATATAGTTGTGTAACTAATTAACAGATGTGCCTCTAATAGAGCAACAGCTCTATATATCGAATAGTTGTGTAATAGTAGTGTAATAGCTTACTAATAGCTCTATGTCTCATAGAATGATATTGAATAGCTATTTATCTTCTAGTTTTAATAGCTTTTGATACCTACCATAACTATTGATAGCTAACTAATAGTAGTTGTTGATAGCTACTTAATAGAATTATATCTAATAGGTATCTATCTGACTATTAGTTGGTCATTGCTAATATCTATCTTATATCTAATAAGTATCTATTAGATATAAGATAGATATTGCTAGTATCTATCTTATATCTGACTACTAGTTGGTCATTGCTAATAGACAGCTATTAGGTACCTAAAAGCTAGTACACAGAGCCTCTTCATAGCTTACCCATAGTTTTCTAATGACTATTAGTCACCCAATAGCTGTTTGCTAGCTCATTGATAGCTAACTATGAAACAACATTATAGTAGCAATTTAATAGCTGTCTAACTACTATGTAATAGCTACATTATAGTTGTTTATTAGCTATTTGATAGCTACCTAATAGCTACTGATAGCTATTATAGCTACTAATAGCTACTGATAGCTATTAGTAGCAATTTAATAGCTGTCTAACTACTATGTAATAGCTACATTATAGTTGTTTATTAGCTATTTAATAGCTACTAATAGCTACTGATAGCTACTTTATAGTAGCAATTTAATAGCTGTCTAACTACTATGTAATAGCTACATTATAGTTGTTTATTAGCTATTTAATAGCTACTAATAGCTACTGATAGCTACTTTATAGTAGCTGTTGATAGCTACCTAATAGAGTTATATCTAATAGCTATCTATCTTATATCTTACTACTAGCTAGTCACTGCTAAAGCTGTAGATAGCTATTAGCTACCTAAAAGCTTATTGATAGTTGTCTATTGATTATCTGATACCCAATAGTTGTCTGCTAGCTTATTGATAGCTAACTATTAGACAAGAGTCTAGTAGAAATTTAATAGTTGTCTAGAAACTTTGTAATAGCCTGTGTATAGCTGTTAATAGTAGTGTATAGGTGGCTTAATAGTTATTAATGTTTATAAGTGGCTTACATGCTTTCTATGTTTTGGATTAAAGACTGAGCTCTTCCAACATTTCAAGGATGCTTTTCCCAATGTCACAATCCAGCTTCGTGCTTTTGAGTCAGTGAAGCCATACTTTGGCCAAAAACTCTAGGGTAGGTTATCATGTTGTTGTATCTACCATGTGCAAATTTCATTTTTGAAGGATGCTATGAATCATATGCATAGTGGGGCCTTAAGAATGCATAGTGGGTTGTGTAAATGTACATGTACGGTGTGCATGGATTCATCACTACCATGTTAATGTTTTGCATCTAAACAATTGCCTATTTTCGTGCACCAATGGGAGTAATACATTCATTTAAGGGTGCCTTCATAAAGACCAAAAATAAAGGAGGGGTTCAATTATATGGCCTCAAGACACATGATTGGCACAAGGTATTACATGTATTCAAATATTCTTTCATGTATTTTCTTTTTATGGTAAAATAATTTGTAAGCTCATATACTAACTTTTTTTTTCCTTTTCTTGCCTAGTTTATTCTTCCAATAGCTATAGTTGGTTGTGGAGATAAGAAGGTGAGAGAGGCTATTTAAAAAATGGGAAGTTTGTTGAGATATGAATCTTCTCTTGAATTCACTATCTAAGTTACAACTAATATTTAGTATTCTCATGCAATCACAAGTTATTAAGTATTCTCATGCAATCACAAGTTATTTATGATAAATAGTATACATGATTTTTATGTATGTAGGTATATATCCTCAAAGAAGATAGATCATACATCCATAAAGATGGCTTGTTTTTTCAATGCTATTGACGTTAGTGTGTATGATCAAGGAAAACTTTTCTAGAACAATAATAACTAGCCAATTGCATCTTGTGGTGCATTTTGTTGATGAAATGGCACTTTGTGGTGTTGTTCATGTTTGATGGATAAATTTTTCTTTGAAAGGTTATGAAAATCTTAAAGGAATTTTTTGAGACACTAGTTGATGTAAGAGTCTCTTATGCATATCCAAGAACATATCTCTTTAATAGATCCTTCCATGCTAGGATTGTGGAGCAATGAGAAGGATGAATGACTCTAATCATCACGAATGCACCACAAGGAAAAGGAAGGCAACGAAGAATGGAAGAAGCATTACACCAAAAAAGGTGAATACATTCTAAATTCTAAATAGTCCTATCATGGAGAAGTGGATTGGGAGATACAAGGATGTAATCAATAGATGAAAGAATGAGAGAAGAGCTTTTAGAAGAGAAAATAGATGCTTTCCATTTTCACCTAGTTTAGAACCTCTCCCAAGTGTAATCAATATAGGAATAGCCTCATAAGGCAATATCGAGTGTGTGTGTGTGTGTGTGTGTTTGAGAGAGAGAGAGAGAGAGAGAGAGAGAGAGAGAGTCCAATTACCTTTGTGTCTATGTGTGAGAGTGAGAGAGAGATCTGTAGCACCGACTGCTCACAGGCTTCACGCCTCCCACTGCACAGTTTGTATGCCCCCTCAGTAGGCCACCTCTGGCACTTTGGGGTTTTTTCATACCCAGTATTATAGCTCTGTGTTTCCTCAAAAAAAAAAAAAAAAAAAAAAAGAGAAAGAGAGAGAAGAGAGAGAAAAATGATGCCAGTCGACCCCCTTATTTGGTTGGAAACATTGAGTCCTCGAGTTGGGGAGGGGAAGCTTATAAACTACCTTGGTGATTGATTTTTGGATGAGAGGTACAAAAGAGAGGGAATTGTAGAAGAAAGTAGGTGATGTTGAGCAGGATGTTAGAGATTCAAATGATACATGCATAGGTGTACAAAGGACAGCACACACCTAAGAATGACTATTCTTAGGTGGTGCTTTCATGAGGAGATATGAATGGGTAATCAACATAGATTCTTGCATGGTGAATAAGAACCACCAATACAATTTAACCCAAAAGTATAGTACTCCAATTGCCAATAGTATATACACCCTACCATGTAGCCACCCTAGTGTTACTAAATAAGCTATAGACATTTTACAAAAGATATATCAAATGAAGTACAAAGGCTAAGAAATGCCTTGATTCAAAGCATTAAATATTAAATTTACGTTGAAGAAAACTTTGAAATTGATAATTTTTGTGCCAAAATAGGAGGCTATCACCCTCTTCCTTCCACAAGCAAGCAAGCAAGCAAACAATCTTCCCTTTTCCCATCTTACCACTCTCTTTTCCCTCTTCTCTCTTCCTTCCACAAGCAAGCAAGCAATCTTCCCTATTCCTATCTTACCACTCTCTTTTCCCTCTTCTCTCTTCCTTCCACAAGTAAGCAAGAAATATTCCCTCTTCCTTCCCCTCTTGAATCTGGCTCTCTCTTATCTCATTTACCCCCACTCCTATCTAATCTCCCCCACTCTATCTAGCAAGTAAGCAAGCAAGCTCAATCAAGAAAGAAAGCTTTATCAAGCAATCATAAGAGGAAGGTGTTCACTCACCTCCATAGGCTCCATTCTCTTCTCTCTTATCTTCTCCTTAGAAAAAAGAAAGGTTAAAATAATGCCTAGATGCCATGAATGAAGAGATGGCAGCATTGGATGCAAATGCAACATGGGAGTTAGCACCTTTGCCTAAGAAAAATAAGGCAATTACACTACAACGCATTGGGAGCATAGTAACGTTTTCTAGTAGCGTACCTGTAGAGTGGGTGTTGAGTTTTTCTAAACATTGCTAAGCAATTTTTTTTAAACTGCTAATAACGCTACACAATAGTCTCCCAATAGTGTTATTTTGCTACCCAACAACAATATTAGTAGAAAACTTTTGCTGCTTAGTAGCAGCAGCAGCAGTAGCGACCTATAGGCAAAATGTACTCTACCCTATATCGTTGTGGTGCCTTTTTCGTCCCTTCTCAAAACATCATTTAGAAAAGTACATCATAGAATTCTCTGCAACACACAGGTGTCCCTCCTTCTCTTTCATCCACTTCTTCCACTCATACTCAAGCAAGGTATGTGCTTTTTCTTTATTTCTATGTATGAGAGTTTTCCATGAAATCTTATCTTCATCTCTTATGCAAATAAACTTTCCATAAAAGCTTCTTCCCTCTCTTATAAGGTTCTCCCCTCTTTTTCCTCTCTTTTCTCTCTTTTTTCCCTCTCTTGAAGCTTAACGCTAACCCTAGATTTTATATTGAAACCTTAATATAGAGCTTTCATGTGGAGAGCTCTCCATCATAGCTCTCTATTGGGCTTACTATTTATAAGCTAGGGTTAGGGTTGCATGAGCCATGCACTTTCTATTATTAAGACTATATTGTTTATCACTACAACACATTGGAAGCACATCAGCATTTTCGGAAGGAAAATATCGGGGGGTTTCACGATGCTGAGCAATGAGTTATCCTTGCTCTGCAGCGTTTTTACGCTGCCGAGCAGTGCTCTTTACCATCAAAATTTCACTGCCCACCAACATGTATAGTAGTAAAAAAACACTGCTACACTATAAAATTATCTCGCTTTTTTTGCTGCTTCTTTTGCTGCTTCTTTTGCTGCCGCGTAGTTTTTTCTTTTGAATACAATAAACTTATACTCTGAGTTTTTTTGTAGGTTCATGCCTTATCTATTACTTCTACCTCTCCTACCCTATTCTCCTCAAGCTCAAGCAAGGTATGTCTACTCTTTTCATTTATCTCCTATGCAAACAATCTTTCCATGAAAGCTTTCTTGTGTATTTCCTTCTTCTTTCCTCTCTTTTAAGTTTTTGTTTTCTTCTTTTTCTCTTCTTATTGAAGCTTAACCATTACGAGTATTTTTCTTTCTTCTTTTTTCCCTAATTAAGAGCTCTCCATTAAAGCTTCATGTGTAAAGAGACCTTAAAATTTTTTAATACTTTTTTTTTCTTGACTTGGTTTAATTTTGTACGTTTCAAACACATACAAGCGTCACAAGAGATCTCTTTCTTGTATGTTTCTTCTTTCACGCTTTTACATGTTTATAGGGTTTGTAAGTTTTAGAGTTTTTAAGATTAGGGTTTATTATTAATACTTTTTTTTTCTTATTTGGTTTGATTTTATAGGTTTTCAACACATACAAGTCTCACAAGGTAAGAAGTCTCTTTCTTGTATGTTTCTTCTCTTATGCTTTTATATGTTATAAGGTTTGTAAGTTTAGGGTTTCATGCCGATAGCTTCCAATGCATGCCGGTAGCTACCAATGCATGTTGGTAGCTTTCAAGGCATGTCAGTAGCTATCTATGTAGTGAGTATGCATGTTGGTAGCTACCTATGCATGCCGGTAGCTTCTCCTAGAGGTATGCCAGTAGCTTGCAATGCGCATGCCGGTAGCCGGTAACTACCTATGCATGCTAGTAGGTTTCTAGGCATGCCGGTAGGTTCCTAGGCATGCTTGTAGCTTCCAATGCATGCCGGTAGCTTCCAATGCATGCCGGTACCTACCAAGGCATGCAGTGGCTTCCTATACATGCCGGTAGCTTGCTATGCATGCCCGTTAGCTGTCGAGGCATGCCAGTAGGCCACCCAAGCATGCTGGTAGCTTCCCAGGCATGCCGGTAGCTTCCAAGGCATACGAGTAGCAATCTAGGCATGCCGGTTCCTTCCAATGCATGCTGGTAGCTACCAAGGCATACCGGTAGCTACCAATGCATGCCGTTAGTTACCTAGGCATGCTAGTAGCTTCTTATGCATGTCGGTAGCTTCCAATGCATGCCGGTAGCTTCCAAGGCATGCTAATAGCCATATGCATTAGCCATATGCATGCTGGTTTTATGCATAAGGCTATATGCATAAGAGTTTTAAGTGTTTATGTTTTCTCTTCGATAGATGGCAAATAACTTGCGACGCGATGTTACAGGGTGAAGGAGGAGTCAATATCCCAACAATATTTGTAAGTATATATTAGCCTCAAATTGTATCGTATCTTTTAATTAAATAAGGTTATCTTAAATAACAACTTTCTAAAATGTTCATTTGTTTGTCTGTCTATAGCTCGAAGCAGTGGGCTACCCCCCTACGTAAGATGAATATGATTTTGCATTACAACGGGGTTTGGAAGCTTTATTTGAAAGGGTGCAAGACGAAGGATATATTGTTATTACTGGAGGACATGATTGGCAAGTAAGTACATTCCTAAACCCTAAACCTCTTTCTTTTTGCAAAACTGATTTTCACTCATGTTAGTTCTATTGTGTTTTAGGATCATGTAACTAGGAACAATGGTGCAAATGTCTAAGCAAGAAGCAATGGAAATGTAAAAAGCGAAGAGGGTGGAGCTGAGGAACAATAATAATCGCAATAAGCATAATGTTTAAGCCAAGTTATGTATAAAGACTTAAGCCTAAGGGATTTATGCATAAGCCTTATGCATAAGGGATTTAATCATAGGGGATTTATGCATAATACTTATGCATAAATCAGTATTATGCATAAATCCCTTATGCATAACTTGGATTTAAGCATGAGGGATTTATGCATACGCCTTATGCATAAGGGCTTAATATATGAGGCCTTATGCAACATGAATTATGGCTTCATAAGTCTTTATGCACCAGGCTTAATAAGCATAAATCCTCTATGCATAAGGGTAAAGTATAATGTTTAAACCTTATGAATAGAGGCTTAAGAATAAGGCTTATGCTTAAGCCTCTATGCATAATGCATAGAGGCTTAAGCATAAAGCATCTATGCATAAGGCTTAAGCATAATGTTTTAGCCTTATGCATAGAGGATCAAGCATAAGGGCTTTATGCATAGAGGCTTAAGCATAAAGCCTCTATGCATGAGGCTTAAGTCTCTATGCACACGGTCTTTATGCAGAGAGGCTTAAGCATGATGTTTAAGCCTTATGCAGAGAGACTTAAGCATAAGGGTTTTATGCATAGAGGCTTAAGCATAAGGGATTTATGAAGCTCATGAGGCTTTGCCTCACGAAGCCCTTATGCATAAGGGATTTATGCATAAGGGCTTAATGAAGCTCATGAGGCTTTGCCTCATGAGCCACGAAGCTCATGCATGAGGCTAAATGTAAGGGCACTAACTCTTCCATGTTTCTCATGCTTATGGCACACTCTGTCTCTCCCATGAGACTCTATGAATCTATGCATAGATGCCTCATACATTGAAGCCTCTAAATGTAATACCACTCCATCTATGCATGAGGCTTTGCATGTGTGTAACTCTTTGCATGAGACTTAAGCATTATGGCTTCTATGCATAAGCCTTATGCATAGAGGCTTTACATAAGCTCATGCATTGAGGCGGCGTATGAAGCTCATGAAGACTCTTTGCATGAGGCTTTGCATAGAGGCGGCGTATGAAGCTCATGAAAACTCTTTGCATGAGGCTTTGCATAATCTCATGCTGCATAGAGGCTTTGCATAGAGGTGGCATATGAAGCTCATGAAAACTCTTTGCATGAGGCTTTGCATGAAGTTAACGAAGCTCATACATGACGATTTGCATGAAGCTCATAATGCTTTACAATTATGGAGCATATACATAATTGTATGTATTGTGTAGGCAACCATCTCTTCTCCTCCTCGACATTCAATTTCAATTGATCCTTCTCAAGACCTAGATGTCGTGCAGCTACTCTCCATCGTCAATAAACGTTATGGGCATCAAGGATGGACACATGTGGCACATACACATGTATATTTATATGTTTTATGTGTCTTTGTATGTTCTCCCTTTCTTTATGTGTATATGCATTGAGTATCTCTCTTTATGCATCCTTATATATAGGCCACTTTGGCACCTTATCTACCATATCAAGCCAATACTCCATTGTATGGTGTAGGCCCAAGTGGTGTAGGAGGCCCATCATGAACCGGGTATGATAACCCTACATCTCAATCTAGTAGACCCACATCGACTAGACCCACACCTTTACCACCATGACATAGGGAGTCTAGTGGGGGGTATATTAGACGTAGTAGCTGGCAAGGGAACATGGCGCTTTTACTTTGGGAGAAGCTCTACTAAGTCTCCCCCACATCATCTACATATATGAGAAGAGGGGGGTTCATCATCACACACTTATGAGCCATCCTTGAGGAGAGCGATCCCACCACATGATCCATGCGAGTTACCACATAGCATAGATGTGGATGGGTTGCTTATCATGGATAATAGAAGGAAACAAGTAATTAACCAAATGCACGTACTTGTGAACTTAGAGTTTCAAATTATTTAAATAAATGGAAAGCACAAGATAACCTTTAAAACAATATGTTATTGATGTGCTCAAAAGGGGAGTTTCTAGTCCCACATCCGATTTTTGGCTTCTCGGATGAGTTTATGAAAAGAAATGAAGCTTTTTCTTTCTAATAGAAGAGAAAACATTAAGAGAGACGCTAAGTCAAACTTAGCAAAGCCTAGTGTTTGCACACATAAGAGGAGTGGAGGCATACGAAGAGCCTTGTGAAGAAGAATCCAGATGCATACAAACAACTAGTAGTAGGAAGAGCTTCAAGACCATGGAAGTGAGGAGCTTCTCACTTTGGGTCGAGAAGAAACTTCCTTCAATGTGTGCTTTGTAAGCATATATTTTGCTCTTTACATTAATCTAATTTGGTCTTCTGTTTCACTCTTCTCTTAAATATAATTTTATATTCTATTTTATTATTTCTTTAGAGGGAGGTTGTTGTTCGCCCCCCCCAAGAGAGGAAGAATATAATTATGGGTATGAAGCCCCACGGAAATAATCATGGGCATGGATGCATGTGTGAGGTCTTCCCTTGAATGAGTCCATTTTGAGGACTGCTAACAAGGTTAGTAATATATAAGCCTTTTTCTTGTGTATATGTTATCTTTTACTATTCAATAGTTATCTTATTCATGTTTGCATATATGTAGGAGAGTGAAGATGATTTGGACTATGCAGATGAAGAAGAACACGAAGATAAAGGAAGTGATTTTGAAGATGAGGATGACGATGAAGACGAGTATGAAGATTAGTCATCCCTTTAGCTTTATTTTGTATATGGCTAAAGGCCTTATCAATATTTTTTAATCGTTTGAACTCAGTGAATATATGTTTTATTAATGTTTTTGTCCACTTCTTTCTACTATCTCTTTATTTAAAAGAAGCTGGGATAGATAGCTTTTTTTAAAAGTTGGGATGAATTGGGGATTTCTCACATACTCTTGAGAAGCGTTTACAATAGCAAAATAATGCTGCCCTAGCAACTATTTCGCTCTACTGAGCAGCACTCCCGTCAGCGAATATAGTAGCGTTTGTAGTAGCGAAATGACCCTGATATTTGTTAAGGCTTGTAGCTATAATAACGCTATTAAAAACTCTGCTATATTGTCATTCTGTGGTCGTGTTAGATATAAGTGGGTGTATAAGGTCAAGCATAACTTAGATGGATCACAGAGTAGGTGTAAGGCGATATTGTTCACCAAGGGTTATGCACAAACCTATGGCATTGACTACGAGGAGGCATTCAGCCCAGTTGCGAGAATGATAACCATGATAATTGCTACGGTTACAACAACAAAGGGTTGATATTTACATGAGATGGATGTAAATAATACTTTCTTACATGGTGATTTTTAAGAAGAAGTATACATGTTGCAGCCATCGATTCATGAAAATGATACACATATATTTTATATGCAAGTTATGCAAATACCTATATGGCTTAAAGTAGGCACCTAGAGCATAGTCAAACAAGATTGGGAGTATCTTGTTACCATTGGATTTTAGATATCCAATGTAGATTTTTCACTTTATGTGAAAAAGATAGATAGAGAGATCATGTTATTAGTCATTTATGAAAATAACTTGATTATAACTGGAAATAGTGATGGTGACATACATGATGTGAGGATGATTTTGAACAAGAGGTTTTAGATGAAGGATTTGGATGAGTTACGATATTTCTTGGTGGGTATAGAGGTGGTGAGATCACCTAATGGCATTTCGTTGTTTAAGAGGAAGTATGTTTAAAAATGTTATCTAAGTGTTATGAGACAGGCTGTAAGCCTATTTCAGTGCATTTTATTGTTACAGAGGTATTATGACTTGGACATGTTATCTAAGTAAGATATGATACGATGTAAGCCTATTTCATTGTATCGTATTGTTACAGAGGTAGTAGGGGTTAGACATGTTATCCAAATATGATATGATAGGTTGTAAGCCTATTTTAGTGCCATTAGAGTAGAATATATATCTTCCCACAAATATAGGTGAGCTTTTAGAGGGCCCCACTATGTATAGGTGCATAATATTGGGTAGCTTGATCTGCATGACCATTACTAGGTCATATTTGAGCTATGGTGAACTCGTGAGTTTGTTTATGTAGGCCCCAAGAAGCCACACTTGGATATGGCCAAATAGATTCTCGGGCACATAAAGATTATTATGGACTTTTCTATGAGACTAGCATAGAGATATAACTACATGGGTACACATATGATGTTGATTGGGATGATACTGCCATAGATGGGATATGTGCGAGTGGTTTTATGTTTTCTTTTGGGAGTGTTGCTATGAGCTGGAGCAGAAGGAAACAACCAATAGTTACCTGGTGGAGTATAGATGTAGTATTGTGGAAACATTAGTAGCATATAGCTGTGGCTAGTAATTCAATATACTATGCTAGGATGAAACACGTTGAGGTGTATTCACTTTATGGAGGATAAGGTTCTAGCACGTGATGTAGATTTGGTATATATCAGTACAGAGGAATATGTAGCTAACATCTTCATAAAAGCATATCACAAGATCTTACATTAGATGAGTAATAACTCACCTACTTGTTGACTAGAGTTGTCCCTACTAGTAATGGAGAGCTGCCATGTGGACTAAATACTAACGAATAAAGTTATATACCACTTAACACAAGAATTCAGAAGTCAAATAATGTTTGCAATTGTTGGAATGAATGTGTCTTTTGTCCCATTTTTGTCACGTCCTTTATTTTATAAAAAACGAAGCCATAGTTGCTTACTTGGGAGTACCTGATCATTTATTTAGGCATGATGTCTTGATTTGGAATTTCTTTATAAAATATTAACACAAGTGATACTCATGGATTACTAAAAGTTTTACAATGTGCTACCATGGCTTCCTTGGCACATGCTGCTTTGAACTAGTTCGAATCTAATGATAAGTGGGTGTGCCATCGGGCAAACGTTATGAGGGTGTCCAATAATTCCACCTCTCTCTCAAAAAATCGTCCTTCGCAAGGGTGATTTACACACTAATCTAACTTTAAACAGACCACAATGTTTAAAATTAACACTAAGCTAACTTTAAAGAGACGACAAAGTTTTAAATTAACGCTAAACACAAGACAATCCGGAATAAGTGACCTCTTAACAGCCAAAATTCAATTAGCTCAATTCATCATGCAGCGCTATACAAATCGAAGAATCCAGATTGATTTAAAGTCACTTCTGAGAGGGCCCGTCAGGAGCATAGTCCTGAGGGGGACGAGAGGGACCAGAGGGAGGCACAGGGATGCGTGGGCGCATGTGGGTGGCGAAGAAGCTGGGGCCGTCAGGAGTATAATCATGGGAGGGGCCGGAAGGAGGCACAGGGATGCGAGGGCGGACATGGGCGGCGAAGAAGCTTTTTGCAGGTGGCAGGTTGGGCTGAGGTCGTTCATCAGGGAAGTGGGAGGGCGATAGCTGGATGCTGTGATTGGGAGTGGTCACATCGGAGCCCGAGGGAGGCACAGGCACACGCGGGCGACTGCACAGCCCTGGTCCTGCACAGTGCAAACACAACTCAATTAATTAACGCAACTCCAACACAACCGCAAGCCTGAGAAGCACGAGAGTATAATTAGTGTCTGTAGGTGTACCAACCTGTGAAGCACGAGAGCATCACTAGCAGCGTTGCTGCAGCGGCGCCGAGCCCAATGGAGAAGACACGAGGAGCCATGGTACTTTCTGCTCTTGCGCCTGAGCCCGTAGCGTAGAAATGTCGAAGAAGACGAGGGCTGCGCTACGTTTGTTTATAGGCATGGTCATCGCGCCACCAGCAGCCGACCACCAATTCAATATTGGCATGCGCTACGCTACGATTTTTAGGGCTTATAGAAAAAAAAAGAAAAGGTAAAAGTGAGAAATACAATGACCATCTAAACCGTCGAAAGCCCCCACATTCCTCGAGGTGAAATCGTGCATGTGTGTGTGCTGAACCTCCTCACAAAAGAAAAGCCTATACAAAGGCTTGAAAGAAACTTAGAAAGAGGGTGGAATTTCAGATTTATCTCAGTCATTTCTGGCATCAATGCCCTACAAATGAAATTCAAGCATTCCAAACAAGTGATTACAGTCATTTTGCTTCTTCGTTCTTCTCCTCTCCTCCTCCTCCTCGTTTTTCTCGTTCCTTAGACATCAGAGGACCCCAAACATGAGATTCTATGGATCTTCTTTTGTTTGAGTTTCTAAATTCATACCAATTTTCTCAATAGCTCAAGATAGCTTAGTCTTTTGGCGCATAAAATAGAGTCATTTGCATGCACGCATCCTATAGTTACACATGCCAACTCAACCACCCTCGCACCCCTGTGTCTCTCTCACATTCCTCAACATCTCCTTAGCCTAGGTCCAATACCATCTTTTGTGCATGTAAAAAGTTTCCCAAAAGCGTCTACTTTTGGAATGTCTAAGTGTTGCTTTGTCCATTTGGACCATTATTGCTTTATCCCACCTATCTTCATACCCTTGTAGTCTCAATCATTGCCCCCTAAACTCGCCCTTATTGTCATCAACTCCTCTTTGAAGGTGGATTGATGGCTCATCAGGAATAGCACCATCCATGGGAGAAACGAGGTTGGTTAGGATGGAATGAATATTTTGGTAGCGCTCATTGTTATCATGGAACATGGACATCTTCAAAAGGCTTGTGTGCATACATTTTTCTACACAGAATCTAGCATTGAGAAATAGTAGTAAAGATTCTATTTATGACCCGTTTATCCAACAATAAGAGTGATATACTTCAAGAATATGCTCGTGTTAATATTAAATGCAACCCTAATTGCTAGGTTATCATGTAGAGCATACACAATGGTGCTACATTCTAGAAAAGGAGGAATGAGGAGCCACATCCAAGTATAGGAAGGAAAAATACAAGGTTTACAATGGTGGATGTATGGGAGATCATGGAGAAAAATTCAACACATGGAGTCAGATGAATGGAGAGAGGCGGAAATTTGGTTAGAAGGTGCACCCCCATGAATGACTTAGATGATTAGAGCTAGGTATTTGATCTATAAAAATGGAAGTGTATTCAATCCAAAGAGAGAATTATTTTTGGCCATTAGCTTGCATTACTATTGAGGCACTACATATATCTCTACTGAGAGACATATTAAAGCAATCATGCCATGTGGTCGCCACCATGTGCATCCCCAAAATTTGCCTTATCCATCCAGTACTACATATTATCTCTGTCGCCAATCTTGTGCATCTATGGCCTCACCAAACCATTCACACCCATCATGGCATTGGTTCGATTTATTAGTCATGGGCCACCTTACGTGTTGTGCATGAAAGATAGACCTAGTTCTTTTTATCCACCTTCTATTCCAAATGTTGCAGCCCTCCCACATTGCTTTACCCACAACTCCACACTACCCATGGATCCACATCCATATCTCTAGCAAGCACACAAGTGAGCTATTGGATACTACATTATCCATCCCTTAATTATGTTCCCATGTGAGCAATGTCAGTAGTGGCCATAACCTAGTCATGGAGCTTGCCTCAATTTTTGCAACCACATAACTCCAACACTACTGCCACACTTGTGCATCATTCTTGTGTGCATACTACAACAACATCTTCTAGCTTGACCTGCTGAAGAGGTCGGGATCCAATAGTTTGTTGAAGAATTGAATGTATATAGTTTTACATCATATTATGCATATTGAATGAGTGTATATGAGCTAGGTGTATCGTATGTAAGAGTGAGGTGTATCATGAGTGTATATGAGCTAGGTGTATCTTGTGTAAGATTGAGGTGTATCATATTAAAGGAGTGTATATATGAGCTAGGTGTATCATGTGTGTAAGAGTGAGGTGTATCATGTGTGTAAGAGTGAGGTGTATCATGTATCGACGGCGAGTAGAGAGTATTGAGTAGGATAGTTATCCCTTAAATAAGTAAGTCTAGGAGTGGCATCCTAGGACACAATAGTCAGATATTTGAAAATTTTAAATGCGACTGACCTATCTTGCTATTGATGCCATTTTGGTTTTTAGATGCTTTCTGTCATTTATGAGAGTGAACAAAAAGTGTCATGCACATGCACTATAAAAGTTGTAACATTTATGAGAAATACGGATACACCAAACTCATTTACTTTAGTTAGTATTGTTGGGTGACAAGTATGAATAAGGGCTAGTTGTATATAATATATTATCTCATAATGAATGGATACAATCCCCCTTTTCTCTACTTCTCTAGTTTTCTACTTGCTCTTTAATTCTCTATATGAGAGAGAGAGAGAGAGAGAGAGAGAGAGAGAGAGAGAGAGAGAGCAGAGATTAGATGACTAATTATCTCATGTCATCATCCATTTTTTGTGTGAGAGAGAGTAGATTGTGAGACGTGTAAGCTCTTATAGCAAGGTGAAGTAACTTCCTTTGTGAG
Organism: Cibotium barometz; assembly: GCF_041138505.1. Lineage (NCBI taxonomy): Eukaryota > Viridiplantae > Streptophyta > Polypodiopsida > Cyatheales > Cibotiaceae > Cibotium > Cibotium barometz. The sequence goes on along the minus strand of NW_028229435.1, from coordinate 428,794 downwards.
ATAGAGAGGGCTTGAAGAGAATAGAACCTGGTAACCAGTAGCTATGCTTGGATGTCTTCAAGAGACCTTAAAACTTATGAAATAATAAAATAATATGGTGAGTGGAATTTTCCATGTCTAGATTCAAAGAGATGGCGAGAGTCCTCTTAGGACTAGAGATATTCCTCCCTACCATCCAAGAAATGGAATTAAAAGATGAAATTGGCAAGACACAACTATGGACATAAATGCTTACTCATTGCGAAAAGAAAGACACAACTATGGATGTAGATGGAAATGAACTTGTAAAAAGATCCCAAAAGCATCAAAATAACTGCTAAAATAAGCGTAGAAATGAGTGTCGAAATAAGTGTTGTAGTAAGAGTCAAAATTATGTTTTTTTTACGACGATGTTTTTGGACGTTTTTACCGACACAAATATGGATGCCTATTTTGATAGTTATCTTGACAATTACTTTGACGCATGCACGTTTAAAGTTTTTTTTTGACATAATGGTATATACAAGTGTAGTTGTGTTGAATGCACCACTATGCCAGCATTGAAGAGTAGTTACAACAACTGTACTTACAAAACATGGATTTTTGTTACTTAGAAGAAATTACATATTTATGTTTACAATATATGCTCAAACACATCAAGATGAAAAAAAAGTACTTAAAGACATTGCTTGTGTAGAGAGAGTCTTGCGAGTAAGGCCAAACCTAATCATTAGTGAACTCAGGGTTTGGCATTAGTCCCTAAAAGAATATTCATAACGTAAAAACTTAGAAATGGCAAGTGATGAAAAACTTTAGCATGGGTGAAAATTATAGAGTGCTCACCATATTTACCACATCTGTATAGTTGACATCGACACCCTATTGCTCAAGTTGCTCATGGAAGAGGGTATGTGTGCCATGCTTTAAGGCATATATTTCCTCCGCATCATTCACTGCATGATCGACGTCTCTTTGCTATAAACCAACCATAAAAGTGAGTGATATGATTAAAGCAACCATAAATATATAACAAAAATAAAATGCACATTATGTCAATAAAAGTGAGCGAGTGTACTATTAATACTTCCAAAGTATGTGTGGAACGCATCCTTTCCACCACTCCCAATATGGGAGCTCCCTACGCTCTCCATCCACTTGGCTATGGCCACCTCCTTCTTATACCTACTGCGGGGATTCACATTGTTCTTCCTGCACTTCTCATCCGAAATATCTTATATACAAAAGCAGGGCTTTTCTCCCCCTATCTTTACCCTACATGTAACGTCACTGCACTAATGCTTCAATACATTCACCCATGAGATCTTTAATCCATCTAGGATGGACCTCTTCACTACCTAGAAATGGCCTAAACTCACTCTTGATTTGATTGACGATGTGGTCCTTCTTTCCTTGATCGAGTTTATGCCATGTACTCATAAAGTTGTGGGCGAAAACTATATGGCATAACTCACGGGTTCAGGTCTTTATCTCATTTGCTGACATTGTTGAGGACTACATTTCCCTCCACTACTTGGTATTGGAATGAGCTGGATTAGGGGTAGAGGGGTTTGTGTCGAAGCTTCGGCATGAAGAGGAGCATAGTCTTCAAGGATCTACCTACCCAAACCCCACATGCACGGGCAACATTAAAAGCATGGCCTATGCATTAAAAACAAAAACTGAAGACAATGAGATTAGGGCTCTTACTGGAGAGATTGTAAGATAATTGGCGTCTTGAGGTAGGGCTTGAGTGGGAGATACCAAGAGAGAGCTTGAGCCTCAAGAGAAAATGAGTGAAACCCCTACAAAACAAATACAAACAAGACATAGAAGAAAGACCCTTCTTTAGCAACGGGGAAAATTTAGAGGTAAAAATAGCGAGCATCATTGATGAGATGAGAATCGTCGCATAAGTGATGTCGTATAGAATTGTTTATTTAAAAGTTTTTTTTAAACAACAATATTTTTTCATCGCTAAGGCCGTCGCATAGGTGTAATTGTTTTTTTCATCTCTTATATGATGCTGTTAGCGATGGTTGCATCCTGAGCGGCGTTGCTTATACGACATTTATAATACACATTGCTTAAGTGACACCCGTCTTTTCTCAAAAACTCAAACAAAATTAACTTGTGGTTTCTATTTTTGCAACGTCACTTTAGCTAGAGGAATTGAGAGATTGAGAAGGAGAGGGAGAGGGAGAGTGATTGAGAGATTTAAAGGGAGAGGGGGGAGAGTGATTGAGAGAGTAAGAGACAGAGAGATTGAGAAGGAGAGGGAGATGAGGGAGACTGACAAAGAGATTAAGAGGGAGAGGGAGATGAGGGAGACTGATAGAGAGATTGAGAGGGAGAGGGAGAGAGAGATTGAGAGGGAGAGTGAGAGGCAGAGAGATTGAGAGGGGGAGAGAGAGAGAGATTAAGAGGGAGAGGGAGATTGACAGGGACAGGGAGAGACAAATTGAAAGGGATTGAGATGGAGAGTGATATTGAGGGAGAAAGAGAGAGAGAGAGAGAGAGAGAGAGAGAGAGAGAGAGAGAGAGAGAGAGAGATCATTCCCCTCCAATCCTGACCATCCTCACACCGATGTTGCCACACTGGCAACCTCAGATAGTCATGCACCCTTCCCGGGCATGGTCCTGATGTCATGCATTGATTGGCGGGTATGTCCATTTGATGTTTTCTATGTGTGTGTGTGTTACTAGTTTAAAACATAAACAATATCCATAGATGAATAGACAAAACTATTCATGAAGCCATACCATCTTGATCTAAAGAAATGTTATACTACATGAAACAAGCCTGTCAACTATGAGTCGTGTACATTTTAGGGTCAATGATTACAAGTTGCATCTAGTGGAAATAAAATTAAAATAGCAAGGGAAGCTTGTTTGAAATTAACCACAAGATTCTTTAGTGGACCGTCCATAATCTTACATATTCTTTAGTGGAGTGCCCATGATCTGGAGGGAAAGCCATTCCAATCCAGATCTTAGATGGGGAAACCATAGTAGACGTGAGGAGTGAAGGCCCGAGGAGACACACGGACCATGGGGAATTTGGGGCAGAATTAAAGCAGGATAGCCATATGGCCCCATCATAATTTCAAAGAGACAAACCCAAGTAGAGGATTGGGGATGTTGCCTAGACAGCAACATCAAGTCATTTGTAGTGCTACCAACAAGAGACAATGGAAGCCAACTTCCTTCCAAGTGACTATGCAAACACACAGAGAGAGAGAGAGAGAGAGAGAGAGAGAGAGAGAGAGAGAGAGAGAGAGAGAGAGAGAGAGAGAGAGAGAGTGAGAGAGAGAGAGGATTGTGCATTTTTGTGTTAGTTCTTAATAGCTTTAGAGTTTTTGATAGTTAATAGTTTCCTACTATTTTGGCAGCATCTTCAACCAAGAGGTCACTTGATATTGGTACAAACTTACAGATACCAAGTAATGTGGATAAAGCACGTGGAGACACCTTGTAGGACTTCTTGAAGAAGGCAAAGTGATAGAAAGGCGGTGAAGGAAAGCAAGTGCCAAGGAGGGTCACGCGTGCATCTCAGGATGCAGGTGATCCTGAGCATGTTGGCCATGCGGACGGCGATTCATCTTTTCAAAGTATGCTTATGAAAACATTGAATGATGCATTGGTTTGTTGCCATTTTCACAGTTCACTTTGTGTAATGTAAAATATTTTCCTTTGTGTCAAGTTTCTTGCCTACACCTTGCACAAAAGCTTGACATAGGCAAAGCGAAAGAAACCAAGTCGTGAGAAAGCAACATCCAAGAGGCTCAAGAAAGCTCCTGAGGAAACACCTATGTGTGTGGAAAGTATGAAGAATACTATTACTGAAGCAACAAAGACCATTACTGTATGTGCTGACACTGATCCTGAGCATGATGCTCCTAAAAGCCATACTGATGATGGTGATTTATTGTCCCAAAAAATGCCTTTGTTTTGGCCAAGAGCAAAGGAAACATTGAATAATGTATTGGTCTTTTGACATTTGCTGATTCTTAGTGCAACCATCAAGTTTTTCAATTTGTGCATACATCACGTTTTTTGCTTGAATCTGTACTTGCCTATGTAATATTTTGTGCTTAGTGTCATGTTCCTTGCCTGATATGCAATGTTGTGTGTGCAGTCATCCATAGAGAAATGAGCATGGATTAAGTATGCTTTCAACCCAAAAAGCACAAGATGAGGCCCAAGGTACGTATCCCCTCTCACCCATATCGTGATAGGCTGAAGCAGCAGAAGGAGCTCAAGGACATGTACTATAAAAAGCTGAGACATGTATTCCAGTCTAGCTATGGTACATGGGATTTTTGAATTGAAATGATCCAACATGGATGCTTGAAGCACCTGAGGAGCATTTGTCCACCCTAGCCAGTGTCAAGGAGGATCCTCATGCTCTAATTCTTGACCTCAATGGTCTTCTCATTCATAAAGTGGATCTACAAGAAGAGTTGCCATATTGGCATATTCGATACCAACAGATTTTGGTGCTAAAGCCAAGGAGAATTTACTTCCTTGTGTGCCCTTCTGCGAGCCAGTTTTTGCTATGGGCAAGAAGGCACTTCAGAGTCTTCATATGGAGCTCATGCACAGAAAATAAATTGGTGAAGTGATTCCATAGTTGCTTTCCAGGTCTGTGTGGTGTTATTACAGGCTTCATTGGGCAAGGTTCTTGTGATGTCTTGCAAGGTGGTCATTTGCATGGCAAGAACCCTGTGTTTTCAAGAATCTTGATGATTTTTGGGAGAAAAATAGCCAATTTGATGAAGACAACACATTTCTTATCAACAATGATAGCCTTTACAAGTGCTTGTATAATGTGCCTAGCACTTTGTATATTGTACCAAAGTTGGCTCCACTAGTGATTCATGGTGTGCAACATTTCTTACTTATTACAAGCTGCCCCCATGGTTGTGGAAGTACGTAAAAGCACTGGATAGAAGATCTTTTGTTGGGAGAGTTGATGTCTTTGGTGAATGTGGCAATGCAGAAGACTTGCAGGTTATCACACTTATTGAAGAACATGCCAAGAGAAAGCTGAACTATTGTGGGGGTGTTGTGGTAGGCTGTGTAGCTCCCAAGACCGAGTATGACATACGGATGGCACACGATGACACCTATGGGGATGCTCAAGAAGAGAAAGAGGAAACCAAGGTGGTCTGGGCGGGGATACACCTTTCTACAAACGGCCAAAGATCTCATGAAGAAATTAGAGCTTCTATGGGGCTGTGTTTTGCTGGTGATTGTACTGTGGTGTAACATTTTGATGTAATGTAACATATTCTCATCTCCTTTGTAATGGACATGTGCAAAGATATATAATGCAAAGCTTTTTTTGTGTTAATAGCTGCACTAGCTGTGTTATGACCTGTTCAAAATTGTTAATAACTACTAATAGCTGTGTATAGTAAGTACTTTTGATTGACAATATTTGCTCACCAATTTATTGAAACTTTTGAATGCTAGACTAAAGGCAAAATGTAAAATATATTTAGTAACCAAAGATGAGTTTACAACTCCCATGACATGCTATTGTATACAGATTCAAAGACCTCGGGCAAGATCATATACAAGATGGGAGTATATGTAAACCATAGGCGTTCTACTCAACATCTTGTAACAAGATTCATCTAACTTCTTATAAAAGAGTCCTTTAAAATTGTAGGACCCTACTTCAATTTCATTACCCCAACTGTCCTCCGCATCTACTCTGAGTTTCTCCTTTGTACTTGGGTACTTGATGAAGTAGAATTCCATGCTTTCTTCATTGCCCTTTGTACATTTGTACTTGATGAAGTAAAATTCCACGCCTTCTTCATTGCCCTCCTCAGCATTGAAAGCAAAGTTATCTCCTACTTGGAGTGCTTCGCTTAGTGCTTCATAATTCCCTTCATATGTAGGCTCATCAAATTCTTCATCTGTTTCCATCGTCAGTTGCAGTTATCTTATGGTAGTTCCATCTTGTCACGTGTTTTGTGACTACGTCTTCTCCATTGATCGTGCATGCATGCACTACAGTAACAAGACAGTTGTCTCTATATGAAAGTGCAGAGCCATCTTGTTTTGAGTAGCCACATGAATACAATGCAATGAGCATGCCTTGGGGAAAGCTCGACAGTCCCATCAAATCTCTCGATTCACATCTCCCACCTTGACCTCTCAAAATATATGTTCTACGTGCCTATGCTTGGAAGGGTAGTGTGCAATGGATCCATTGGATAAGTGTTGATGAAGGAATTGCATGACATTTGTTGCACATTTCAGCTCAGCTCCATTGTCCTTCAATTGCTCGTGTGTTAAAGCCCTCTTCACAACTGCACCTGCCCCATCATGTTCTCCCTTACCATGACCACTACCAAAAAAGTTCCATACCATTACTTTTCCTATTAACCCTGCATATCTCCCAACAAAATAAAAGAGCCTATTTTCCTTGAATTGAGATGCAGTCCCATTAGACCAAACCCAATGTTGGTCAACCAAGTCTTGTTGCCCAATGAAGCAATGTTGCATAGACAGAGTGTCATGCTGTTTATCGTCTCAGAAATGAAGAAGTGTATAGTCTTTCTCACCTCACCTCCAACACGATAGTAGGTAATGTGCACAAAAATTGTGACTTGATTGGAGTACCAATGCATGGATTGGATTTCATTTTGTTCCTTGAAAGAGTAATTTTCAGCAAAGTCCATGAGCGACTGAAACGACTACATCATCTAGAAAATGCACAATGCACTCCTTAAACTGTTCAGCCTACCATCGATACGTGAAGTCATGTTTGATGAACTTTTGAAGGTAGCTCTTAAACAATTGCAATAGATGAGTGCAACTCATTTCCTTGCATATACAAGGTCCTTTCTTTTTTTCTTCTTTTCACCTTCAGAAGTGCCTGTTTCCACATCCTCAAATACTCTCATTGTGATGCCTTTTGCTTCTTCAAATAGCTCGCATGGGCAACATTTTAGTTGCTCTACTCCACCCTTCGTACACTCACCCATGAGACATTTTACTGCATGGTAAGTAGACCCATCTTGCCTAGGACACAAGACATAATCTATAACCTTTGAAATGCTCTTCACAGTGTGTTTAGATGCAAAAAATTAACATGGTAGTGATGAATCCATGCTTACCCTGCATGTACATTTACACAACCCACTATGCATTCTCAAGTCCCGACAATGCATATGATTGATAGCATCCTTCAAAAATGAAATTTGCACATGGTAGATACAACAACATGATAACTTGTCCTAGAGTTTTCGGCCAAAGTATGGCTTCACTGACTCAAAAGCACGAAGCTGGATTGTGACATTGGGAAAAGCATCCTTGAAATGTTGAAAGAGCTCAGTCTGTAATCCAAAACATAGAAAGCATGTAAGCCACTTATAAACATTAATAACTATTAAGCCACCTATACCCATGTAGTTATATCTCTATGCTAGTCTCATAGAAAAGTCTATAATAATCTTTATGTGCCTGAGAATCTTTTTGGCCACATCCAAGTGTGGCTTCTTGGGGCCTACATAAACAGACTCACGAGTTCACCATAGCTGAAATATGGCCTAGTAATGGTCATGCAAATCAAGCTACCCAATATTATGCACCTGTACATAGTGAGGCCCTCTAAAAGCTCACATATATTTGTGGAAAGATATATATTCTACTCTAATGGCACTAGAATAGGCTTATAAGCTATAATATCATATTTGGACAGCATGTCCAACCCCTACTACCTCTGTAACAATACAATACAGTGAAATAGGCTTACATCGTATCATATCTTACTTAGATAACATGTCCAAGTCATAATACCTCTGTAACAATAAAATACACTGAAATAGGCTTACAACCTGTCATAACACTTAGATAACATTTTTAAAACATACTTCCTCTAAAACAACAATGATAGGTGATCTCATAACCTCTATACACCAAGAAATATCGTAACTCACCCAAATCCTTCATCTAAAACCTCTTGTTTAAAATCATCCTCACATCATGTATGTCAGCATCACTATTTCCAGTTATAATCAAGTTATTTTCATAAACGACTAATAACATAATCTCTCTATCTATCTTTTTCACATAAAGTGAAAAATCTACATTGGATATCTAAAATCCAATGGTAACAAGATACTCCCCAATCTTGTTTGACTATGCTCTAGGTGCCTACTTTAAGCCATATAAGTATTTGCATAACTTACATACAAAATATATGTGTGTATCACGTTCATAAATCGGTGGCTGCAACATGTAGAGGTTTAGGGTTTAGGAATGTACTTACTTGCCATGCTTGCCAATCATGTCCTCCAGTAATAAAACAATATATCCTTCGTCTTGCACCCTTTCAAATAGAGCTTCCAAACCCCGTTGTAATGCAAAATCATATTCATCTTGCATAGGGGGGCATCCGACTACTTCGAGCTATAGACATACAAACAAATGAACATTTTAGAAAGTTGTTATTTAAGATAACCTTATTTAATTAAAAGATAAGATACAATTTGAGGCTAATATATACTTACAAATATTGTTGGGATATCGACTCCTCCTTCACCCGATATGTGAGATCCCTCTGTCCCCTCCACGCACCAAAACTCCCGGTAGTAGCTGACACAGCAGAAGCAGCCCCCTCATGCGCGGGGCAGGGTTTCTCACTCGGGGCCTCGCCCACGAATGTCCGGGCACGAGACTAGGCTAGTGGTCACTCCGAAAAACCGAAATCGGGAAAATTTTCCATGCCTGGAAAGCGGGGACGATTCCACCTTTTTGAATTTTTTTTAAACGAATTTTTCTAACGAGATCAAATCTAAACTATCCTTCACCTGAATAAACCAGATAGAAGGAAACTATCACTGATATAATTTGATCATCTGAGCAATTTTAACGCTTTTTTCCTAATCAAGATCAGGCACAGCCGTTGATCCACTCAATTGAGAAAATTATCAGGGAATTAACTAACTACTCGAATCCTAGCGTAATCCTAGGAATATTTTTGTTTGATTATTAAAACTCCACTGATTCCAGCCTACCCCATCCGGCCCATGGGTTAGCCACCACCCTGCCATTGGAATCGGTAGAACCAAACAAGTACTCACCCACCCATAATTGAGATGCCTTTCTTAACTTTAGCTTTAGAAAATAGATACGCACACACTCCTCTTTGAAACTTTAATATAAAAATAATCCATTGACAAAACAGATATGATCACAGATTTCATAATTCAAAATTTCCATTCAATCCCTTGTTTCACAAAAACAGTACCACTTTGGACTCTCCGTTGGTCAGCAAAACGAGATCCAGTAACAGATTACAATAATCACTTCGTCAAGATACATATATATATATTCCACAACATACGCATGGGTGTCCTAAGCCGCGAGCCCGTGCATCGCCTGGTCAGAACCCTCCAGGATCCTCCTTAGGTGTCCTGGTACTTCACTCAGGGACCGCTTCATCGGCCCTCACCCATCGTACTACCGGAAGCACACCATTTTTCACCATACCCAGGCTGGTCAAGACCTATAAGGTAGGTTTTTGCCGTGCGTGAGCTGTCCCTTGAACACTCCCCCGCCAGCTGTTGCAACTGAACTTTCCTTAGTTAAACACATATGGCAAATGCTCCCTCCAGCATTCTGGCGTAAGACAGTCCTTAAAAAAAAACAGGGTTTCTATGCAAGTTTTTAGTTTTGATTTTGTTTGAATACCATGAATAAATCTTTAATCCGTATCCCAATACTTCTAGATCCAGGTCTGAATTCCAAACAGAATTCCTCGAATTCTGTTAACTTGATCCTCACATCAAAATCAAAAGTCTTAACTTAGTTTCAGATTTGGTGTGGGTGATTTGAGTGCATTTTTCCTGAACTGGGCACATCGTCATTGATCGAAACTGACGAAGGAATTAGGTCTTAGTCAAAAGTCTGAATCAGAGTTTGGGTCTGGAAAGGTTCTTCTTAAACTATCTTTCTCGAAAGGTAATATTTCAATTTCTCTTTTTTTTCTCTAAATTTCGTCCATCGAATATTTGCTTACAGATTTCTAAAACATGAATTTCCTATGAGGAATAAAATAATCATTTATCTCGATCTCCGACTTCGATAATTTAATTGAATTTTCTCATTACCATCTTAGTGAATATGAAACGGTAGTATTTCTTCTCATAGATTATCGACTTATTCGTTTTTTCAATTTTTACAAAAATTAAACAGAGGATTAAGAGAACCCTTATTTAAATATACAAATTCGATATGCATCTATTTATGCTTAAAATCTAATTATGATGAAAGTCACACTTTTATCATCATAAAAATCATTTATGATGAAAATCACTCTTTTAATATAAAAGAATTTCTTTTATGCATCCATTTATGCATAAAAATCATTTATGATGAAAATCACACTTTTAATATTAAAAAAATATCTTTTATGCATATGTTTAGGCATACAAATCATTTATGATGAAAATCACTCTTTTAATATAAAAGAATTTCTTTAATGCATCCATTTATGCATAAAAATCATTATGATGAAAATCACACTTTTAATATAAAAAAATATCTTTTATGCATATGTTTATGCATACAAATCATTTATGATAAAAATCACTCTTTTAATATAAAATAATTTCTTTTATGCATCCATTTATGCATAAAAATCATTTATGATGAAAATCACACTTTTAATATATAAAAAATATCTTTTATGCATACAAATCATTTATGATGAAAATCACTCTTTTAATATAAAAGAATTTCTTTTATGCATCCATTTATGCATAAAAATCATTTATGATAAAAATCACACTTTTAATATTAAAAAAATATCTTTTATGCATATGTTTATGCATACAAATCATTTATGAAAAAATCACTCTTTTAATATAAAAGAATTTCTTTTATGTATCCATTTATGCATAAAAATCATTTATGATGAAAATTCACACTTTTAATGTAAAAAAATATCTTTTATGCATATGTTTATGCATACAAATCATTTATGATGAAAATCACTCTTTGAATATAAAAGAATTTCTTTTATGCATCCATTTATGCATAAAAATCATTTATGATGAAAATCACACTTTTAATATAAAAAATATCTTTTATGCATATGTTTATGCATACAAATCATTTATGATGAAAATCACTCTTTTAATATAAAAGAATTTATTTTATGCATCCATTCATGCATAAAAATCATTTATGATGAAAATCACACTTTTAATATAAAAAAAATATCTTTTATGCATATGTTTATGCATACAAATCATTTATGATGAAAATCACTCTTTAAATATAAAAGGATTTCTTTTATGCATCCATTCATGCATAAAAATTATTTATGATGAAAATCACACTTTTAATATATAAAAAATATCTTTTATGCATACAAATCATTTATGATAAAAATCACTCTTTTAATATAAAAGAATTTCTTTTATGCATCCCTTTATGCATAAAAACCATTTATGATAAAAATCACACTTTTAATCTTAAAAAAATATCTTTTATGCATATGTTTATGCATACAAATCATTTATGATAAAAATCACATTTTTAATATTTAGAAAAATATCTTTTATGCATATGTTTATGCATACAAAATTTATGATGAAAATCACTCTTTTAATATAAAAGAATTTCTTTTATGCATCCATTTATGCATAAAAAATCATTTATGATAAAAATCACACTTTTAATATTAAAAAAATATCTTTTATGCATATGTTTTTCCATACAAATCATTTATGATGAAAATCACTCTTTTAATAAATTTTTTAATCTTTTATGCATAAAATCATGTATGGTGAAAATAACACTTTTATAATCAAAATAAAAATTTTAATATGTTCCCTTCTATGCATAGAATTTAATTTTAAAGAAAGTAATATTTTTTTAATAAAATATTTTTAGTATGCATTTTTCTATACTTAGGATGAAAAATAACACTTTAAGAATACCTATACGATGGGAATTATTCTTTTTGAATAAAAAAATAAAAATTATTTTTCACAATTTTAGAAAAATTTTACCATAACCTCCTTAGTATGGCTGACCATTTTTCAATTTTTAACTCTCTAAAATTAATTAGAAGTTCACCAAGAGTATTTAAATCATTCTAATGTAAACATTTTCTACTTATCAAAGAGAAACATTATGAAAAACTTGATTTTATCCATTAATCATTCATCTAGGATAAAGAATGATTGGATTTACTAAAGAAGAGAGGGAAATGCCTTTTTTCAATGAGGCATAACATCATATTCAATTTAGAGAAGACAAAAATCATAAAAAACCATAAAGTGAATAGAAAAGAGAAGAATCTCCAACTTACGAAGGAATTTGAGAGCTTTCCTTTGGCTTGATGGTTTGAGGGTTCTACTCTTGTTTGAAACAAGAGTGGCCACCAATCTTTAGAAGAGGGAAGGTCAAAAAATTAATGAATTATGAGTAAATTCATAATTTTCTGGCTCTTGGGAGAAGTAGGGTAACAATGAAAAAACACTATTAAGCTTCAACAAAGGGGAAGGCTTCTATTTATAGGAAAAAGTGAGCTTCTAACCAAGACAACAGATTCTAGAATTTTCCAGATGAGTTTGGTCAATTTTTGACCATTTTTGGGTTAGTTTAGTCCACTTTTTGGATTTAGTTGAAACAGGAGAGAGGAGAGATAAAAATATCTCATTATTTGGGAGTTTAAAACTCTCCCACACATGTGAAATAGGTGCCTCCTTCATGAGGGAAATTTCCCCATACTGAGGTGTCAAAAATGCTTCATTTCATCTAAATATCTCTCTTTTTTAACTATTAACCTTGTCCTTAGTCAACTCTTCATCTTATGTGAGTATTTACTCATTTTTGGAGGATTTTCCTTTTATTCTTCTATTTATCTCCTCCCTACATTTGGATGAATATTATTGGTCCATAGGAACCTTAATTTAAAATTTCAAAAAAATCTTGACCCCTAGGATAATGCCTCTTGAACAGATTATACCTAATTTCTAATGCACCTTCTGAAAATCTTTTTGAACTTCTATTTCAAGGGAACTTATTTTAATAAGATAAGATATTTTTCTATCCAAAAATATTTAAAAAGTGAATTACCACTCTCTAGAAGATTTTCTCTCTCTAGGCCAAAGTTGGTAGAAACAAGATCTTTTATATTTCTGAAGAGGGATTTGATTACAGGGGAAGATGTTGGACATCTTGAGAGGCTGGGGAGGAATCTTACATTCTCTCCCACTTGAAAAATGTGAGATACCCTCATCTCGCAAACTGGGGATAATCCCGCAACCAATAGATCGGCTTCACTCTCCCAGGTGGCATCTTCAAAAGGATAGAACTTCCATTTTACCAATAACTCTGTGGTGATGAGATTGAGAATCTTTTCTTGAATATTAAGAATTTCTTCAGGTTGGAGTTCCATCTGCCCTTGGGTTGAAGAGGTTAGGATTTCATCATCAAGTACATGATTTGGGCTTGGCACATATTTCTTTAGAAGGCTTACATGAAATACATTATGAACTTTGAGATGAGGAGGCAAAAGAAACTCGTAGGGTAAGTCACCTACTTTCTTTGTAATTAGATATGGCCCACAATATCTGGGGGATAACTTCTTGTACTTCCCAAGAGATAGAGAACTTCTTTTGGGCCGTACTCTAATGAAGACCATATCTGCTTCTTCAAACTTTCTATCTGTCCTCTTCTTATTTGCATACTACTTCTATCGATCCTGGGCAGCTTTAATATCTTTACGAATTGACTGCATCTTACTGCTCCATGTCATCAAGCATCTGTCTAGACATCTCGACCCTAATCAATGGGTCGGACCAAGTTAATGGAGTTAAGCAATCTTGTCCATACAGAGCTTTAAAAGGACTCATCCCGATACTTCGGTGATAAGAAGCATTGTAGGCAAACTCGACGATAGCTTAGCCACTTTTTGGGTTCCCTGCCACAACATGACCGAAGTATATCTTCGATTACTTGGTTTACCCTTTCAGTTTGACCATCGGTCTCAGGGTGAGATAAGTTGTGCTGAGATCCAAGAAAATGCCCACTGCTTCAAAAAATGCAGTCCAGAACCTTGAAGTAAACTTGGGATCTCGATCACTCACTATTCTCCTGGGTAGGCCATGCAATCTAAAGATTTTTTTTTTCTTCGGGAGAGAGATCCTACTAATAGTTAACATTACAACTCGTTCAACGTCCCAAACACGCTGGTGTCGTGAGCTACAAGATCATCTACGCGGCCCTCTGAAGAGGGCGACGAGCACACTCGACCACAGAGAGCGGAGGGGCTACACTGGAGTCCTCCTGGGAAAGGCGGCCAGAACACGATCGACGCCAAAAGGGAAGCTTATGGAGAGCGCGGATGAGAGGTGCCGTCGAGGGGTCCAAGCAGGGTTTGAACCCAAGACCTTTCGGTCCTAGGCAAACACTTTACTACTTAGACTATCACCTCTTTGGCCAATCTAAAGATTTCTTTGAGGAACACTCTGGCCACATCCACTGTAGTGTAGGTTTCTTTTACTAGAATCAGATGGGCAACTTTGGTTAGTCTGTCAACTACCACGAAAATGGAGTTGCAACCTGATTGCACTATTGGAGGTAATCTAGTAATAAAGTCCATACTGATACATTCCCACTTCATCGGGGGATGTCCAATGGATGTAACTTCCCAGGCATTTTTACTCTTTCAGCTTTGACTTTCTGGCATGTCAAACATTGACGTACATGATTCAGTACATCCTTTTTCAGACCAGGCTAAAAGAAGCTTTTCATTACAGACATGTAGGTTTTGATGAAACCTGGGTGTCCTGCTATAAGGATGTCATGGGCTTCATTCAAAATTTGACCCTTGGTTCCCTCATCATTGGGAATGCATAGCCTGCGATTATAATACATAATGCCATCATCCAAGCTGTACCTTTGAACTCTGTTCAACTCCTGTGGAGTTTTGCTTTCCTGCATAAGTAGGGTAGCAATAGGGCCAAAGAATCTATCCTGCATGTTCTTCTCTCTTGCTTCAATAATCAAAGGATTTGATACTACAATAATTGCAAGGAGGCTTTTTTGCTGAGGGCATCTGCTACCACATTTTCTTTGCCTGGGCGGTACTTGATTTCAAAATCAAACTCATGTAAGGTTTGCATCCACCTTCTTTGGCGCATGTTGAGGTCCTTCTGAGTAAAGATCCACTTTAAGCTCTAATGATCTATCATCAAAGTGAATCTTTTTCCCAGTAGGTAATGTTTCTACAACTTTAAGGCATAGACTACTTCCTGCATGAGTGCACCTCCCAGGGCAAAACCACTTGCATCAGTTTTACTACCTCAAAGGGTAGAGAGAAATCTGGCAGCTTCAGAACGGGACTGGTTATTACCAAGGCGGTCTTTAGCTTATCAAAAGCACTCTAGCACCTGGCAGCAGACCACTGAAATGGGGTATTCTTTTTGAGAAGGTTAGTCACGGGGAAGCTATGAGAGCATACTTTGGTATAAAAATTCTATACCAACCAGTCAATCCCAAGAATCCTCTAACTTCTTTCACTGTCTTTGGTTCAGACCAATCTATGACTGCTTGGACTTTTACGGAATCTAGAGAAATTCCATCTTTGGATACCAGAAAGCCCAAGTATTCAACGTGGTCATTCGGGAGAGAAAGTGTATTTGCTCTTTTTGGCAAAGAGTTGGTGCTTCCTTAGAATCTCAAGAACTTTTCGGACACGAGTCTCATGGTCAGCTGCATTCTTTGAGTAAATCAGAATGTCATCAAAGAAAACTAGAACGAAATCATCCAAGTATTCTCTAAGGATGTCCTGCATTAGGCGATTGAATGTAGCTGGGGCATTAGCTAATCCGAACGGCATGACAGTAAATTCATAATGCCCATAGTGAGTATTGATGGCTGTTTTTCGGTATATCTTGATCATTGATCCTGATCTGGTAATAGCCGGATTTGAGATCTATCTTTGTGAAGATCTCGGCTCCATTTAGCCTATCCAGAAGCTCATCAATTCTTGGGATAGGATACTTATTCTTAACTGTTTTCCCAGCTGATTTAGACCTCTGTAGTCCACACAGAGTCTAAGCATTCCATCTTTCTTTTTCTAAAAGAGAACTGGCGCACCCCAAGGTGAAACTCTGGGTCTTACAAACCCTTATTCTAACAGCTGTCTAAGTTGTTCCTTGAGTTTGATGGCTTCAGGAACTGGCATTTTGTACATGCGCAGGACTACTGGCTGAGCTCCGGGGGTCAATTCAATCACATGATCTACTTCCCAAATTGCATTTTAGTTAGCTCTGCTGGGAATAGATCATCAAATTCATTTAACCATTCTAGTTCTTTAGCCTTAAGCTTTGAGTCTACTGGGTTCATTTTGACAACATAAATTTGCTACTTCTTTCTAAGTCCTTTCAGCAACCTAGAAGCTTTTACTAACTGAAGGTCTAGGGATTCGAAGACTCCAGTTCCTTGAACTTTGTTCCCATGTAGGTCATGGAAGGAAATGGTTCCATTGTGATAGTGTATGTTAGCTTGATTTTTGTGGAGCCAATCCATTCTAGGGATCCCGTCAAAAACCCCCAGAGGTAAGACTTTGAACTGACAGTCGGTTACATTACCATCTAGATTGAACGGGATAAGATCTGTCTCATGGTAAGAAAAGAGTCTTCCCACTGGCCAATTTCACTTGCATAGGTTTCCCTGATTTCTGTTCTAAGACTAGCTTAGGCAAGCATCCAGGGGAAATGAATGAATGGGAACTGCTGAATCAATCAAAAGCTTAAAAGGCTTACCCCGATATTCTGCTGGATTATGGATGACTGAGAACTGACAGTTAGGTCCTTGTTTTTCAATTGCAGCATAGATCTGCCCTCTTTCCTCTTCTACTACATCTGAAATTGTGACTGCTCTGGCTGCTCTGCAGTCTGAGAGGTGAAACTCTTTCTCTTTGGTTGCCCTAGTTCTGGGAAGGAGTTTTGAGGTTACTCTGGACAAGGGCAGATGGCTGAGCTGGAGTTCTTCTGGGGTTTCCCTGGCTTGGGTGAGACGGACCCTGATTAGACTGGTATGAAGGGTTTGGTCTCTGAATTCGGGGTCCTTGACTTCCCTGTCCCCTCCTTGACATGGCAGGAGTCGGGCAGTCTTTCAGTTGGTGACCAAAACCTTGGCATCCAAAACGTCGGTTTTCACTTCTGAGTTCATCCCTTTGATTTCTTGAAAGAGGTGGGGCTCCTGAGAAAGTATTCTAGGGGGGAAGGGTCTTCCTTCACTTCAAAATCTTCCTGTATCCTGATTCCTATTCGGGCCTTGCTGCCTCTTTGGGGGTGGAAAGTTTGAAGTACTTCCTTGGGCTTGGAATCCTTTAAAGTTAGAGGGTGCAGGCTTTGGCGGGACCTTTACTACAAAGGCTTTGGCAAAATCCTTTGCCATTCTTACTACTTCAGCCATGGACACTAGCTTGGCATTTTTGACCAGTGTGTCCAAGGGTTCGTTCATTCCTCGAATGAACTTGGCCCCATGAGTTGTTCTTCATCTAGAGGTGGTGAATATTTGAGTAGAAGAGCAAAGGCCTGGTGATATTCCTCGATGGTTTTACTCCCCTGCTTTAGCTCTAAGAATTCGTTCATTTTGATTTCCAAAAATCCAGGGGGATAAAATCTCTTTCTTAAATAGGTTTCTAGGTCATTCTAGGACTGAGTATTTCTATCCACACGGTTGGTGTCACAGTGGTTCCTCCATGCTACCCTAGTTGTTTCCACTATTTTCAGCCGAGCAAGAGCCATTTTGCTCCGCTCATTGTAGCCTGTGACGTCAAAATATTCTTTCATGGCTTCCACCCATTTCTCCACAACCTCGCCCAGGTTCTCCCCTTCTCCTTTGAAGGGTCCTGGCTAAGTCCTATGAAGAGCCTTGTGAACATCAGGGTCAAGCTCGTCATCTTCAGAGAGAGGGTCTGGCTGATGGCCACGGTTTTCTCGTCTCATGATTCTGCCAAAAAGTTTATATATTATTAAAATTTTATTTTGATATCATCCACGAGATCCTAAGACTTAAGAGGTTCAAAAAGTAATTTCCTAAACAAGACAATGATCTTATTGGAGATCTATGACATATGTTCGATAACAGATTTTTTTTTATCAGATCGTCCGTAAACAATCACTTATACAATAGGAAATTTTTCTCCAGAAAACATTTCTATATTTATATAAAAGTTGTAATATGTACATAGAGTAGCTCGGCTCCAGAATCACTGCCTCAGTCGTAATCGTATAAAGAAGCAAAACTGTGGACATACCATGGTACACACGATTCATTACACAAAGAGGTGCTGTAATTCTATTTCTCGGGATAAAGTGGCTAAGAAGTCTAAAAAATCGGCATGAAGTTCTGAAGTTCCTGGGTGAATGATCACAGAGTTGAACATGCTGAACAAGCCCTAGTCTTATCAAAATCATGGCCAAGGAAATATTTTGCCTGAGCCTCCCACGCTGACTGGTAGTACTGATGTTAATACACCGTCCTCCACAGAACCACATATACCAACGTCGCTCAAGAGGATCATAAAAGTAAAAACTCTCAAAATGGCGAGCAAGTCTCACTCTCCTCATTCCGGTCGTAGAGCAGAGTTGATGAGGTGATCAAATGCAAAAGCTATCATATCCTAACTCTAAGAGAGTCCAGGAATTCCAGATAGGTTCGGGGTGTCCATCTATAAATTTCAAATTCAATTTATAAGTTTTCAATTTTTGAAGTTCATTCACATAGTATTAACAAGTGAAAAACATTTCTTTCCCAGATTTCTATTAAAAATCTAGGCAATTTCTGCTGATGTTACTTAAATTTACAACAACGCTCTGATACCAACTGTGAGATCCCTCTACCCCCTCCGCGAAACAAAACTCCCAGCGGTAGTTGACAGTGGAAGTAGTCCCCTCATGCGCGGGGCAGGGTTTCTCACTTGGGGCCTCGCCCAACGAATGTTCGGGCATGAGACTAGGCTGGTGGTCACTCCGAAAACCGAAATCGGGAAAATTTCCCATGCCCGAAAAGCGGGGACGATTCCACCTTTTTGAAAAATTTTTTAAACAAATTTTTCTAACAAGATCAAATCTAAACTATCCTCACCTGAATAAACCAGATAGAAGGAAACTATCACTGATATAATTTGATCATCTGAGCGATTTCAACGCTTTTTTCCTAATCAAGATCAGGCACAGCCGTTGATCCACTCAATTGAGAAAATTATCAGGGAATTAACTAACTACTCGAATCCTAGCGTAATCCTAGGATTTTTCAGTTTGATTATTAAAACTCCACTGATTCCAGCCTACCCCATCCGGCCCATGGGTTAGCCACCACCCTGCCACTGGAATTGATAGAACCAAACAAGTACTCACCCACCCATAATTGAAATGCCTTTCTTAACTTTAGCTTTAGAAAACAGATACGCACATACTCCTCTTTAAAACTTTAATATAAAAATAATCCATTGACAAAACAGATATGATCACAGATTTCATAATTCAAAATTTTCATTCAATCCCTTGTTTCACAAAAACAGTACCACTCTGGACTCTCCGTTGGTCACGAGATCCAGTAACAAATTACAATAATCACTTTGTCAAGATACATATATATATCTTCCACGACATACGCATGGGTGTCCTAAGCACCGCGAGCCCGTGCATTGCCTGGTCTTAGAACCCTCCAGGATCCTCCTTAGGTGTCTAGGTACTTCACTACTCAGGGACCGCTTCGTCGGCCCTCGCCCATCGTACTACCGGAAGCACACCATTTTTCACCATACCCAGGCTGGTCAAGACCTAGGTAGGTTTTTGCCACGCGTGAGCTGTCCCTTGAACACTCCCCACCAGCTGTTGCAAACTGAACTTCCCTTAGTTAAACACATATGCCAAATGCTCCCTCCAGCATTCTGGCATAAGACAGTCCTTAAAAAAAAACAGGGTTTCTATGCAAGTTTCAGTTTTGATTTTGTTTGAATACCATGAATAAATCTTAAATCCGTATCCCAATACTTCTAGATCCAGGTCTAATTCCAAACAGAATTCCTCGAATTCTATTAACTTGATCCTCAAATCAAAATCAAAAGTCTTAAGTTAGTTTCAGATTCGGTGTGGGTGATTGGAGTGCATTTTTCCTGAACTGGACACATCGTTGATCGAAACTGACGAAGGAATTAGGTCTTAGTCAAAAGTCTAAATCAGAGTTTGGGTCTGGAAAGGTTCTTCTTAAATTATCTTTCTTGAAGGTAATATTTCAATTTCTCTTTTTTTTTCTAAATTTTGTCCGTCGATTATTTTTACAGATTTCTAAAACACGAATTTCTTATGAGGAATAAAATAATCATTTATCTCGATCTCCGACTTCGATAGTTGAATTGAATTTTCTCATTACCATCTTAGTGAATATGAAACGGTAGTATTTCTTCTCATAGAT
This sequence comes from Cibotium barometz, assembly GCF_041138505.1. Classification (NCBI taxonomy): domain Eukaryota; kingdom Viridiplantae; phylum Streptophyta; class Polypodiopsida; order Cyatheales; family Cibotiaceae; genus Cibotium; species Cibotium barometz. The sequence goes on along the minus strand of NW_028229435.1, from coordinate 408,346 downwards.
TATCGACTTATTCGTTTTTTCAATTTTTGCAAAAATTAAACAGAGGATTAAGAGAACCCTTATTTAAATATAAAAATTCTATATACATCTATTTATGCATAAAATCTAATTATGATGAAAGTCACACTTTTATCATCATAAAAATCATTTATGATGAAAATCACTCTTTTAATATAAAAGATACTGGCATGCATAAGAGGCTACTGGCATGCCTTGGTAGCTACTAGCATGCATTGGTAGTAGCTACCAGTATGCCTTGGTAGCTATCGGCATGCATTGGAACGTACCGGCATGCATAGATTGCTACCAGCATGCATTGGAAGGTATCGGCATGCATAGATTGCTACCGGCATGCCTTGGAAGCTACCGGCATGCCTCGGAAGCTACCGGCATGCCTCGGTAGCTACTGGCATGCCTCGATAGCTACCAACATGCATAGGAAGCTACTAGCATGCATAGGTTGCTACCGGCATGCATAGGTAGCTACTGGCATGCCTCGACCAACATGCATTGGAAGCTACGGGCATGCCTAGGAACCTGCCTAGGAACCTATCGGCATGCCTAGGAACCTACTAGCATGCATAGGTAGTTACAGCAGCTACCGACATGCATTACCTGGCATGCATAGGTAGCTACCAGCGTGCATAGATAGCTACTGACATGCCTTGGAAGCTACCAACATGCATTGGTAGCTACCGGCATGCATTGGAAGCTACCGGCATGCAAACCCTAAACTTACAAACCCTATAACATATAAAAGCATAAGAGAAGAAACATACAAGAAAGAGATCTCTTACCTTGTGAGGCTTGTATGTGTTACAAAATTAAACAAAATAAGAAAAAAAAAGTATTAATAATAAACCCTAATCTTAAAAGGTCTAAAACTTACAAACCCTATAAACATGTAAAAGCATGAAAGAATAAACATACAAGAAAGAGATCTCTTGTGACGCTTGTATGTGTTTGAAACCTACAAAATAAAACTAAGTCAAGAAAATGGACTCATTTAAGGGAAGACCTCACACGTGCATCCATGCCCATGATTATTTTCGGGGGGCTTCATACCCATAATCATATTCTTCCTCTCTTGGGGGGGCGAACAACAACCTCCCTCTAAAGAAATAATATAATATAATATAAAATTATATTTAAGAGAAGAATGAAACAGAAGACCAAATTAGATTAATGTAAAGAGCAAAATATACGCTTACAAAGCGCACATTGAAGGAAGTTTCTTCTCGACCCAAAGTGAGAAGCTTCTCACTTCCGTGGTCTTGAAGCCTCAGGGGGGTCACTCGTATAAATATGTAAGTATCACGTGGGTTCAACAGAAGGACATTTTAAATATTTAAAACTTACAGAAATATATTTACAGAGGGGATTTATTTATTGTATTTTAAAAAAAATTTACAGATTTGAATAGGAAAGGATACATTATATTCACTAAAAAATTCACAGATAAGGGACTTTTTAAATAGGCCTTGAATGCACATGATATAGAGGATTTACATATAGTGACCCCCCCGAGCTTGAAGCTCTTCCTATTGCTAGTTGTTTGTATGCATCTAGATTATTCTTCACAAAGCTATTCGTATGCCTCCACTCCTCTTATGTGCAAACACTAGGCCTCGTGAAGTTTGACTTAGCATCTCTCTTAATGTCTACTCTCTATTAGAAGGAAAAAGCTTCATTTCTTTTTATAAACTCATCCGAGAAGCCAAGGATCGGATGTGGGACTAGAAACTCCACTTTTGAGCACATCAATATAACATATTGTTTTAAAGGTTATCTTGTGCTTTCCATTTATTTAAATAATTTGCATTTGGTTAATTACTTGTTTCCTTCTACTATCCATGATGATAAGCGACCCATCCACATCTGTGCTATGTGGTAACTCGCATGGATCATGTGGTGGGATCGCTCTCCTCAAGGATGGCTCATAAATGTGGGATGATGAGCCCCCCTCTTCTCATATATGTAGATGATGTGGGGGAGACTTAGTAGAGCTTCTCCCAAAGTAAAAGCGCCATGTTCCCTTGCTGGCTACTACATTTAATAGACCCCCCACTAGACTCCCTATGTCATGGTGGTAAAGATGAACAGTTATTTGCCATATATCGAAGAGAAAACATAAACACTTAAAACTCTTATGCATATAGCCCTATGCATAAAACCAGCATGCATATGGCTATTAGAATGCCTTGGAAGCTATTGGCATGCTGCGCATAGGAAGCTATCGCCATGCCACCTTGGAAGCTACCGGCATGCATTGTAAGCTACTGACATGCATTGGAAGCTACTAGCATGCCTTTGTAGCTACTAGCATGCCTTGGTAGCTACCAGCATGCATTAGCTACCAGTATGCTGGCATGTATTGGAAGGTACCGGCATGCCTAGATTGCTACCAGTATGCCTTGGAAGCTACCGGCATGCCTGAGAAGCTACCGACTTGCCTCGGTAGCTATTGGCATGCCTTGACAGCTACCGGCATGCATAGGAAGCCACCACATGCATAGGTTGCTACCCGCATGCATAGGAAGCCACTGCATGCCTTGGTAGCTACCGGCATGCATTGGAAGCTACCGGCATGCATAGGTAATTATGGCATGCATTGGAAGCTACGGGCATGCCTAGGAACCTACCGGCATGCCTAGGAACCTACTAGCATGCATAGGTAGTTACGGGCTACCGGCATGCATTGCAAGCTACTGGCATGCATAGGAGAAGCTATCGGCATGCATAGGTAGCTACCAGCGTGCATAGATAGCTACTCACACGCCTTGGAAGCTGCCAACATGCATTGGTAGCTCTATGAGCATGCATTGGAAGCTACCCGCATGCAAACCCTAAACTTACAAACCCTATAACATAAAAAAGCATAAGAGAAAAAACATACAAGAAAGAGATCTCTTACCTTGTGAGGCGTGTATGTGTTGAAAACCTACAAAATCAAACCAAATTTTTTAAAAAAAGTATTAATAATAAACCCTAATCTTAAAAGCTCTAAAACTTACAAACCCTATAAACATGTAAAAGCATGAAAGAAGAAACAGACAAGAAAGAGATCTCTTGTGACGCTTGTATGTGTTTGAAACCTACAAAATAAAACTAAGTCAAGAAAAAAAAGTAAAAGATTTTAAGATCTCTTACCACATGAAGCTTAAATGGAGAGCTCTTAATTAGGGAAAAAGAAGAAGGAAAAATACTCGTAATGGTTAAGCTTCAATAAGAAGAGAAAAAGAAGAAAAGAAAAACTTAAAAGAGAGGAAAGAAGAAGGAAATACTCACAAGAAAGCTTTCATGGAAAGAGTGTTTGCATAGGAGATAAATGAAAAGAGTAGGCATACCTTGCTTGAGCTTGAGAAGAATAGGGTAGGAGAGGTAGAAGTAATAAATAAGGCATGAACCTGCAAAAAAACTCAGAGTACAAGTTTATTGTATTCAAAAGACAAAACTACGCGGCAACAAAAGAAGTAGCAAAAATAGCGAGATAATTTTATAGTGTAGCAGCGTTTTTTTACTACTATACATGTTGGTGGGGACACTGAAATTTTGCTGGTAAAGAGTGCTGCTTAGCAACGTAAAAACCCTACAAAGCAGCGATAAATCATTGCTCAGCATCGTGAAACCCCCCGATATTTTCCTTCTGAAAACGCTACTGTGCTTCCAATGTGTTGTAGTGATAAAAACTTGTGAACAATATAGTCTTAATAATAGAAAGTGCATGGCTCATGCAACCCTAACCCTAGCTTATAAATAGTAATCCCAATAGAGAGCTATGATGGAGAGCTCTCCATGAAAGCTCTATATTAAGGTTTCAATATAAAAGCTAGGGTTAGGGTTAAGCTTCAAGAGAGGGGAAAAAGAGAGAAAAGAGAGGAAAAAGAGGGGAGAACTTTATAAGAGAGTGAAGAAGCTTTTATGGAAAGTTTATTTGCATAAGAGATGAAGATAAGATTTCATGGAAAACTCTCATACATAGAAAAAAAGAAAAAAGCACATACCTTGCTTGAGTATGAGTGGAAGAAGTGGGTGGAAGAGAAGGAGGGACACCTGCATGTTGCAGAGAATTCTATGATGTACTTTAATGAATGTTTTGAGAAGGGGTGAAAAAGGCACCATAACGATATAGGGTAGAGTACATTTTGCCTAGGTCGCTTCTACTGCTGGCACCATAACGATATAGGGTAGAGTACATTTTGCCTAGGTCGCTACTTTTTGCTGCTAATAAGCAAAAAGTTTTTTGCTAATATCATTGTTGTTGGGTAGCAAAATAACACTACTGGGAGACTATTGTGTAGCATTATTAGTAGTTTTTAAAAAAATTTGCTCAGCAATGTTTAGAAAAACTCAACACCCACTCTACAGGTACGCTACTAGAAAATGTTACTATGCTCCTGATGCGTTGTATTGCAATTGCCTTATTTTTCTTAGGCAAAGGTGCTAACTCCCATGTTGCATTTGCATCCAATGTTGCCATCTCTTCATTCATGGCATCTAGGCATTATTTTAACCTTTCTTTTTTCTAAGGAGAAGATAAGAGAGAAGAGAATGGAGCCTATGGAGGTGAGTAAACACCTTTTTCTTATGATTGCTTCATAAAGCTTTCTTTCTTGATTGAGCTTGCTTGCTTACTTGCTAGATAGAGTGAGGGAGATTAGATAGGAGTGGGAGGAAACGAGATAAGAGAGAGCCAGATTGAAGAGGGGAAGGAAGAGGAAAGATTTCTTGCTTACTTGTGGAAGGAAGAGAGAAGAGGGAAAAGACAGTGGTAAGATAGGAAAAGGGAAGATTGCTTGCTTGCTTGTGGAAGGAAAAGGGTGATAGCCTCCTATTTTGTCACAGTATCATTTGAATCTCTCACATCCTGCTCAACATCACCTACTTTCTTCTATAATTCCCTGTCTTTTGTACCTCTCATGCAAAAATCAATCACCAAGATAGTTTATAAAAGCTTCCCCTCCCCAACTCGAGGACTCAATGTTTCCAACCAAATAAGGGGGTCGACTTGCATCATTTTTCTCTCTCTTCTCTCTCTCTCTCTCTAGATCTCTCTCTCACTCTCACACATAGACAAAAAGGTAATTGGACTCTCTCTCTCTCTCTCTCTCTCTCAAACACGTACACACACACACTCGATATTGCCTTATGAGGCTATTCTATATTGATTACACTTGGGAGAGGTTCTAAGCTAGGTGAAAATGGAAAGCATCTATTTTCTCTTCTGAAAGCTCTTCTCTCATCCTTTCATCTATTGAGTACATCCTTGTATCTCCCAATCCACTTCTCCATGATAGGACTATTTAGAATTTAGAATGTATTCACCTATTTTGGTGTAATGCTTCTTCCATTCTTCGTTGCCTTCCTTTTCCTTGTGGCACATTCGTGATTAGAGTCATTCATCCTTCTAATTGCTCCACAATCCTAGCATGGAAGGATCTATTCAAGAGAGATGTTCTTGGATATGCATAAGAGACTCTTACATCAACTAGTGTCTCAAAAAATTCCTTTAAGATTTTCATGAACCTTTTTAAAAATGCACCAAAAGATACAATTGGCTAGTTATTATTGTTCTAGAAAAGTTTTCCTTGATCATACACACTACGTCAATAGCATTGAAAAAAAGAGCCATCTTAATGGATGTATGATCTATCTTCTTTGAGAATATATACCTACATACATAGAAATCATGTATACTATTTATCATAAATAACTTGTGATTACATGAGAATACTAAATATTAGTTGTAACTTGGATAGTGAAATCAAGAGAAGATTCATATCTCAACAAACTTCCCATTTTTTAAATAGCCTCTCTCACCTTCTTATCTCCACAACCAACTATAGCTATCGAAAGAATAAACTAGGCAAGAAAAGAAAAAAAAAGTTAGTATCTGAGCTTACAAATTATGTACCATAAGAGAAAATAAATAAAAGAATATTTGAATACATGTAATACCTTGTGCTAATCATGTGTCTTGAGGCCATATAATTGCACCCCTCTGTTTTTGGTCTTTATGAAGGCACCCTTCAATGAATGTATTACTCCCACTGGTGTATGAAAATAGGCAATCATGCTTTTCACCTTACTTTTCTCCTTTTTGGTTAATACATGGCTAATACATAAGCCTCATGTATTCGATGGCTTATGCATAAGGTTTATGCATGAGGCTTATGCATAGCTTTATGCAGGCTACAAATGCGTAGCCTCATGTACAAGCTATGAATGCTATGCATAAACCTTATGCATAGTATGCATGAGCCTTATGCATAAGGCTTATGCATTAGGCGAGTGCTACCTAAGCATGCACGTAGCTACCGGAATGCACCAGAAGCTCCCATTACATTCCGGGTGCTACCTAAGTATGCCGGTACTTAGCGACATGCCAGTAGCGCATGCCGGTAGCAACCAACGCATGCCAGTAGCTTCCAATGCATGCTGGTCACTTCCATCACTTCCAACGCATGCCAGTAGCAACCTATGCATTCTGGTAGCTTCCAACGCATGTTGGTAGCTTCCTACGCATGCCGATAGCTTCCTATGCATGCGAATAGCAACAACCAATGCATGCCAGTAGCAACCAACATATGCCGATAGCTTCCAATCCATGCCAATAGCTTCCTATGCATGCCGGTAGCAACCACTGCATGCCAGTAGCTTCCTACGCATGTCGGTAGCTTCCAACGCATGCCAGTAGCTTCCTATGCATGCCGATAGCTTCCTACGTATGCCGGTAGCTTTCAACGCATACCGATAGTTTCCTACGCATGCCAGTAGCTTCCTATGCATTCCAATAGAAAGCAACACATGACAGTAGCTTGCTATGCATAAGAGTTTTAAGTATTTATGTTTTTCGATAGATGGCAAAAAACTTGAGGCATGATGTTACACGACATGAAGGAGGAGTCGATATCCCAACAATATTTGTAAGTATATATTAGCCTCAAATTGTATCTTATCTTTTAATTAAAGAAGGTCATCTTAAATAACAACTTTCTAAAATGTTCATTTATTTGTACAACTATAGCTCCAAGCAGTGGACCGCCCCCCTACGCAAGAGGAATATGATTTTGCATTTACAACGGGGTTTGCAAGCTCTATTTGATAGGGTGCAAGATGAAGGATATATTGTTATTACTGGAGGAGATTCTTGGCAAGCATGGCAAGTAAGTACATTCCTAAACCCTAAACCTCTTTGTTTTAGTTTTATTGTGTTTTAGGATCATATAACTAGAAACAGTGGTGCAAATGTCCATGCAGATAGCAATGGAAATGTGAGAAGTGAAGGGGCTGGAGCTGCAAGGAACAATACCAATTGCACAGCATGAGATATAGATAGCCCCTAGCTCCATAGGTTTTTATTACGCTTTATCTTGTATATGCGTTTTTTTAAAACATACACTTATGTAATCTGCTAAGTATTGTAATTGAGTTTTGACATTCCTAAAACCATGGTTTGCAAATGTCTTTTCTTTTTGGTATTTGTAAGTTTTACATTACACTTGTCCATGATGATGTGAAGTTATGTTAGTTTTACTATGTCTACATTAGAAAAAAAAGAGATGGGATAGACTCGGGAGTCCTCTGTAGACTCCCCAGTCTTCCCCTGCTTTTTTTATTATTCACTACATTCGCTCTTGTGCACAACAGCGAAACTAATAGCGCTATTTCGCTGCTCAGCAGGGAATAGCACTGCTGCTTATAACACCATATTAGAGAATTTGGGAATCTCCCAATTCTCATTTTTGAATACTAAAAAAAGGGGGACATGGATAACATGTTTGTAAGTTTCTCAAAGCCCTATCATGTGACCTATCATTGGAAAGCGCTTGAAAATTGGAATCTAAAGAGCCATAAACCACTCATTTTGGATTAATGGTATTCAAGTTATGGAAAATCCAAAGTTTTGACCACATGTCCCAAACTTGTGGGAAATTCCCATATTCCCCAATATGGTGTTTTATGAGCACAAACCCATTGCAGCAAAAATAGTAGCGATATAGGCCCGACATCTCCACACCCTTCTAGTTATAAAAGTGCTGCTATTTTCGCTGCTAAACCCTCATTCTATTGTAGTGGAAAGGGGGAACTAAAAAGTGCCAAATAATCCTAAAGAGATTAATGGGAATGTCGATTGCAGCTATAACTGGCCCAAAAGTTATTGTCTCAAGTCCCAATAATGACAATAAGTAGGTGTATCAATAGTAGGCAATTGGCATGAAAAGCTATTAACTTTCAAAACCATCATCAGGTGCAAAATGAAACATTATTCAATTATTCATTAAAATGTTAATACATGTGTGTGTGTGTGTGTATGTTTGTGTATGTGTGTGTGTGTGTGTGTGTGTGTAAATATATGTATCTGTGAGTGTGTGTGTGTGTGTGTGTGTGAATATATGGATATATATATATGTATATGTATATGTGGATATATGGATATATATGTATATATGTATATATGTATATATGGATATATATGTATATGTATATGTATATGTATGTATGGATATATGGATATATATGTATATACATATATATCCATATATTTACATACATATCAGCAGAAGCACACTTAGTTATAGGATAGAAATGGATTATTGATACTAGTGTGAAACCATGTTTCATTAGCAATATAATTACCTTGAAGATCCACAACACAAAGGTAGTGATACATTTTATGTCGTCATCAGAAAGGACCCAAAACTGACAAATTTGTATGATACTCTATGTAAAAGGCTATAAGGCTCCAACTAAAAAGCTCCTCAACTTGAGAACTTCTCTTCTACAGTCAGAAGTATTTTCTAACAAAGTCTATATCCCTTTAACTACATTCTCTCTATCAAAAGAATAGGCTTCTATCTCTAACTTCACAACCTTATAGTCACCACTTTAGAATGACACTTACTGTGGAAAGGGTAACCCCCATAAGCTTCAACATCAATAGACCCTCTACCTAAGTAAATAGCCTCTCCAATGATTCCCATTCATAACCTCTACATCATAAAGAGAATGTGGATAAGAGGGAGAGCTTGAGTTTCTTACAAGCAAACACACACAAGAGATAGTAATACACACACAGACACAAACACACGCACACACACACACAAACACACAAAAGATATGAATGGCTGAATTTTCTTCTATCTTCTTCTCTTCTCTACAACCATTAACATAAAGAGATAAGAGTACATACTATAACAAAAACTACTTCCCTACTATAACTTACAATGGTCGGTTTCTATAGTGTGAACTAAACTTGGTGCTATAACTATGCCACACTCTTGTAGTCCAAATGTGGTTGTCATACATTTGTAACATAGCAAACATAATCTCACCGACCATGCGAGTGGCACAAGTTTGAAAGCTATCACCCAAGCAGGCCATCAATGTCCACATCCCTAGTTAACCTCGATATCTCAACACTCCCCTTCGAGCTCAACTTCATAGTGTACTCCAAGTAAGCTCCTAAACTTGTGGAGCTTCTTTGTGCCCAATGCCTTTATGAAGATGTTAGCTACATATTTCTCTGTATACTGATATATACCAAATCTACATCACGTGCTAGAACCTTATCCTTCATAAAGTTATAATACACCTCAACGTGTTTCATCCTAGAATAGTACATTGAATTACTGGCCACAGCTATATGCTACTAATGTTTCCACAATAAATGATAATGTTCCTATCCACACAAGCTCACCCATGTGACCAGCTTCTAGAACCAAGCTATCCCATATAGCAGCACCATTATACTCTACATCTATACTCCACAAGGTAACTATTGGTTGTTTCCTTCTGCTCCATCTCATAGAAACACTCCCAAAGGAAAACATAAAACCACTAGCAAATATCCCATCTATGGCAGTATCATCCCAATCAACATCATTTGTGTACCCATGTAGTTATATCTTTATGCTAGTCTCATAGAAAAGTCCATAATAATCTTTGTGTGCCTGAGAATCTATTTGGCCACATCCAAGTGTGGCTTCTTGGGGCTTACATAAACACTCACGAGTTCACCATAGCTGAAATATGGCCTAGTAATGGTCATGCAGATCAAGCTATCTAATATTATGTACCTATACATAGTGGGGCCCTCTAAAAGCTCACCTATATTTGTGGAAAGATATATATTCTACTCTAATGGCACTAAAATAGGCTTACAACCTATCATATCATATTTGGACATAGTGGGGCCCTCTAAAAGCTCAACTATATTTGTGGAAAGATATATTATATTCTACTCTGATGGCACTAAAATAGACTTACAACCTATCATATCATATTTGGACAACATGTCCAACCCCTACTACCTCTGTAACAATACAATACAGTGAAATAGGCTTACATCGTATCATATCTTACTTAGATAACATGTCCAAGTCATAATACCTCTGTAACAATAAAATGCACTGAAACATGCTTACAGCCTATCATAACACTTAGAGAAAACATTTTTAAACATACTTCCTCTAAAACAACAAAATGCCATTAGGTGATCTCACCACCTCTATACCCCACCAAAAAATATCGTAACTCTCCCAAATCCTTCATCTAAAACCTCTTGTTAAAAATCATCCTCACATCATGTATGTCAGCATTACTATTTCCAGTTATAATCAAGTTATTTTCATAAATGACTAATAACATAATCTCTCTATCTATCTTTTCACATAAAGTGAAAAATCTACATTGGATATCTAAAATCCAATGGTAACAAGATACTCCCCAATCTTGTTTGACTATGTTCTAGGTGCCTACTTTAAGCCATATAAGTATTTGCATAACTTGCATACAAAATATATGTGTGTATCACTCTCATAAATCGGTGGCTGCAACATGTATACTTCTTCTTAAAAATCACCATGTAAAAAGTATTATTTACATCCATCTCGTGTTAATATCAACCCTTTGTTGTTGTAACCGTAGTAATTATCACAGTTATCATTCTCACAACTGGGCTGAATGCCTCCTCATAGTCAATGCCATAGGTTTGTGCATAACCCTTGGTGAACAATATTGCCTTACACCTACTCTATGATCCATCTAAGTTATGCTTGACCTTATACACCCACTTATATCTAACACTACCACACAGAATGATAGTATAGCAGAGTTTTTAATAGCGTTATTATAGCTACAAGCCTTAACAAATATCAGGGTCATTTCGCTCTACTACAAACGCTACTATATTCCTGACGGGAGCACTGCTCATCATCAGTAGAGCGAAATAGTTGCTGGGCAGCATTATTTTGCTATTATAAATGCTTCTCAAGAGTATGTGAGAAATCCCCAATCCATCCCAACTTTTAAAAAAAGCTATCTAGATATCCCAGCTTCTTTTAAATAAAGAGATAGTAGAAAGAAGTGGACAAAAACATTAATAAAACATATATTCACTGAGTTCAAACGATTAAAAAATATTGATAAGGCCTTTAGCCATATACAAAATAAAGCTAAAGGGATGACTAATCTTCATACTCATCTTCATCGCGCGTCATCCTCATCTTAAAAATCACTTTCTTTATCTTTGTGGTCTTCTTCATCTGCATAGTCCAAATCATCTTCACTCTCCTACATTTATGCAAACATGATATAAGATAACTATTGAATAGTAAAAGAGAACATATATACAGGAAACAGGCTTATATATTACTAACCTCATCAGCAGTCCTCAAAATGGACTCATTTAAGGGAAGACCTCACACGTGCATCCATGCCCATGATTATTTCTGGGGGGCTTCATACCCATAATCATATTCTACCTCTCTTGGAGGGCGAACAACAACCTCCCTCTAAAGAAATAATAAAATAGAATATAAAATTATATTTAAGAGAAGAGTGAAATAGAAGACCAAATTAGATTAATGTAAAGAGCAAAATATGCGCTTACAATGCGCACATTGAAGGAAGTTTCTTCTCGACCCAAAGTGAGAAGCTCCTCACTTCCGTGGTCTTGAAGCTCTTCCTGCTGCTGCTAGTTGTTTGTATTCATCTGGATTCTTCTTCACAAATTTCTTCGTATGCCTCCACTCCTCTTATGTGCAAACACTAGGCTTCGCGAAGTTTGACTTAGCGTCTCTCTTAATGTTTGCTCTATATTAGAAAGAAAAAGCTTCATTTCTTTTCATAAACTCATCCAAGAAGCCAAGGATCGGATGTGGGACTAGAAACTCCACTTTTGAGCACATCAATATAACATATTACTTTAAAGGTTATCTTGTGCTTTCCATTTAATTAAATAATTTGGAACTCTAAGTTCACAAGTACGTGCATTCGGTTAATTACTTGTTTCCTACTATCCATGATAAGTGACCCATCCACATCTATGCTATGTGGTAACTTGCATGGATCATGTGGTGGGATCGCTCTCCTCAAGGATGGCTCATAAGTGTGGGATGATGAACCCCCTCTTATCATATATGTAGATGATGTGGGGGAGACTTAGTAGAGCTTCTCCTCCCAAAGTAAAAGCGCCATGTTCCCTTGCTGGCTACTACGTCTAATAGACCCCCCACTAGACTCCCTATGTCATGGTGGTAAAGATGAACATGAGGGAGCAGGTGTGGGTCTAGTCGATGTGGGTCTACTAGATTGAGATGTAGGGTTATCATACCCGGTTCATGATGGGCCTCGTACACCACTTGGGCCTACACCATACAATGGGGTGTTGGCTTGATGGTAGATAAGGTGCCAAAGTGGCCTATATATAAGGATGCATAAAGAGAGATACTCAATGCATAAACACATAAAGAAAGGGAGAACATACAAAGACTTATAAAACATATAAATATACATGTGTATGTGCCACATGTGTCCATCCTTGATGCCCATAACGTTGATTGACGATGGAGAGTAGCTGCACGACATCTAGGTCTTAAAGAAGGATCAATTGAAATTGAATGTCGAGGAGGAGAAGACATGGTTGCCTACACAGTACATACAATTATGTATATGCTCCATAATTGTAAAGCATTATGAGCTTCATGCAAATCGTCATGTATGAGATTCATTAACTTCATGCAAAGCCTCATGCAAAGAGTTTTCATGAGATTCATACGCCGCCTCTATGCAAAGCCTCTATGCATGAGATTATGCAAAGCCTCATGCAAAGAGTTTTCATGAGCTTCATACACCGCCTCTATGCAAAGCATCATGCAAAGAGTCTTCATGAGCTTCATACGCCGCCTCAATGCATGAGCTTATGTAAAGCCTCTATGCATAAGGCTTATGCATAGAAGCCATAATGCTTAAGCCTCATGCAAAGAGTTACACACATGCAAAGCCTCATGCATAGATGGAGTGGTATTACCATTAGAGGCTTCAATGTATGAGGCATCTATGCATAGATTAATAGAGTCTCATGGGAGAGACAGAGTGTGCCATAAGCATGAGAAACATGGAAGAGTTAGTGCTCTTACATTTAGCCTCATGCATGAGCTTCGTGAGGCAAAGCCTCATGAGTTTCATTCCTGAGCTTCATAAAGCCCTTATGCATAAATCCCTTATGCTTAAGCCTCTATTCATAAAACCCTTATGCTTAAGCCTCTCTGCATAAGGCTTAAACATTACGCTTAAGCCTTATGCATAGAGCTTCATGAGCTTTATGCATTATGGCTACATACATAGAGGTTTAAGCATAAATCCCGTGTGCATAGAGACTTAAGCCTCATGCATAGAGGCTTTATGCTTAAGCCTCTATGCATAAAGCCCTTATGCTTGATCCTCTATGCATAAGGCTAAAACATTATGCTTAAGCCTTATGCATAGATGCTTTATGCTTAAGCCTCTATGCATTATGCATAGAGTCTTAAGCATAACCCTTATTCTTAAGCCTATATTCATAAGGTCTAAACATTATACTTTACCCTTATGCATAGAGGATTTATGCTTATTAAGGCTGATGCATAGAGGCTTTATGCATAAAGACTTCATGCATGAAGCCATAATTCATGTTGCATAAGGCTTCATATATTAAGCCCTTATGCATAAGGCGTATGCATAAATCCCTCATGCTGAAATCCAAGTTATGCATAAGTATTATGCATAAATCCCTTATGATTAAATCCCTTATGCATAAGGCTTATGCATAAATCCCTTAGGCTTGTCTTTATACATAACTTGGCTTAAACATTATGCTTAAGCTTTATGCATAGAGACTTTATGCTTAAGTCTCTATGTATTATGCATAGAGGATTAAGCATAACTTAGCCCTTATGCATAAGGCTTAATGTTTCAGCCTTATATGCATATATCTTCATGAGCTTTATGCATAATGGCTTCATGCATGAAGGCTTATGCAGAAGGGGTTTATGAATACAGGCTTAATCCTTATGCATAAGGCTTAAGCCTTATGCATAGAGGCTTTATACTTAAGCCTCTATGCATAAGATGTAGCTATAATGCTTAAGTCTTAAGCCTCTATGGATTATACTTAATAATTATGGTTAAGCCTTATACATGAAAGCTTTATGCTTAAGCCTCTATACATTATGCATCCACAATGAATTCAATCATGCATAAAGGCTAAAGCATAAAGTCTATATGCGCATAAGGTTTAAGCTTTACAGCTTCATGCATGAAGCCTTTATGCTCTAGGCTTATGTATTATGATTTCATGCATAATTCATAAAGGTGTCATGCATTATATGGCTTCATGCATAAGTCCTTTATGCTTAAGGCTTCATGCATAAAGCCATTATGCATGGATCTTCATGCATAGAGCTTCATGAGCTTTATGAATAAAGGCTTCATGCATGAAGCCATAATGCATATAAGGCATAGAGCCTATATGTATAGAGTCTCAGGCAAAGCCACTATGCATAGAGGCTCATGCAAAGAGCCTCTATCAATAGAGCTTCATACATAGAGCTTCATGATCTTGATGAAGCTCTATGGAAAGAGGTTTCATGAAGCTACAAAATAAGTAATTTAAAAACAACTCCCAAGCACCTTGGGATGCACCATTAGAATTAAAAAAATCAAGAGAGATATGAATGTTAAGCTCTTACTTCAAGAGGCTTTTTTGTGTTGACTTAGAGATATAGGAAAGGAGGCTGTAAAATCAAACCAGAATAAATCGATAGTAATAGTGGAATAACATAAGTGTATGATTCTAAATAACTCATATATAAGATAAAGCGTAATGAAAATCTATGGAGCTAGGGGCTACATTGAGAGGGTCTACATCTCATGCATTGCGATTATTATTGTTCCTCAGCTCCACCCTCTTCGATTCTCACATTTCCATTGCTTCTTGCTTAGACATTTGCACCATTGTTTCTAGTTACATGATCCTAAAACACAATAAAACTAACATAAGTGAAAATTAGTTTTGCAGAAAGAAAGAGTTTTAGGGTTTAGGAATGTACTTACTTGCCATGCTTGCCAATCATGTCCTCCAGTAATAACAATATATCCTTCATCTTGCACCCTTTCAAATAGAGCTTCCAAACCCCGTTGTAATGAAAAATCATATTCATCTTGCACAGCCCACTGCTTCGAGCTATAGACATACAAACAAATGAACATTTCAGAAAGTTGTTATTTAAGATAACCTTATTTGATTAAAAGATAAGATACAATTTGAGGCTAATATATACTTACAAATATTGTGGGGATATCGACTCCTCCTTCACCCGGTAACATCGCGCCACAAGTTATTTGCCATCTATCGAAGAGAAAACATAAACACTTAAAACTCTTATGCATATAGCCTTATGCATAAAACCAACATGCATATGGCTAATGCATTGGCTATCAGCATGTCTTGGAAGCTACCGACATGCGCACAGGAAGCTATCGCCATGCATTGGAAGCTATTGACATACATAAGAAGCTACTGGCATGCATAAGAAGCTACTGGCATGCCTTGGTAGCTACCAGCATGCATTGGTAGCTACCGGCATGCATTGGAAGGTACCGGCATACATAGATTGCTACCGGCATGCCTTGGAACCTACCGGCATGCCTCGGTCACTATTGGCATGCCTTGATAGATACCGGCATGCATAGGAAGCTACCGGCATGCATAGGCTGCGTCTATCGGCATGCATAGGCTGCTACCGGCATGCATAGGTAGCTACGGCATGCATTGGAAGCTACGGGATGGCCTAGGAACCTCTACCGGCATGCCTAGGAACCTACTAGCATATGCATAGGTAGTTACCGTAGCTACCGGCATGCATTACCCAGCATGCATAGGTAGCTACCAATGTGCATAGATAGCTACTGACACGCCTTGGAAGCTACCAACATGCATTGGTAGCTACCGGCATGCATTGGAAGCTATCGGCATGCAAACCCTAACTTACAAACCCTATAACATATAAAAGCATAAGAGAAGAAACATACAAGAAAGAGATCTCTTACCTTGTGAGGCTTGTATGTGTTTAAAACCTACAAAATCAAACCAAATAAGAAAAAAAAAGTATTAATAATAAACCCTAATCTTAAAATCTCTAAACCTTACAAACCCTATAAACATATAAAAGCATGAAAGAAGAAACATACAAGAAAGAGATCTCTTGTGGCGCTTGTATGTGTTTGAAACCTACAAAATAAAACTAAGTCAAGAAAAAAAAAGTATTAAAAAAATTTAAGATCTCTTACCACATGAAGCTTAAATGGAGAGCTCTTAATTAGGGAAAAGGAAGAAGGAAAAATACTCGTAATGGTTAAGCTTCAATAAGAAGAGAAAAAGAAGAAAAGAAAAACTTCAAAGAGAGGAAAGAAGAAGGAAATACTCACAAGAAAGCTTTCATGGAAAGATTGTTTGCATAGGAGATAAATGAAAAGAGTAGACATACCTTGCTTGAGCTTGAGGAGAATAGGGTAAGAGAGGTAGAAGTAATAGATAAGGCATGAACCTGCAAAAAAACTCAGAGTACAAGTTGATTGTATTCAAAAGACAAAACTACACGGCAGCAAAAGAAGTAGCAAAAAAAGCAAGATAATTTTATAGTGTAGCAGCGTTTTTTTACTACTATACATGGTGGGCAGTGAAATTTCGCTGCTGGTAAAGAGCGCTGCTCAGTGCGGAGCAGCGATAAATCATTGCTCAGCATCGTGAGACCCCCCAATATTTTCCTTCCGAAAATGCTGTTGTGCTTCCAATGTGTTGTAGTGATAAAAAGCTTGTGAACAATATAGTCTTAATAATAGAAAGTGCATGGCTCATGCAACCCTATCCTTAGCTTATAAATAGTAAGCCCGATAGAGAGCTATGATGGAAAGCTCTCCATGAAAGCTCTATATTAAGGTTTCAATATAAAAGCTAGGGTTAGGGTTAAGCTTCAAGAGAGGGAAAAAAGAGAGAAAAGAGAGGAAAATGAGGGGAGAACCTTACAAGAGAGGGAAGAAGCTTTTATGGAAAGTTTATTTGCATAAGAGATAAAGATAAGATTTCATGGAAAACTCTCATACATAGAAATAAAGAAAAAAGCACATATCTTGCTTGAGTATGAGTGGAAGAAGTGGGTGGAAGAGAAGCCTGGAGGGCCATGTGCGTGTTGTAGAGAATTCTATGATGTACTTTTCTAAATGATGTTTTGAGAAGGGGTGAAAAAGGCACCATAACGATATAGGGTAAAGTACATTTTGCCTAGGTCGCTATACTGCTGCTGCTGCTGCTGCTGCTAGCTAAGCAGCAGCAGCAGCAAAAATTTTGCTGCTAAAAGTAGCAAAAGTTTTCTGCTAATATCATTGTTGGGTAGCAAAATAACACTATTGGGAGACTATTTTGTAGCATTATTAGCAGTTTAAAAAAAATTACTCAGTAATGTTTAGAAAAACTCAACACCCTCTCTACAAGTACGCTACTAGAAAACGTTACTATGCTCCCGATGCGTTGTTGTGTAATTGTCTTATTTTTCTTAGGCAAAGGTGCTAACTCCCATGTTGCATTTGCATCCAATGCTGCCATCTCTTCATTCATGGCATCTAGGCATTATTTTAACCTTTTGTTTTTCTCTAAGGAGAAGATAAGATAGAAGAGAATGGAGCTATGGAGGTGAGTGAACACCTTCCTCTTATGATTGCTTGATAAAGCTTTGTTTCTTGATTGAGCTTGTTTGCTTACTTGCTAGATAGAGTGGGGGAGATTAGATAGGAGTGGGGTGAAACAAGATAAGAGAGAGCGAGATTGAAGAGGGGAAGGAAGAGGTAAGATTTCTTGCTTACTTGTTGAAGGAAGACAAAAGAGGGAAAAGAGAGTGGTAAGATAGGAAAAGGGGAGATTGCTTGCTTGCTTGTGGAAGGAAGAGGGTGATAGCCTCCTATTTTGGCACAAAAATTTTCAATTTCAAAGTTTCTTCAACGTAAATTTAATATTTTATGCTTTGAATCAAGGCATTTCTTAGCCTTTGTACTTCATTTGATATATCTTTTGTAAAATGTCTATAGCTTATTTAGTAACACTAGGGTGGTGTTTTTAATAGCGTTATTATAGCTACAAGCCTTAACAAATATCAGGGTCATTTTGCTACTACAAATGCTACTATATTCGCTGACGGGAGCGCTGATCAGTAGAGCGAAATACTTGCTGGTGGTGGGCAGCATTATTTTGCTATTGTAAACGCTTCTCAAGAGTATGTGAGAAATCCCCAATCCATCCCAACTTTGAAAAAAACCTATCTATCCCAACTTCTTTTAAATAAAGAGATAGTAGAAAGAAGTGGACAAAAACATTAATAAAACATATATTCTGAGTTCAAACGATTAAAAAATATTGATAAGGCTTTTAGTCATATACAAAATAAAGCTAAAGGGATGACTAATCTTCATACTCATCCTCATCTTCAAAATCACTTTCTTTATCTTCGTGGTCTTCTTCATCTGCATAGTCCAAATCATCTTCACTCTCCTACATATATGCAAACATGAATATAAGATAACTATTGAATAGTAAAAGAGAACATATACACAAGAAAAAGGCTTATATATTACTAACCTCGTCAACAGTCCTCAAAATGGACTCATTTAAGGGAAAACCTCACACGTGCATCCATGCCCATGATTATCTCCGGGGGGCTTCATACCCATAATCATATTCTTCCTCTCTTGGGGGGGGGACGAACAACAACCTCCCTCTAAAGAAATAATAAAATAGAATATAAAATTATATTTAAGAGAAGAGTGAAACAGAAGACCAAATTAGATTAATGTAAAGAGCAAAATATACGCTCACAAAGCGCACATTGAAGGAAGTTTCTTCTCCACCCAAAGTGAGAAGCTCCTCACTTTCGTGGTCTTGAAGCTCTTCCTGCTGCTAGTTGTTTGTATGCATCTGGATTCTTCTTCACAAAGCTCTTCGTATGCCTCCACTCCTCTTATGTGCAAACACTAGGCTTTGTGAAGTTTGACTTAGTGTCTCTCTTAATGTCTGCTCTCTATTAGAAAGAAAAAGCTTCATTTCTTTTCATAAACTCATCCGAGAAGCCAAAGATCGGATGTGGGACTAGCAACTCCACTTTTGAGCACATCAATATAACATATTGTTTTAAAGGTTATATTGTGCTTTCCATTTATTTAAATAATTTGGAACTCTAAGTTCACAAGTACGTGCATTCCGTTAATTACTTGTTTCCTTCTACTATTCATGATAAGCGACCCATCCACATCTATGCTATGTGGTAACTAGCATGGATCATGTGGTGGGATCGCTCTCCTCAAGGATGGCTCACATAAGTGTGGGATGATGAACCCCCCTCTTCTTATATATGTAGATGATGTGGGGGAGACTTAGTAGAGCTTCTCCCAAAGTAAAAGCGCCATGTTCCCTTGCTAGCTACTACATCTAATAGACCCCCCACTAGACTCCCTATGTCATGGTGGTAAAGATAAACAATTATTTGCCATCTATAGAAGAGAAAACATAAACACTTGAAACTCTTATGCATATAGCCTTATGCATAAAACCAGCATGCATATGGCTACTATTAGCATGCCTTGGAAGCTATTGGCATGCGCATAGGAAGCTATCGCCATGCCTTGGAAGCTATAGGCATGCATTGGAAAGCTACTGACATGCATTGGAAGATACTAGCATGCCTTTGTAGCTACCGGCATGCCTAGGTAGCTACCGACATGCATTGGTAGCTACCAGTATGCCTTGGTAGCTACTAGCATGCATTGGAAGGTACCGGCATGCCTAGATTGCTACCAGTATGCCTTGGAAGCTATCGGCATGCCTAGGAAGCTACCGACATGCCTCGGTAGCTACCGGCATGCCTCGATAGCTACCGGCATGCATAGGAAGCCACCCCATGCCTTGGTAGCTACCGGGATGCATTCGAAGCTACCGGCATGCATAGGTAGTTATGGCATGCATTGGGAGCTACGGGCATGCCTAGGAACCTACCGGCATGCCTAGGAGCCTACTAGCATGCATAGGTAGTTACCGGCTACCAGCATGCATTGCAAGCTACTGGCATGCCTAGGAGAAGCTATCGGCATGCATAGGTAGCTACCAACGTGCATAGATAGCTACTCACATGCCTTGGAAGCTACCAACATGCATTGGTAGCTACACGCATGCATTGGAAGCTACCGACATGGAAACCCTAAACTTACAGACCCTATAACATATAAAAGCATAAGAGAAAAAACATACAAGAAAGAGATCTCTTACCTTGTGAGGCGTGTATGTGTTGAAAACCTACAAAATCAAACCAAATAAGAAAAAAAAGTATTAATAATAAACCCTAATCTTGAAAGCTCTAAAACTTACAAACCCTATAAACATGTAAAAGCATGAAAGAAGAAACAGACAAGAAAGAGATCTCTTGTGATTCTTGTATGTGTTTGAAACCTACAAAATAAAACTAAGCCAAGAAAAAAAAGGATTAAAAAAATTTAAGATCTCTTACCACATGAAGCTTTAATGGAGAGCTATTAATTAGGGAAAAAGAAGAAGGAAAAATACTCGTAATGGTTAAGCTTCAATAAGAAGAGAAAAAGAAGAAAAGAAAAACTTAAAAGAGAGGAAAGAAGAAGGAAATACTCACAAGAAAGCTTTCATGGAAAGATTGTTTGCATAGGAGATAAATGAAAAGAGTAGACATACCTTGCTTGAGCTTGAGGAGAATAGGGTAGGAGAGGTAGAAGTAATAGATAAGGCATGAACCTGCAAAAAAACTCAGAGTACAAGTTTATTGTATTCAAAAGACAAAACTACGCGGCAACAAAAAAAGTAGTCATTAACTAATGTCTCAAAAAATTCCTTTAAGATTTTCATGAACCTTTTAAAGAAAAATTTATCCATCAAACATGAACAACACCACAAAGTGCCATTTCATCAACAAAATGCACCAAAAGATGCAATTGGGTAGTTATTATTGTTCTAGAAAAGTTTTCCTTGATCATACACACTACGTCAATAGCATTGAAAAAACGAGCCATCTTAATGGATGTATGATCTATCTTCTTTGAGAATATATACCTACATACATAGAAATCATGTATACTATTTATCATAAATAACTTGTGATTGCATAAGAATACTAAATATTAGTTGTAACTTAGATAGTGAATTGAAAAGAAGATTCATATCTCAACAAACTTCCCATTTTTTAAATAGCCTCTCTCACCTTCTTATCTCCACAACCAACTATAGCTATCGGAAGAATAAACTAGGCAAGAAAAGAAAAAAAAGTTAGTATATGAGCTTAAAAATTATGTACCATAAAGAATATTTGAATACATGTAATACCTTGTGCTTAAAAATAACTAAAAGAATATTTGAATACATGTAATACCTTGTGCTAATCATGTGTCTTGAGGCCATATAGATGCAACCCTCCTTTGTTTTTGGTCTTTATGAAGGCACCCTTCAATGAATGTATTACTCCCATTGGTGTACAAAAATAAGCAATCATGCTTTTCACCTTACTTTTCTCCTTTTTGGTTAATACCCATGGTGCATTTGTTATAACCATATTGCCACTCTCATCTATAATTGACCATGTGCTTTGAAGGTGAACAATATTTTGTAAGTCATCCCTTGCACCTTTAGTATCTCTTTTACCAAAATGTTCCTACATATTAATTGCCACATTCTTGAAGATGTGCATGGGATCTAAGAGATGATTGATATTCAACTCACACCAATATGGAAGTCAAAATAAGCTTGAGTGTCTTGAAATCCCATCGGTCGGGTGATGGATTTGGGGTGCTTCTCCATGCCTCAAACCAATCTCTACCTCTCATCCCCACAGGTGGTGAGCCATCATGTGGCACATGCTTAGGATGATACGGGGAAGGAAATCGATGATGATTGTCATACACCACCTTCTTTAGTGGAGAGGTTCCTTCCGAAACAAGTGATGGTCCACAGTTCAGACATGCATGATGTCCAAAGGTTGTAAAACCTATTATAAAATTAAGATGATTGAAAGATAGGGTATTTGTCTATTCATTAGGTAAGTTTAAAGTTAAAAAGATTTTTGTACTTGAGCACTTTGAGAGCCTGAGATAGGGTATATGTCTTTTCATTAGGCAAATTTAAAGTTAGAAAGTTTTTTGTACCTGAGCACTCTGAGAACGTGGGATACTCATCCATCATCCAAAGAAAAACTCCTTTCAACTCCGCATTACACCTACTTTATTAGCTTTCAAACATCATGCACTTTGATACCTTGCCATACTACCTTAAGCTCCTCAATCAAAAGCTTGACGTACACATCCATGCTCTTTAACTTATGCTTGACTACTAGTACAAGGAGAGCATGAAGAAGATATGCCCAGATGGATGTACAATTGTGATGATGTAGTAGACGAGAACTTTGATGTTGGACGCACGTTGTGCACCACCCTTGAGATAGAAGACAATTTAGACATTGACTTAGATGAGCTTAATTTAGCAGACGAGAGAGTAAACGGTGAAAGAATTTTGGAGCAAGATACTGACATAGAGGAAGAAGTCATTTCATTAATTTCATAAAAAGTACTTGTACAAATGATCGTATTTGGAGAAATTATCAATACAAAAGTAGGATTTGTCTTTCTTAGCTTTCATCTTGAAATAAATTACGAATTGCACTAGGAGTTGCATCTAACGGTTCTGGTGGTTTATATTCGCTAGCCATGCCGAACACTGTATAAATACCTTGATTTATTGGGACACTGCACAATGCACATGTGGAAGTATTTTGCATTTGCCTCACTAAACATATTAAGTGGTAGTAGTGTCCACAGGGTAGTATATACTGGCCGCTCCACCCATCGAATACTTTGTAACATACAGGACATTGGGGGGTGGAGGAACTAGTAGCCTCAGTAGAAACTCCCACAAGATCAGGATGTATCAAAAAATGAGAGATGTGGTTTCCTTGGCGCACAGGAGTAATACGAGAAGAGATGCTCTGTACATCTTGGCTGATCTTTGTGAGCTGCTCTTGAATCCCTCTATTGGCCGGGGGAGGAGTTGACGCTTGAGATAATCGCTCAGCTTCTTTCTCCTTCTCTGCTAGCTGTGTCCCTAAGCTTTCTTTGACCTTGTTTAACTCCAATCCAGCGCCCTCCACCATGAGAGCAAGTTCTTCCCTTGTGAATGTCACTGTCTCTCCACGTATGTCGTGAGTGTTGACAATGGCCTCTCTGGAGGCGAAGTCCACTGGAGTTTCTAGGATAAATTGAGCGTATAACATCTTAGCAAAATAGAGTGGAGCGTCGGCGTTATGGAGAGGACGACCGTACACCTCCAAGAAAATGCGCTCGGCATTCGTTTTGATATCATTGTGAGTGCAACGTGAAATCTTCCATCTTCCCTTCTTAATCTCGGCATCTGGACATGGCCATATTTCCTTTATCATCTCTGTGGTTACGCGTTTGTTTATGTCTTTCCATTGGGCATAAGTAGGATTTGTCCATTTCGACAACCTGCATGCTGTTCTTGTAGCTTCGTGGGCTGTCAAGCCATGTGCAAGGGCCTTCATTCGCTCATATGCCTTCTTGGCTAACTCTTGATGCTCGTTTGCTTGCGCCTCTGCCATATCTGCATGAACATAAATGACTTTAGGATTTTAATGAACTATAAAGATCAACATAAGATAAATTGACCATTACTCACAAAAACTTAAAGTTTAACACTACGAGAGGAGATATGTATTGCAAAGACTCAATGAGAAATATCCACTTGACTCCAAAAATACTTCAAGCAATGCGCGCACATCAAATTTTGAAGAGAAAACATAAACTTAAACATCACAAGAGGAGAGAGATATTGCAAAGACTCAATGAGATAATATTTCAAACAATGGGCACATATCAAATTTTGAAGGGAGAAACAAAGTGCCATTCTTGAAACTTAATCTCCTGATACTGTATCATTACAAAATTGGGGTGAATGACACCGATAGCTCTACAAGAGGACGTTGTGCCCTCGTTGGGTCAGTATTTAGTGATCTAAAAAATTCAACTACTTGCAAAATTGATTTTCGCTCATCGCGATTAGGCAGAAACATCCAATTTTTGACTCTATGAATAATAGTATCCATTGTAACTTTGTCATAGGAACTATTATCCATCCACAACTCTTACACTTTCTGCCAAAAGTCATATAAAGTTTGTAATAAATATCCCAAGGCAAAAACATCAGATGCAGGAGTGTATGCATCTGCCAAAAACGGATCATAAAGCTCCGGGGCTATCCATGGCCGTTTATTTCGCTCTCTGTCTGTGTAGGAGACCGTCTGTGCCACCTTCTCAGGTTTCTTGTCTGCTTCAAATACAAAATTGAGAGACACCCGTTTTTTGGGTGCTCTCAGCAGTAACCCCCAATCGATAATACCTATGCGTGGCTTCAACTCTTTTGTAAAATCCAACACTACATTGAATGGATGTAGGTCGGTATGTACAATTCCTGCCAGATGTGCTGCCGCTAGGCCTTCCACCAGGGCATGCATAATATGTGGCATGGTTATTACTATTTGTTTTATTTTTGAAAGTTCTAGATGACTTAAATGAATATTATCGGGCGGGGGTTGTCTCCATCCTCGATCCAAACGGAAAATTGCTCTGGTGAACTAACTGAATCTGAAGGGAACCTTCAGAAGAGTATCACCAAGCGAGCCGCCATTATAGCACGGAAAAATAGTGATCCAAGGAGTTTCTTTTGTGAAGGCAATACACCTGACAATCGATGGGTGTAGAACCTGCATGCCCTGCTCTGCTTGGAAGCTCTCAAACTTGGCGCTGCCTTCTCCTTTGTAGTGCTTTCCGCAAAAAGTAATGTGCTCTGGCAAAAATGATATACCTTTAACTGTATACTCTTTTACTATGCCAAAAACACCAGAGCCTATTGTTCGCCCTTCGAACAGAGCCTCGTGCGGGATGCCAATGAGGTGTGTGCACATAGAATTATAGATGGTACGATTAATGACACCTGTACCACTTGCATCTGCATGGCTGGATGTTGCAGCGATGTCATCGGCAATGCGCACTCTTTTGGGGAGGGACTCTGCATCCAACGCCTTCATGCGCTTGCTCTTGGCTCTTTGCTCGCTCCATACAACGTCCCATAACTGTAGACGTTGCATATTAGCTTCAGGCGGGGCAGCATCTCTAAGATCACTGCATGCTACACGCATGCTCCCCAAAATAGTTCGTGTTATATGTTAATGGTTGAAATCTGCTATCTTCTGTCGATCAAGCAACTCAGCGTTACCGCCGCTTCGAAGCCGACGCTGTGCATTTTCCCATATCTGGTCTATTAGATCTCGCATGAGTATCTCAGACTCATTGATCTTTTTGACGACATCATCAGCACATTGTGACACTGTGATGACTGCTTCAATGCGAATTGCTCGTAGCACGATTTTACGCTCTTCAGGGGAAAGCATGTTGGTCATCTTCGTAAATCTAGCAAATATCACTAAACACAAAAAAACAAAATATCAAACATTACTGAAATCAACATCAAGCAAACGTGAGAGAACAGCAACAAGTGTATCATTACTTATCAATGTTCAAACAAAAACGGAATATCAAATAATTTTAATGAACGCAACATCATCCAATACATCATCAAACGTGAGAGAACAGCAACAAGTGTATCATTACTTATCAATGATCAAACAAAAACAGAATATCAAACAATATTACTGAACTCAACATCATGCAATACATTATGGAACGTGAGACAACCGTAACAAGTGCATTATTACTTATCAAGTGTATACATTATCGAACGAGAGAGAGAGAGAGAGGGGGAGGAAGAGAGAGGTGACAGATAGAGAGAGAGGAAACATTAGATGACATTTTTAATGGTTTTGTGAGTTCCTAAAGAGAGAAAAATAATGTTTTGTAATCCTAAAGCACTCCTCATCTACACACCTATCGTGATAGAGAGAGATGTGAAGTGTATCATGAGAGAGAGAGAGAGAGAGAGAGAGAGAGAGAGAGAGAGAGAGTTGTGAAGTGTATCATGAGAGAGAGAGAGAGAGAGAGAGAGAGAGAGAGAGAGAGAATTGTGAAGTGTATCATGAGAGAGAGAGAGAGAGAGAGAGAGAGGAGAGGAAGAGAGAGTTGTGACAGATAGAGAGAAGAAACATTAGATGACATTTTTGATATTTTTGTGAGTTCCTAAAGAGGAAAATAATGTACTGTTTTAATTTTTCAGGAAATAGAGGGAGAAAAAAGAAATTATTAGGAATTATGTATATTTCAAGAGAAAAAAAAAGAAATCCTTATCTACACATCTATCGTGTTGTGAAGTGTATCATGAGAGAGAGAGAGAGAGAAAGAGTTGTGAAGTGTATCATGAGAGAGAGAGAGGGGGGTAGGAAGAGAGAGAGAAAAAAAAGAAATCCTTATCTACACATCTATCGTGTTGTGAAGTGTATCATGAGAGAGAAAGAGTTGTGAAGTGTATCATGAGAGAGAGAGAGGGGGGTAGGAAGAGAGAGAGATATTCATTTTTTCGAGTTACGAATCACGATATTATAAAATAAAACGTTTAGACAATATGATGTAAACTTTGATCCACGAAATACTCATGCCGTATTAGCAACCAAGTATCGCATGGATCAAACACAAAAAAAACAAAACAAGTCAAATCAAACAAATTTACGACATTTTTTCGACCGCGTTAACGATCGTATGCCGTAATATGCAAGCAAATTTACGACATTTTTTCGACCGCGTTAACGATCAAATGCCGCAATATGCAAAAA
Source organism: Cibotium barometz (assembly GCF_041138505.1). Lineage (NCBI taxonomy): Eukaryota > Viridiplantae > Streptophyta > Polypodiopsida > Cyatheales > Cibotiaceae > Cibotium > Cibotium barometz. Next base: position 381,176 of record NW_028229435.1, on the reverse strand, counting down.
ACAATTTATGCACTAGCGGACGACACCAACTTGCCGCGTTAACGACAAAATGCCGCCCGATTCTATGGGAATACGAATAGGATACGAACATACACTGGCCGCGTTACCGACCATATGCCCGCATTTGACAAAGGGAAGGGAAGGGAAGGTGACATCGCCATAACGATACTATACTTGTCGCGTTACCGACTAGTACCGCTACGGCGTGCCATACTTACCATAGGACACAGACTAGCCGCGTTACCGACTAAGTGCCCCAGGGTAAGCACCATTCCGAAGAATGGCCTTACACACACACCTGTCGTGTGGCGGACCACCCATATCCTGCCGCGCATTGCGACAATAGGCGGCTCCCTGCACGAACACACACCCACACACATCCCTCGTGTGGCGGACCATTGATGCCAAAAATGACTGAGATAAATCTCAAATTCCACCCTCTTTCTAAGTTTCTTTCAAGCCTTTGTATAGGCTTTTATTTTGTGAGGAGGTTCAGCACACACACATGCACGATTTCACCTCATCCCTTTTTGAGGAATGTACGGTTTAGATAACTTATGAGCTCATCTAGTTGGTCATTGTATGTCTCACTTTTACCATTTTTTTTTCTTTTTTTCTATAAGCCCTAAAAATCGTAGCGCATGCCAATATTGAATTGGTGGTCGGCTGCTGGTGGCGCGATGACCATGCCTATAAACAAACGTAGCGCAGCCCTCGTCTTCTTCGACATTTCTACGCTACGGGCTCAGGCGCAAGAGCAGAAAGTACCATGGCTCCTCGTGTCTTCTCCATTGGGCTCGGCGCCGCTGCAGCAACGCTGCTAGTGATGCTCTCGTGCTTCACAGGTTGGTACACCTACAGACACTAATTATACTCTCGTGCTTCTCAGGCTTGCGGTTGTGTTGGAGTTGCGTTAATTAATTGAGTTGTGTTTGCACTGTGCAGGACCAGGGCTGTGCAGTCGCGTTATTGGTGGCCCGCGTGTCCCTGTGCCTCCCTCGGGCTCCGATGTGACCACTCCCAATCACAGCATCCAGCTATCGCCCTCCCACTTCCCTGATGAACGACCTCAGCCCAACCTGCCACCTGGAAAAAGCTTCTTCGCCGCCCATGTCCGCCCTCGCATCCCTGTGCCTCCTTCCGGCCCCTCCCATGATTATACTCCTGACGGCCCCAGCTTCTTCGCCACCCACATGCGCCCACGCATCCCTGTGCCTCCCTCTGGTCCCTCTCGTCCCCCTCAGGACTATGCTCCTCACGGGCCCTCTCAGAAGCGACTTTAAATCAATCTGGATTCTTCGATTTGTATAGCGCTGCATGATGAATTGAGTTAATTGAATTTTGGCTGTTAAGAGATCACTTATTCCGGATTGTCTTGTGTTTAGCGTTAATTTAAAACTTTGTGGTCTCTTTAAAGTTAGCTTAGTGTTAATTTTAAACATTGTAGTCTGTTTAAAGTTAGATTAGTGTAAATCACCCTTGCGAAGGACGATTTTTTGAGAGAGAGGTGGAATTATTGGACACCCTCATAACGTTTGCCCGATGGCACACCCACTTACCATTAGATTTGAACTAGTTCAAAGCAGCATGTGCCAAGGAAGCCATGGTAGCACGTTGTAAAACTTTTAGTAATCCATGAGTATCACTTGTTAATATTTTATAAAGAAATTCTAAATCAAGACATCATGCCTAAATAAATGATCAGGTACTCCCAAGTTGAAACAACTATGGCTTCGTTTTTTACAAAATAAAGGACGTGACAAAAATGGGACGAAAGACACATTCATTCCAACAATTGCAAACATTATTTGAGTTCTGAATTCTTGTGTTAAGTGGTATATAACTTTATTCGTTAGTATTTAGTCCACATGGCATCTCTCCATTCCTAGTAGGGACAACTCTAGTCAACAAGTAGGTGAGTTATTACTCATCTAATGTAAGATCTTGTGATATGCTTTTATGAAGATGTTAGCTACATATTCCTATGTACTGATATATACCAAATCTACATCACGTGCTAGAACCTTATCCTCCATAAAGTGATAATATACCTCAACGTGTTTCATCCTAGCATAGTATATTGAATTACTAGCCACAGCTATATGCTACTAATGTTTCCACAATACTACATCTATACTCCACAAGGTAACTATTGGTTGTTTGCTTCTGCTCTAGTTCATAGCAACACTCCCAAAAGAAAACATAAAACCACTGGCACATATCCCATCTATGGCAGTATCATCCCAATCAACATCATATGTGTACCCATGTAGTTATATCTCTATGGTAGTCTCATAGAAAAGTCCATAATAATCTTTATGTGCCTGAGAATCTATTTGGCCACATCCAAGTGTGGCTTCTTAGGGCCTACATAAACAGACTCACGAGTTCACCATAGCTCAAATATGGCCTATTAATGGTCATGCAGATCAAGCTACCCAATATTATGCACCTGTACATACTGGGGCCCTCTAAAAGCTCACCTGTATTTGTGGGAAGATATATATTCTACTCTAATGGCACTAAAATAGGCTTACAACCTATCATATCATATTTGGACAACCTATCCTATCATCTCTCAGTCACTCTCCCTCTCCCTCTCTCTCTCAATCACTCAATTCCTCTAGCTAAAGTGACGTTGTGAAAATAGAAACCACAGGTTAATTTTGTTTCAGTTTTCGAGAAAAGACGGGTGTCACTTAAGCTATGTGTAATATAAACGTCGTATAAGCAACTCTCAGGATGCAACCATCGCTTAACAACATCATATAAAAGATGAAAAAAACAATTGCACCTATGCGACAGCCTTAGCGATGAAAAAATATTGTTGTTTGAACAACACTTTCAAATAAACAATTCTATACGACATCACTTATGCGACGATTCTCGTCTCATCAATGACACTTGCTATTTTTACCTCTAAATTTTCTCTGTTGTTGCTAAAGGAGGGTCTTTCTTCTATGTCTTGTTTGTATTTGTTTTGTAGGGGTTTCACTCATTTTCTCTTGAGGCTCAAGCTCTCTCTTGGTTTCTCCCGCTCAAGGCCTCCCTCAAGACACCAATTATCTTACAGTCTCTCCAATAAGTGCCCTAATCTCATTGTCTTTAGTTTTTGTTTTTAATGCATAGGCCATGCTTTTAATGTTGCCCCTGCATGTGGGGTTTGGGTAGGTAGATCCTTGAAGACTATGCTCCTCTCATCCCGAAGCTTCGACACAAACCCCTCTACCCCTAATCCAGCTCATTCCAATACCAAGTAGTGGAGGGAAATGTAGTCCTCAACAATGTCAGCAAAATGAGATAAAGACCTGAACCCGTGAGTTATGCCTTATAGTCTTTGCCCACAACTTTATGAGTACATGGCATAAACTCGATCAAGGAAAGAAGGACCACATCGTCAATCAAATCAAGAGTGAGTTTAGGCCATTTCTAGGTAGTGAAGAGGTCCATCCTAGATGGATTAAAGGTCTCATGGTGAATGTATTGAAGCATTGGTGCAATTACGTTACATGTATGGTAAAGATAGGGGGAGAAAAGCCCTGCTATTGTATATAAGATATTTGGGATGAGAAGTGCAGGAAGAACAATGTGAATCCCCGTAGCAGCAGGTATAAGAAGGAGGAGGTGGCCATAGCCAAGTGGATGGAGAGCGTAGGGAGCTCCCATATTGGAAGCGGTGGAAAGGATGTGTTCCACACGTACTTTGGAAGTATTAATAGTACACTCACTCACTTTTATTGACATAATGTGCATTTTATTTTTGTTATATATTTATGGTTGCTTTAAGCATATCACTCACTTTTATGGTTGGTTTACAGCAAAGAGACGTCGATCATGCAGTGAATGATGCGGAGGAAATATATGCCTTAAAGCACGGCACACATACCCTCCATGAGCAACTTGAGCAATAGGGTGTCGATGTCAGCTAAATAGATGTGGTAAATATGGTGAGCACTCTATAAGTTTCACCCATGCTAAAGTTTTTCATCACTTGCCATTTCTAAGTTTTTACGTTATGAATATTCTTTTAGGGAGTAATGCCAAACCCTGAGTTCACTAATGATTAGGTTCGACCTTGCTCGCAAGACACTCTCTACACAAGCAATGTCTTTAAGTACTTTTTTTTCATCTTGATGTGTTTGAGCATATATTGTAAACATAAATTAAAGACGCTATGTAATTTCTTCTAAGTAACAAAACTCCATGTTTTGTAAAATTTGAGTAGAGTTGTTGTAACTACTCTTCAATGTTGGCATAGTGGTGCATTCAACACAACTACACTTGTATATACCATTATCTCAAAAAAATAACTTAAAACATGCATGCGTCAAAGTAATTGTCAAGATAACTGTCAAAATAGGCGTCCATATTTGTGTCGATAAAAAAGTCCAAAAACATCGTCGTAAAAAAAACATAATTTTGACTCTTACTACAACACTTATTTCAACGCTCATTTCTACGCTTATTTTAGCAGTTATTTCGATGCTTTTGGGATCTTTTTACAAGTTCATTTCCATCTACATCCAAAGTTGTCCTTTTTTATGCAATGAGTAAGCTTTTTTGTCCATAGTTGTGTCTTGCCAATTTAATCTTCTAATTCCATTTCCATCTACATCCATAGTTGTGTCTTTCTTTATGCAATGAGTAAGCATTTATGTCCATAGTTGTGTCTTGCCAATTTAATCTTCTAATTCCATTTCTTGGATGGTAGGGAGGAATATCCTAAGAGGACTCTCGCCATATCTTTGAATCTAGACATGGAAAATTCCACTCACCACATTATTTTATTATTTCATAAGTTTTTTAGGTCTCTTGAAGACATCCAAGCATAGCTGATGGTTACCAGGTTCTATTCTCTTCAAGCCCTCTCTATCTCACAAAGGAAGTTACTTCACCTTGCTATAAGAGCTTACACGTCTCAAAATCTACTCTCTCTCACACAAAAAATGGATGATGACATGAGATAATTAGTCATCTAATCTCTGCTCTCTGCTCTCTCTCTCTCTCTCTCTCTCTCTCATATAGAGAATTAAAGAGCAAGTAGAAAACTAGAGAAGTAGAGAAAAGGGAGATTGTATCCATTAGATAATATATTATATACAACTAGCCCTTATTCATACTTGTCACCCAACAATACTAACTAAACTAAATGAGTTTGGTGTATCTGTATTTCTCATAAATGTTACAATTTTTATAGTCCATGTGCATGACACTTTTTGTTCACTCTCATAAATGACAGAAAGCATCTAAAAACCAAAATGGCATCAATAGAAAGATAGGTCAATTGCATCTAAAATTGTCAAATATCTGACTATTGTGTCTTAGGATGCCACTCCTAGACTTACTTATTTAAGGGATAACTATCCTACTCAATACTCTCTACTCGATACATGATACACCTCACTCTTACACACATGATACACCTAGCTCATATATACACTCCTTTAATATGATACACCTCACTCTTACACAAGATACACCTAGCTCATATACACTCATGATACACCTCACTCTTACATACGATACACCTAGCTCATATAAACTCATTCAATATGCATAATATGATGTAAAACTATATGCATTATAGTAATATGGATGAACAAGTAGAGACGATCCGTAAAATATTTAATGGCTCAGACACAAAGTTTTAGTATAATGGAGTCCATGGATCCATCATTAAAACATTAGGCTACCAAACATTTATATAGATTATATAATGGCATTTGGCATTAATGTGTTGTTCCTAGTGTGTAATGCTTAGATTGCTCCATGATTGGTTCTAACCATGTGGTATCCAAGACTTTATTAACATTTTGATTGGTTGCTTTAGCTTAGTTTGCTCAGGAATTTTTACCCTTGGATTTTTAAAAATATGATCATGCCAGTTTGTTGTTTGATCACATCGAATGGTGCGAGTGCACTATGAGCTTAAGATAATTTCAAGCATTACGAGTTCCCAATTGTATGTTAAAACTTGTTACAACCCTTGAAACCATGCCATCGTCAATTCTTCAACAAACTATTGGATCCCGACCTCTTCAGCAGGTCAAGCTAGAAGATGTTGTAGTATGCACACAAGAATGATGCACAAGTGTGGCAGTAGTGTTGGAGTTATGTAGTTGCAAAAATTGAGGCAAGCTCCATGACTAGGTTATGCCCACTAACTACTAACATTGCTCACGTGGGAACATAATTAAGGGATGGATAATGTAGTATGCAATAGCTCACTTGTGTGCTTGCTAGAGATATGGATGTGGATCCATGGGTAGTGTGGAGTTGTGGGTAAACCAATGTGGGAGGGCTGCAACATTTGGAATAGAAGGTGGATAAAAAGAACTAGGTCTATCTTTCATGCACAACATGTAAGGTGGCCCAGGACTAATAAATCGAAGCAATGCCATGATGGGTGTGAATGGTTTGGTGAGGCCATGGATGCACAAGATTGACGACAGAGATAATATGTAGTATTTCAAGCCTTTGTATAGGCTTTTTTTTTTTGGTGTGGTTGTTTTGTGAGGAGGTTCAGCACACACACATGCACGATTTCACCTCATCCCTTTTTGTGGGGTATGAGCTCATCTAGTTGGTCATTGTATGTCTCACTTTTACCTTTTCTTTTCTTTTTTCTATAAGCCTTTAAAATCGTAGCGCATGCCAATATCGAATTGGTGGTCGGCTGCTGGTGGCGCGATGACCATGCCTATAAATAAAAGTAGCGCAGCCCTCGTCTTCTTCGACATTTCTACGCTACGGGCTCAGGCGCAAGAGCAGAAAGTACCATGGCTCCTCGTGTCTTCTCCATTGGGCTCGGCGCCGCTGCAGCAACGCTGCTAGTGATGCTCTCGTGCTTCACAGGTTGGTACACCTACAGACACTAATTATACTCTCGTGCTTCTCAGGCTTGCGGTTGTGTTGGAGTTGCGTTAATTAATTGAGTTGTGTTTGCACTGTGCAGGACCAGGGCTGTGCAGTCGCGTTATTGGTGGCCCGCGTGTGCCTGTGCCTCCCTCGGGCTCCGATGTGACCACTCCCAATCACAGCATCCAGCTATCGCCCTCCCACTTCCCTGATGAACGACCTCAGCCCAACCTGCCACCTGGAAAAAGCTTCTTCGCCGCCCATGTCCGCCCTCGCATCCCTGTGCCTCCTTCCGGCCCCTCCCATGATTATACTCCTGACGGCCCCAGCTTCTTCGCCACCCACATGCGCCCACGCATCCCTGTGCCTCCCTCTGGTCCCTCTCGTCCCCCTCAGGACTATGCTCCTCACGGGCCCTCTCAGAAGTGACTTTAAATCAATCTGGATTCTTCGATTTGTATAGCGCTGCATGATGAATTGAGTTAATTGAATTTTGGCTGTTAAAAGATCACTTATTCCGGATTGTCTTGTGTTTAGCGTTAATTTAAAACTTTGTGTTAAGAGATCACTTATTCCGGATTGTCTTGTGTTTAGCGTTAATTTAAAACTTTGTGGTCTCTTTAAAGTTAGCTTAGTGTTAATTTTAAACATTGTGGTCTGTTTAGTGTGTAAATCATCCTTGCGAAGGACGATTTTTTGAGAGAGAGGTGGAATTATTGGACACCCTCATAACGTTTGCCCGATGGCACACCCACTTATTATTAGATTTGAACTAGTGCAAAGCAGCATGTGCCAAGGAAGCCATGGTAGCACATTGTAAAACTTTTAGTAATCCATGAGTATCACTTGTTAATATTTTATAAAAAAATTCCAAATCAAGACATCATGCCTAAATAAATGATCAGGTACTCCCAAGTTGAAGCAACTATGGCTTCGTTTTTTACAAAATAAAGGACGTGACAAAAATGGGACGAAAGACACATTCATTCCAACAATTGCAAACATTATTTGAGTTCTGAATTCTTGTGTTAAGTGGTATATAACTTTATTTGTTAGTATTTAGTCCACATGGCATCTCTCCATTACTAGTAGGGACAACTCTAGTCAACAAGTAGGTGAGTTATTACTCATCTAATGTAAGATCTTGTGATAAACTCTCAAACTTGTTGATTCATAAAATGTGTTTTTCTAGTGAGTCCTTAACTTTCCAATCCTCACTGCATCATGTAACAATTACCATGGAGCAAGAACCAAGTTTGTCATGTGGTCCTTATTTTTTAGATCTTGAATGAGTTTCAAGAAAGATTTTAAGTTTATCAAGCCCATCCTGTGGATTTTCCCTAAGCTTATTGAGAAGCATGAGCCAATCGTTGCAAGAAGCAATGTTTCGAATAGATGAAGTATCAATGGCAAGGGCTAAAATGTCAAAATCTATGATAAGTTTATGAAATTATTGAAAATCATCAAAACAAGAGACTAAAGATTGAATCAAAGGAGTAGGTATAAGAAGTGGATTCTTATAGCCAAAAGCCCCCAATTCATTGATCCATTACAGATTCTATATTACAACAAACAACCAAGAATCTCTTAAGTTAGTCGATCTTTGAATCTTCAAAAAATAAAAAGTAAGAAACATATGAAGTGTTAGATATGATAATTAAATACTAAACTCCAAGGGTTCCCATAAATTTCACTTTATGGGCGAGGTGATATTGTGTGTGTTAGATGTTTCCTAACCCATAGTAATTCACCCTAGTGTTTAGTATTTTAAAGAAATGTTGAACATTTAGTTAGTAAAGAGTTATAAGGTCAAAAAAGAGGATAGTATCTGATTAATATAATTTCCCAATCATACAAGAGTTATAAGGTCAAAAAAGAAGATAGTATGTGGTTAATGTAATTGCTCAATCATACAAGCTTGTATTTTAAGATGGAAACTTGCAGTCAATGGATTTATCAAAAAGGCTATCTTCAAAAAATATTATTAGTAAGTCCTTAGTACATAGGGTATTTAAATTAGTCTTCCAAAAAAGGGGCCAAAAAGGTTTATTTAAAAAAGTAGTGAAAATCGTAAAACCATCATTAATTTGATGTAAAAAACCATATCGAGCTTTCTGGTTTATCCAACGCACCCACCGACAAGTGATCCAATCACTTACCTTTGTGCTTTGAACTAAGTCCCAAAAATTATCATCTATTTATGGATACAAGTAATGTACTTAACCATATACACTTTAAAAAAAAAAAACCGAGGGCAAAGCATGTATGTTTGCCTATGTGATTCTTTTAAATACTTATTTTCAAAAAAAAACTTATAGACCAAAATTTGGAGCAAGATTCCAAATACACACATAAACACATGTGTGTTGGGTGTGTATACATACATAAACCAATTTTGAAGGAGCTTTTAACAATTTGACGTAGTATGCATACCCTTCTACTCTAAAAACTAGAATACAATCCATTAAATCATTAAACAAGGCCACCAACATGTAGATTTCAAAAATCAACAAAGTATCAAGGTGCATGCTATGTCGTTAAATTATAACTTAAGTATCAAGGTGCATGCTATGTAGTTAAATCAGAACTTAAGTATCAAGGTGCATGCTATGTAGTTAAATCAGAGCTTAAGTGAGGTTTCAAGTTCAAAGGCTCACTTAAAAAAAAAACAGATCTGTATCCACCACAGATAATTATGAACAAATGAATCATTAAACCACACACTTCTTCACCACCCTATTCCTCCCTATGGTCCCTCTCAGGACTATACGCTTGATGGCCCCTCTTAAAAGTGACTTTGAATTAATCAGGATTCTTCATTTTGTATAGCAGTCCATTGTGATTGAGTTTTGGCTATTTAGAAATTACATATTCTAAATTGACTTGTGTTTGGCATTAATTCTAAATTGACTTGTGTTTGGCATTAATTCTAAATTGACTTGCGTTTTGGCTATTTAGAGATTACATATTCTAAATTAACTTGCGTTTGGCATTAATTCTAAATTGACTTGCGTTTGGCATTAATTCTAAATTGACTGGCGTTTGGCATTAATTCTAAACTTTGTGGAACTTCAGCTCTCTTTATAGTTAGCTTAGTGCAATCATCCTTTCGGATTGTCTTGCCTTTAGCATCATTAATTTTAAACTCTGTGGATTTTGAGAGAGAGAGAGAGAGAGAGAGAGAGAGAGAGAGAGAGAGAGAGAGAGAGAGAGAGAGAGAGAGGGGAGGGGAGGGGGGGTGGGATTATTGGCAACCCTCACATATTATTCTTCAAAAAATATTATTAGTAAGTCCTTAGTACATAGGGTATTTAAATTAGTCTTCAAAAAAAGGGGGGCAAAAAGGTTTATTTGAAAGTAGTGAAAATCGTAAAACCATCATTAATTTGATGTAAAATCCCATATCGAGCTCTAGTATATCCAACGCACCCACTGACAAGTGATCCAATCGCTTACCTGCCACCATCAAATAACTTAAGTTAGGACTTGTAGTCAACTTGTTGGAAGGCAGGTGTCATTGCGTGCTCACACTTGTTGTCCATGCATGTATGACATCAGTATAATCGTGCTCCAACACTTAGGAGAGTTTCTTTCACGTACATTTGTTTATAAGGGTATAAGGTAACATTTTATAATTTTAAGAGTTTCAAAAAAAAATCCAAAGTCTCCTTTGTGCTTTGAACTAAGTCCCAAAAATTCTCAAAAATCAACAAAGTATCAAGGTGAAAGGCTCACTTTAAAAAAAACAGATCTATATCCACCATAGATAACTATGAACAAATCAAAACATATATTCCTAGATCATGACCACCTATTCCTGAAAAATGATCCATTTAATCATTAAACCACACACTTAATTCTATTTAAGGACTCCATATTAGGGTCTTTAAAATCAACAAAGAACCAAAATGCATACCAAATAGTTAAATCCAAAAATTAAACTTGTATTAAGTGGGGTTTTTTAATTGCCAGATTTTACCTTCAAAAACTGTTATGAACAAAACAACCTATATTTTCTTATTTTTTACTACCCAAACTGTAATTTCTAATCAAAAAGGGTTTCATTTCAGAACATAATAGTTGAAATCTTTTGCGTATTTTTAACTAAGATAAAACACTCTTTTTTTTCTCTAGCCACTAAGTCAAATAGAGAATAAGAAATGCATGTTTTAAGTAGATAAACAATAAAAATTGATCAAAGTCCTAGGTAGGCTTTTTATAAAAACCCTACCTAAGCCATGCCAATCGAATAGCAATCCAATTTCGAAATCCTCAAGCTAGTGTTTTCTCCATCAAAAATCTTAATTATACTACTAATCACTTGATTTATAATAAGCCTAATGTGATCTCTGCTAAAAATGAGTGATTTCTTTTTGCTATTTTTTTCAAAAAGCTTGGGAAGGCTTTTGAGACTACGAATGAGGTGGGGCCCTGAAATAGAAAAGGATACCAAGAGTTATGTGTAAGATGGAAAAACCTTTCTAAAATGCAGCTATGTCTCATAAATTTCAAAGCTAGGGTGGAAGATTGAAGAAGGTAAAAAAATGAAGTTCAATAGAAGCCTTAAGAGGCTAATATTATTTTTCTAAAGAATTATAAGAGAAAATTATTTATGCATAGGTCAAGAAACCTTTTATTTAATTTTACATGCGTAATGATTGCATTCTTTAAAGCAAGCGTTTTTGGAAAAAATCTGCCGATTCAACTTCCAACGCCCTCTTTTAATATGAGGGCTATCCAGTATAAAATCAAGGCACCCATTTTGGGTTAAAAAGGCCACCATCCAAGGTGCATAAATGTATTGAACCAATATGGTTCCATCAACTAGAAGTTGATAAAAATCCGCCTTGGTTTGAACCACGTGAAAGAGCTAGTTGGATCACCAAAAAAACCATTCTTCATTTTAAAAAACAAAATAAAGCACGTGATAAAAATGGCAAAAAACAACGTTCTACTCTAATAGCACTGAAATAGGCTTACAACCTATCATAACATATTTGGACAACATGTCCAAGCCATACTGTCTCTGCAACAATAACATACACTAAATAGGCTTACATCCTATCACATCATACTTAGATAACATGTCCAAGTCAAACTACCTCTATAACAATAAAATGCACTGAAATAGGTATATAGCCTATCAGACCATACTTAAATAATGTTTTCAAACCATACTTCCTCTGTAATAACAGAATCCCATGAGGTGATATCGTCACCCCTATACCCACCAAGAAATATTGTTACTCGCCCAAATCCTTCATCTCAAACTTATGCTTCAAAAGCATCCTCACATCATGTATCTCACAATCACTATCACCAGTGATAATCAAGTTATTTACATAAATGACTAATAACATGATCCATGTATCTATCTTTTTCACAAAAAGTGAAAAATCTGCATTGGATATCTAAAATCTAATGGTAACAAGATACTCCCCAATCTTATTGACTATGCTCTAGGCGCCTACTTTAAGCCATATAAGTCTTTGTGTAGCGTGCATACAAAATCTCAGTGTGTATCACTCTCATAACCTGGTGGCTACATCATGTATACTTCTTCTTAAAAAGCACCATGCAACAAAGTATTATTTATATCCATCTAGTGTAAATACTCACCCTTTATTGTTGCAACTATAGTAATTCTCGTAGTTTTCATTCTCGCAACCTAGTCAATGCCATAGGTTTACACATAACCCTTGGTAGCCAATATTTCCTTGCACCTGCTCAGTGATCCATGTAAGTTATGCTTGACCTTATACACCCACTTATATCTAACACTATAACATAATGACAGTATAACAATGTTTCTAATAGCGTTATTATAACTACAAGCCTTGACAAATGCCGAGATCATTTCGCTCTGCAAACAAATGCTGCTATATTCAATGAAACAGGAGCAGTGCTCCAGTAGTAGCAGAGAGAAATAGTTACTGTGCAATGTTATTTTAATGTTATAAACGCTTCCCAGGAGCAAAAATAAACCTTTAAAAAAAGATGGGGAAGACTAAGAATTTCTCATAGAACTCCCCGATCTATCTGAGCTTTAAAAAAGAAGTTGTCTGTCCTAGTTTTTTTTTTAAATAAAGAGATAGTAGAAAGAAGTGGACAAAAACATTTACAAAAACATATATTCATTGATCTCAAACGATTACAAAATATTGATGAGGCATTTAGCCATATACAAAATAAAGCTAAAGGGATGACTAATCATCATTGTCATCTTCATCGTTATCCTCATCTTAAGAAACACTTTTTTTTATCCTCATGGTCTTCTTTATGTGCATAGTTCGGATCATCTTCACTCTCCTATGTATATACAAACATGAATAAGATAACTATTAAATAGTAAAAGAGAACATATACATAAGAAAAAGGCTTATATATTAATAAACCCTCGTTTAGCTGCAATTCTCAAAATGGACTCATTCAAGGGAACATCTCGTAAGCGCATCCATGCCCATAAATATTTTTGGGGGGCTGCATACCCATAATCATATTATGTCTTTGTTGTGGGGGGCGACCAACAATCTCTCTCTAAAGAAACAATAAAATTGAAGATCAAATTGTATTTTATTAAGAGAAGAGTAAAATAGAAGACCAAATTAGATTAATGCAACGATGAACATATACATATATAAAGCGCATATTAAATGACGTTTTTCCTCGTGACGACCCAAAGTGAGAAGCTCCTTGCTTCCGTAGTCTTGAAGCACTTGCCGGCTGCTTGTTGTTTGTATGCATATAGATTCTTCTTCACAAAGCTTTGTGCATGATGCCTCCACTCCTCTTATGTGCAAGCACTAGGATTCTCGGAGTTTAACTTAGCAACTCTCTTAATGTCTGCTCGTCTACTATAAGAGAGAAAAAGCTTCATTTTTTTCATAAACTCATCTAGTAGAGAGAAAAGCTTCATTTATTTTTCATAAACTCATCCTAGAAGCCAAGACTTTTAAGAACATTAATAACATATTGTTTTAAAATTTTATCTTATGCTTTCCATTTTTTTTAAACAATTTCACAAGCTCCTACTTTCACACGTGCTTGACAGAGAATCGAGGATGTTGGTGGGTTGATGGTGTTCTTTGACATTTCTACGCCATGAGCTCAGGCGCAAGATCAGAAAGTACCATGGCTCGTTGTGTCTCCATGGTCGGCACCGCTGCACAATTCTACTAGTGATGCTCTTGTGCTTCACAGGTTGGTACCTCCTCTACTTACTCTTTGCGGTTGTGTTGGAACTGCGTTAATTGACTTGTGCTGATCGGATTATTAATTTGCAGGACCAGGGCTGTGTAGGCGCGTCATGGGCCCTCATGTGCCTATGCCTCCCTCGGGTTCCAGTAAGACCGATGTGACCACTCCCAGCCTCAACATCCAGCTATCGCCCTTCCGCTTCCTTGATGATCTACCTCTGCCTAACCTGCCACCACCTGCAAAAAGCTTCTTTACCGCCCATGTCGGCACTCGCATCCCTGTGCCTCCTTCCGAGCCCTCCCACGATTATAATCCTGATGGCCCCAGCTTCTTCACCACCTTGTTCCTCTCCCTATGGTCCCTCTCAGGACTATACTCTTGATGGCCCCTCTCAAAAGTGACTTTGAATTAATCAGGATTCTTCATTTTGTATACCAGCCCATTGTGATTGAGTTTTGGCTATTTAGAGATTACATATTCTAAATTGACTTGCATTTGGCATTAATTCTTAACTTTGTGGAAAATCGGTTCTCTTTATAGTTAGCTTAGTGCAATGGAAAATCGGTTCTCTTTATAGTTAGCTTAGTGCAATCATCCTTTCGGATTGTCTTGCATTTACCATCATTAATTTTAAACTCCGTGGATTTTGAGAGAGAGAGAGAGAGAGAGAGGTGGGGGGGGGGGGGTGGGGGGGGATTATTGGCCACCCTCACAACGTTTTCTAGATAGCACACCTATTTATCATTAGATTAGAATTGATTCAAAGCACGTGCTTGCTTGTGGACAGGATTGAACAAGGAATAGTTCAAAGCACGTGCTTGCTGATTAAACAAGGAAGCCTAGGAAGCACAATGTGAAACTTCCAGTAATCCATGAGTATCACTTGTTCATATATTTTGTTTATATTTTATAAAGTAACTTCAAATCAAGATCTCATGCCTAAATGAGTTACTCCCAAGTAAGCAACTCTCGCTTGATTTTTCACAAAATAACGAACATGATAAAAATGGCACGAAAGAAACGTTCATCCCAACAATTGCAAGTGTTACTTGAGATTTGAATGCCCGTGTCAAGTGGTATATAACTATGTTTGTTAGTATTTAGTCCAGATGGTGTCTCTCCATTATTAGCGACAACTCTAATCAACTACAACATAAGTAAGTTTGTTATTACTCATCTAATCCAAGATGTTATGATAAACTCTCAAACGTGTTGATTCATAAAATTTATTTTTCTAATGAGTGCTTAACTTTCCAATTCTCATTAGAGCATGTAACATATACATACATATATGTGTGTGTGTGTGTGTATTCAATATCCCATCATAAGAGAACCATGTAATCAAATTAGACAAGGAATGGTAAATTAAAGAAAATATTATTAAAAGTATTAATATGTTGATTTATAATTAATCATGATCACATCTCTAGCACATCTTCAACCACCATTATCCGAGGGATGAGCAACTATACATGTCAGCCAACCAAACAATATACAAAGTTAGTACTTCCAAGACATTGTATGGGTGACAGGTATCCAAGCGTTACTCATCCGCTTATTATTGTTGTCACGTTTAATCAAGTTTAAAGGACATAATCAACCCTAAGGCTAGAAACGAGTATTGATCATCCATCACTAATAAATGTGTTAGAAAAGAAACTTTTACTCCTTCTATCATGGTTATTTAAATAGTGATAATGTTAATACAATAAAGCATCCTAAAATATAGGTTAAGTAAAAAATTATTAGTACGAGAGCGCAAAAACAAAGTGTAGAGTTTAAACATGAGTATAATGGAACACTACAACACATCGAGAGCATAGTAGCATTTTTGGAGTGTTTTTGGAAGGAAATATCGGGGGTTTTCTCAAGATGCTCAGCTGTGATCTATGGCTATTCCACATCGCTTTTTCGCTTTGCTAAGAACTGCATTTAGCAACAAAATATTGATGCGCCTAGCAGCGCTATTTCGCTGCCTAGCAGCGATGCTATACTGTAAAAATATCCTGCTTTTTTTGTCGCTTCTTTTGCCGTCGTGTAGTTTTATCTTTTTAATACAATAAACTTCTACTCTGAGATTTTTTTTACAAGTTTTTGCCTTGTCTATCACTTCTACCTCTCCTACCCTATCTTGCTCAAGCTCAAGCGAGGTGTGTACTGTTTTCCTTCATTTTCTATGCAAACAAGCTTTCCATTAAAGCTTTCTTGTGAGTGTTTCTCTTTTCTTTTAAGTTTTTCTTTTCTTCTTTTTTCCTTCTCATTGAAGCTTGACCCTAACCCTAGCTTCTACATACAAACCCTAACAAAGAGATTTGATGGAGAGCTCTCCATCAAAGCTCTCTATTATGTTTTCTATTTAGAAGCTAGGGTTAGGGTTAAGCTATAATGAGAAGGGAAAAAGAAAGATTCAATAAGTCTTCTATGTTATATGCAAAATATTTTATTAAGATTAGGGTTTTGTATATGCTTTCTATTAGGATTAAGATTAGGGCTACTAATACTTTTTTTCTTTATTTGGTTTGATTTTGTAGGTTATCCACACATACAAGCCTCATAAGGTAAGAGATCTCTCCATTTTATGTTTCCTCTCTTATGCTTTTACATGTTATAGGGTTTGTAAGTTTTAGGATTTGTTATTTTTTCTCCCCTACATGGATAGCATAGTTCCTCTTCTCGAGAGGTGGCCATATGCTTTAGCCTCATGTATGAGGCTAGTGCATAAAGGCTTATGCATTAGCCTTATGCATAAGCCTCATACATAAGGGTAGTGCATAAACCTCATGCATAAGATTTATGCATTACCAAATGTATAAGCCACCTCATGCATGAGGCTTATACATGAGGTTTATGCATGAGACTTTTGCATAAATCCTCATGCATAAGCCTCATGTGTAAAGCTTATGCATTAGCGATAAGTCTCTATGTATAGCCTTATACATAAGCCTATACATAAGCTTATGTATGAGGCTTATGCAGGGATTTTATTAACGTCTTCACAATTTCGTGATCACGTTAACAAAACCTATTGTTAACATATTAAAACTTGTGATCACATTGTATATTCACTAGTCCCGTAACACCTCCGGGCTTTTATCTTTTCCGGCGGGCCCGCCGGGAAAACTAGATATCCCGGCGGGCCCGCCGGGAAAGATAAAAGCCCGGCGGGCCCGTCAAGAAAAAGAAAGAAAACCGGCGGGGTACTATTCTGTATATAAACACTGTCCGACACCCATCGTACAACTTTTGGGGAGATAGTCCTTGTTTTGGGGGCGTGATATCTCTCCTCAAAGTACTTGTAGAGCTCTCGAGTTGCTAGAAGTGTCCTCTTGGGAAGAACGTCCTTATCTTAGGGGCTGTCGTCTTTCCTTGTAGGCACTCCTAAGGCTATTGAGCCACTCGTCCTTAGTTCTTTGAACTGGGGGCAGGGTGTGGTTCGTAGTTAATACTTGCGGAGATTTAGGAACAAATTTGGAGTCATTCAGCTTTGCATTTGAGCCACGTACGTAATCTACCTCATTCTGCTTTATGAATGGTTTGATGGAGCCAAGAGTCCTGCTTAGGGGCTTGTATTGGTTCTTGATACTTGATATAGTTTAGAGTAGACAAGGGTCTATTGTCCTATACTAGAGTATTGGGTAAGCATAGATCTTTGATTTTTTTTGTGAATGTTAGAGAAGGTCTATTGTCCTATACTAGAGTATTGGGCAAGCATAGATCTTTGATTGTGTAAAGTATCCTTAATTGGGTACAAAAGGCATCCTTCATTGGGGGTGCAATGTGCATGATAGTTTCGAAGTAGTTTTGTAGTAAGACCTTGCAAGATAGTTTGAAGTAGTTTTGTGTTATGTGATGATCTTTTGTATTTGTCAAGATAGTTGCGAAGTACTTTGTCTGCTAATGTATGTTTTGTTATACGTGAGTGATTTGTTGTTTTTTCATTTTTGTATTCATTGTTATATGCTTGGTTGAATAGGTTATTCGTTGAGATGGAGGACAATGTTGGATCCAGTGATACCTCCAATAGAGTCCAAATTTCAAATAGCAGGAAAAAAAAGGCACCTGGGATAGAGTGGCAATATGCAATTAACGTTGGTGATCGATTCATAGATTGGGAGTGTAAACTATGCCATGCAGTAAAATCAGGTGGGGCGCCTCGACTAAGAGAACACTTTTTAGGCGGACCGAAGAAAAAGTCATGTACCCACCCCTCTGCACCTATAGTGGCCAAACGCATAAGAGAAGAAATTCAAAAGAAAGATTCAAGAAAACATGACACTCCTACCGTTAATGTATCAAGGCAGCAAGAACACTGTTGTTCTAATCATCAAACTCCCGCTACATCGCCTACTTGTACCCCAAACGGCAATGTGCAACCAGAAAGTAATCTACCCAGTGCATCTTCTTGCAAGCGAAACTTTGACGTAGGAAATATACCCATGCGTCAAACTTCATTGCAAGAAAGCCTACGTCAAGGTCGACTCGATGATGCACAACTCGTCCTTGCTGAAGCGATTTACTTTTCTGGGAGTGCTATGATGATGGTGGACAGTGAGCATTGGAAGAGAGCATGGAAGAAAATTGGTGAGTTTGAACCAGGGTTTTCACCGCCTACGTACCATGCTATGCGAAATGATCTATTAGAGAAATGTTATGCGCAAGTAAAAGAACGTGTACAAAGAATAATTCTTAGCAATATAGAGCTTTCTGGATGTAGTATAGTAAGTGATGGATGGTCTAATGTGCAAAGAAAACCATTAATTAATATAATGGTTATTTCACCTAGAGGTGAGACTTTCATCCGTGCCGTGGATTCAGCTGGTTCAATCAAAATTGGGGCTTACATTGCTCAAGTCATTAGCTCTGTGATAGAGGAAGTGGGTGCCAAAAATGTAGTCCAAGTCGTCATGGACAATGCAAAAAATTGTAAAAATGCATCCAAAATCCTACAGCGACAATATCCACATATTTTTTCGGTAGGCTGTAATACTCATAGTTTGAATCTTGTATTAAAAGATTGGTATAAATCTGATGATACCAAATGGTTTGCCTCAATTGTCGACACTGCTCGCTAGCTTGTGAAATTCATGCTCAAGAGACAGAGAGTTTTAGATATGTTTCGACCTCGCATGTCAGTTATGTTAAAGCTTCCAGCGGAGACTAGGTTTTGCACTCACTTTTACACTTTTGAGTCTCTTCTTAGAAATAAAGATGCAGTTTGCGAAACATTTACATGCATGGCATTTCATGACTGGGAGAACACTCAACTTGAAAAAGTGAAAGAGAAAATCAAAGTCTTGAAGGGAGCGCTTACGAGAAGAAGTTGGTGGAACAGTGTGATGGATGCATACCATGTAATGATGCCTGTTATGTATGCTGTACGAAGTCTTGGTCAAAGAGCGCCTAATCTCGGAAAAGCATGGATGCAATGGTGGACTGTCCAGCGGAGTTTGGAGTGTCCTGAGAAATTAGAGCATTCAGTGGTGGAAAAGCAATGGCGTGTACCATTCTCCAGTAGACAAAGAAAAGTTCTGTTGAAGTACTTTCATGCTAGATGGATTGGAGCGCATTCACCACGACACAGTGCTGCTTACATGTTAGATCCTGAATATTGGAATATGGATTTGATGTCCAACGTTGAGGTGGTGCAAGATTTTTATAAAGTGGTAAACACTTTCTATAATAATGATGATGATCGTGTACAGTGCATAAAGGAGATGACCTCATTTCGATTGAAAGAGGGTTTATTTTCCAACTCCCTTGTTCAACAAATGGCTAAAGAGCAACCTGCATGGAAGTGGTGGATGATGAATGGTGGTGAGCATTATGCTTTATTGCGCAACCTTGCAATGAAGGTTCTAAGTCAGTGCTCTTCAAACTCAGGCTCAGAAAGAAACTGGAGCATGTACAAATATATTCACAGTACTATTCGCAATCGACTTCTTGCAGATCGAGCAGATAAACTTCTTTACATGTACTGCTATGAAAAGATCTTGTGAGACATTGAAAGTGAAGAGTATGAAGAAGATATGCCCAGATGGATGTACAATTGTGATGATGTAGTAGACGAGAACTTTGATGTAGGACGCACGTTGTGCACCACCCTTGAGATAGAAGACAATTTAGACATTGACTTAGATGAGCTTAATTTAGCAGACGAGAGAGTAAACGGTGAAAGAATTTTGGAGCAGGATACTGACATAGAGGAAGAAGTCACTTCATTAATTTAATAAAAAGTACTTGTACAAATGATCATATTTGGAGAAATTATCAATACAAAAGTAGGATTTGTTTTTCTTAGCTCTCATCTTGAAATAAATTACGAATTGCACTAGGAGTTGCATCTAAAGGTCCTGGTGGTTTATATTCGCTAGCCATGCCGAACACTGTATAAATACCTTGATTTATTGGGACACTGCACAATGCACATGTGGAAGTATTTTGCATTTGCCTCACTAAACATATTAAGTGGTAGTAGTGTCCACATTGTGAGATCACTGTTCCCACCGCGCAACGGATTCGGGGTACTAGCAGCGGAAGTAGCACTTCTTGCGCGAGGCAGGGTCCCACACTCGGGCCTCGTCCACGGATATCCGGACAAAAGACTAATCCGTCGGTTTTTCCAAAACCAGACCCGGAAAAACTTCCCTTATCCGGAAAGCACGGGCGATTCCACCAGGATAATTTTTACTCTAACGTAGTCAAAACTCTTACTGATCAAACAGATCCGACTGCATCTATAAAGATACTTGGTCAGATCAAGGAAGAAACTTGCACTTGGATCATTGGGATCAACGCTTTTTTCCCCACCAAGGAGGCACAGCCGTTGATTCCTATCCATAGAACAATTACTATCCGGGACTTACTTCATCTATCGTAATAACGGAAATTGAGTCTCGATTTACGGATCCATCAATCCAGCCTAACCCCATCCGATCCCATGGGTTAGCCAACCACCCAACCACTGTAGTGATGTGATCCAATTTGGAATTTGGTTAGGTTTTGTCCCGGGTACCAAGGAAAAGAGTTCCAAGGCCCCCTAGCCGGAAGTTCATGCAAACATAAAACTAGCCACACCACTTACACACCCAATATGAAATTACCTTTTTCTTAGCATCAGCTAACTTTAAAACAATCCTTTAATGAAACCATAGTACCACTGATCATAATCTTCCAATTTATCCGGTTGATTCATAATTTCCCATCATCAGAGTATCTATGGCATCATTGGCAACTAGAACGCTCACCACCTGTCCACACAGGGGCCTTTTCAATAGTTCCTAGCCCATAATACTCGGCAATATAATCACTTATAAAAATCAAGATGGACTCTCGTTGAAGATCAGCAAGATCAACCAACAGATCCATATAAAAGAGCCATGGACTCATCCGTTGAGGACCAGCAAGGTCAGTCAACCAGATCCATGCCCGGTTCCAGAAAACAACTCTTACTCCTTGTTCCAATATCTTCCTCGACGCACGCGTGGGTATCCTGGGCGACCCAGAGCCCGAGCACCGTATGGTCAGCACCCTCTAGGATCCTTCGCAGGTGACCTAGCGCTTCACTCATAGGCCGCTTCCTTGGTCCCTCATCCACCGTACCGGAAGCTCACCATTTTAATCGAACCGAGGCTGGTCAAGACCTCGGCCGACCTTGCTACGCGAGACGTCCTCCATTGACTCTCCGTCAGCAGTTGCAACTTTATCAGTTAGGTCTCCACGACCTTAATCACAAGACGGTCAAAATGCTTTCCCAGCATTCTTGACATAAAACAGCCATTTACAAACAGCATTTACAAACAGTTTACAAATACAATTTCTATATTAACTCTCATTTTTCCACATTATCCCTCATGCAATCCACATTACTTATTCCACATTTCATTTATATGTGTACTCATCCAATCATATCATTTTCCATCTCTTCACTTCAGATTCCTTCACATCACATATCATATATTCACATCCATATCCACATCCATAGATCCACATCTACATGTTTATCTCCATTTTCACATCCTCATTTATACATCCACATCCCATATCCACATTCATACATACACATCCATATCCGCATTCATACATACACATCCATATCCACATCCACATGCATACATTCATTATCACGTCCTCATTCATACATCCACATCCACATACATACATACATACATCCACATCCACATCCACATTCTCATTCACATCTATACATCCATACATCCATACATGCACATTCACATCCATACATCCACATCTATATCCTCATTCACATCCATACATCCACATTCATGCATCCACATCTACAAGCCTACATCCATACATACACATCCACATTTACATCCATGCATCCACATCCACATCCTCATTCACATCCATACATCCACATTCATACATCCACATCCACATCCACATTCACATCCATACATTCACATCTACATGCTTATCTCTATTTTCACATCCTCATTTATACATCCACATCCCATATCCACATTCATACATACACATCCATATCCACATCCACATGCATACATACATCCACATCCACATTCCCATTCACATATATACATCCATATCTACATGCACATTCACATCCATACATCCACATCTATATCCTCATTCACATCCATACATCCACATTCATGCATCCACATCTACATGCTTATCTCCATTTTCACATCCTCATTTATACATCCACATCCCATATCCACATTCATACATACACATCCATATCCACATCCACATGCATACATACATCCACATCCACATTCCCATTCACATATATACATCCATATCTACATGCACATTCACATCCATACATCCACATCTATATCCTCATTCACATCCATACATCCACATTCATGCATCCACATCTACATTCATACATCCACATCCACATCCACATTCACATCCATACATCCACATTCATACATCCACATCCACATCCATACATCCACATTCATACATCCATATCCACATCCACATGCATCTTATCATATCTTATCACTTCCCATATCTTTTATGCATACCTCTATGCATGAAATTCAATTATGCTAAAAGTAACACTTTTATAATAAAATATTCAACTTTTATGCATACCTCTATGCATGAAATCCAATATGATAAAAGTAACACTTTTGATATAAAAAAAATTATCCTTTATGCATACTTCTATGCATGAAAATTAAAAATGATAAAAGTAACACTTTTGATATAAAAAATTTTCCTTTATGCATCCTTCTATGCATGAAAATTAAAAATGATAAAAATAACACTTTTAATATAAAAAAATTATCCTTTATGCATACTTCTATGCATGAAAATTAAAAATGATAAAAGTATCACTTTTGATATAAAAATTTTCCTTTATGCATACTTCTATGCATGAAAAATTAAAAAATGATAAAAGTAACACTTTTGATATAAAAATTTTTCCTTTATGCATACTTCTATGCATGAAGATTAAAAATGATAAAAGTAACACTTTTGATATAAAAAAATTATCCTTTATGCATGATATTAAAATTCAATTTCTCCATGATTATAATGAAATTCTTTCAATTAATCTAGGATGATAATTCCTAGAATATGGTAGGAAGTCCTCTTTTTATGCTTTGAATGAAATTATTTTATGCATAATTTTTATAAAAATTTTACCATAGCTCCGCTGCTATGACTGATAAATCTCAATTTTTTCTAAGGGATAAAGCTTATCATTAAGGAAATAATTAAAGTGATCTCTAATTGGATCATTAATCTATAGTGGATTGAATCATCAATATGCATAAACTAAAAGCATAGAAAAAAGCCATTAAATTGGCCTC
This sequence comes from Cibotium barometz, assembly GCF_041138505.1. Classification (NCBI taxonomy): domain Eukaryota; kingdom Viridiplantae; phylum Streptophyta; class Polypodiopsida; order Cyatheales; family Cibotiaceae; genus Cibotium; species Cibotium barometz. The sequence continues at coordinate 357,306 of NW_028229435.1, read as the reverse complement.
AAGCATAGCTTAATCTTGGGTTAAGGAAAAGCTTTATGAAAAGCTTGATTTGGATTGAGAACGGGTCATGAGTATGACCATTTCTTGAGTGAGAGAGAGAATTTACATAAAAAATCATTAGAATTTAAACATAAATGAAAATTAACTTCAATAGCATTTATTAACTTATGTAACTCTTCACTACTATTCAAACTTCAATACTATTTAAAAAAAACCATACCAATTAAACTTCTCAAGCTTGAGAGGGGTTGAGAAGAGAGAAACATTGAGAAATTATAGAAAGATCAATATTCACTAATTACCTTACAACTTGCTTGATTCTTTGTTCACGGTAGAGGCCCCCAACCAATCAATTGGTTAAGTATGTTGATGGAGCCACTAATGGGGATTGAAGAAAGAGGGAAGCTCCAAAAACTAGTGAATTATTAAATGAATTCACAGTTCTTGGCTTAGGTGGAGTAGAGTAACGATGCATAAACACTAACTATTTTTCAACAAGGGGGAGGCTTCTATTTATAGGAAAAATTGAGCTCCTAACCAAACAAACTGATTCTAGAATTTTCTAAATCAGTTTGGTCAATATTTGACCATTTCTAGGTCAGTTAAGCTAACTTTTTGGAACTAGACTTGAATGAGGAGAGAGGAGAGATGAAATATCTCAATTTTTATGAGTTTAAAACTCATTCAAGCATGTGAAATATGCACCTCCTTTAAAGAACTCCCCTTCCTTACATATGTGTCATAATGGAATCATTTTAATATTGCTCATAGTTTTTTTTTTACTAATAAACCTTGTACATTTTCAACTCTTCATCTTATGTGAAATATGCACCTCCTTTAAAGAATTCTCCTTCCTTACATATGTGTCATAATGGCATCATTTTAATATTGCTCATAGTTTTTTACTAATAAACCTTGTACATTTTCAACTCTTCATCTTATGTGAGCATTTACTCATTTTTGGATACCCAAAATATCTCATATTTTTAATATTGCTCATAGTTTTTTACTAATAAACCTTGTACATTTTCAACTCTTCACCTTATGTGAGCATTTACTCATTTTTGGGTATCTTCTTTTTTACAAATTTGGATTTATCTCTTCCCTACACATGGATTGATGCTATTGGCCCATAGGAACCTTAATTGGACCATAGTCTAAAGAATTCTGAAAATCTAGACCCTTAGACTAAGGTTCTTTATACCTATTTCCAATTAATTCCAATTGCACATTGGAAAATTCTTTTTGAATTTCTATTTCAGGGGAACTCATCTGAATTATAAGAGATATTTTTCTATCCAAAAATATTCAAAATCTGAATATTCTCTCTCTAGAATATTTTTCTCTCTCTAGGCTAAAACAGATAGAAACAAGGTCTTTATATTTCTGAAGAGGGTTGATTATAGGGGAAGATACTAGACATCAAAAAGGGGTTGGGGGAGGAATCTTACATTCTACCCCACTTAAAAAACGCGAGATGTCCTCATCTCGCAGTTGGAGTATGATTTCTTTCATCATCATCTTCTTCTTCAAATACATTCAACTTTACGCCTTGGAAGTGAACGGTCGATTTTTCCTGGTATTCTGCTAGAGTATGGATGACTTGAGAACTGTCGGTTAAGCCCTTGGTTTTTCAATTGCAGTAAAGATCTGCCCTTCTTTCCTCTTCTACTTCTTCTGAAATTGTGACTGCTCTGGCTGCTGCAGTCTGAGGTGGAATTCTTTCTCTTTGGTTGCCCCTGTTCTGGAAAGGAGTTCTGAGGTTACTCTGGGTAGAGGCAGACGGTTGATTTGGAGTTCTTCTGGGGTTACCCTGGCTTGGGTGAGACGGACCCTGATTAGACTGGTATGAAGGAATTGGTCTCTGAATTCGGGGTCCTAGACTTCCCTGTCCCCTTGACATGGCAGGAGTTGGGCAGTCTTTTAACTGATGACCAAAACCTTGGCATCCAAAACACCGGTTCTCACTTCTGGGCTCATTGTTCTGCATCCTTAAAATAGATGGTCCTCCTGAGAAAATATTTTGGGGGAAGGATCTTCCTTCACTTTGTAGTCTTCCTGCATCTTGATTCTGAATCGGTCCTTGCTGCCTCTTTGGAGGTGGAAAGTTTGAAGTACCTTCCTGGGCTTGGAATCTTTTAAAGTTAGAGGGTGCAGGTTTTGGCAGGACCTTTACTACAAAGGCTTTGGCAAAATCCTTTGCCATTTTTACTGCTTCAGCCATGGACACTGGTTTGGCATTTTTGACCAGTGTGTCCAAAGGTTCGTTCATTGCCCGAATGAACCTAGCCATGAGCTGTTCTTCATCTAGAGGTGGTGAGTATTTGAGTAGAAGAGCAAAGGCCTGGTGATATTCTTCAATGGTTTTGTTCTCCTGCTTTAGTTCTAAAAATTCATTCATTTTGGTTTCCAAAAATCCAGGGGGACAAAATCTCTTTCTCAAATAGGTTTTTAGGTCATTCCAAGATTGGGTATTTCTATTTAGACGGTTGGTGTCACAGTGGTTCCTCCATGCTACCCTGGCTGTTTCCACTATTTTCAACCGGCCAAGAGCTATTTTGCTCAGCTCATTATAACCTGTGACGTCAAAATACTCTTCCATGGCTTCCACCCATTTCTCCACAGTCTCACCCAGGTTCTCCCCTTCTCCTTTGAAGGGTCCTGGTTGAGTCCTATGAAGAGCCTTGCAAACATCAGGATCAAGTTCGTTATCTTCAGTGACAGGGTCTGGCTGCTGACGGCTACGATTTCCTCGTCTCATGATTCTGTCAAAAGTTTATATATTAGAGAGAGAATAGTTATAAGATTAGAGAGGAGATTCTTATTTTTGAATACCTCAAAAACTGGGGAGAATTCTTACATTCTACCCCACTTAAAAAAAACGCGAGATGTCCTCATCTCGCAAGGTAGAGGACAACTCTTTTTCTTAACATCCAATTTTATTTTGGGGTTCCTTATATTCTGGTCAACCCAGCAGAACACTGGGATAAATATCCCTTATATAGAACTCATCATTAATATTCAGATCATATCATTCATATCTTTAACATGATAATGGTCCATTAGACCGAAAAATTTCCTTCTGAACATTCCTCCACGGGAATTTCAGTCAAGCAAGTTCTCAATTTGTCATCCCTTAACTTGATCTACTGATCAAGTGTTAACAGTAACAATTTGACAGCACAACCCACTAATCTCATAGTGATTTGCTGAATTCATTATCATCATTCCAGTTATGAATATCATCACTGGGACTCGTCCCATTCATCCTCATTGTGGTTATGTTCAGATTTTTATATTTCAACTAATTTCAGAAATCATCATTTTTCAATCAGAATTTTCAATCAGAATCCAATTCAATTCATCAATTCTCAAACAGAATTAAAAATCATATCAACCACATTCGAATTCATCATCTGGATAGCATTAACGCTTATAATTTCAAGTCTTAGATTTACTCGTATATACTGTTAGTAAAGAGCTGCAGTATACTCTCGGTATATACGGGTAGTCGTGGCTCTTGGAATTATAAGGTAAATACCATCATGTCTAGGCCTCAAGCAAGTCAGGGATTCTATATAATTGCGGTGCTTCCATCTGAAGACCCAATTACCAAATTACGAATTTCAGTTTGAATATCAAATTGTATGAATTATATCACACAATTACAACCTTTTTGTGCTTCTTGATAAATTTTTGACATACTTGTCTTCTCAGTTGATCTTTATTAACCAAATGCTCTGATACCAACTGTGAGATCCCTGTTCCCACCGCGCAACGGATTCGGGGTACTAGCAGCGGAAGTAGCACTTCTTGCGCGAGGCACGGTCCCACACTCGGGGCCTCGTCCACGGATATCCGGACAAAAGACTAATCCGTCGGTTTTTCCAAAACCAGACCCGGAAAAACTTCCCTTATCCGGAAAGCACGGGCGATTCCACCAGGATAATTTTTACTCTAACGTAGTCAAAACTCTTACTGATCAAACAGATCCGACTGCATCTATAAAGATACTTGGTCAGATCAAGGAAGAAACTTGCACTTGGATCATTGGGATCAACGCTTTTTTCCCCACCAAGGAGGCACAGCCGTTGATTCCTATCCATAGAACAATTACTATCCGGGACTTACTTCATCTATCGTAATAACGGAAATTGAGTCTCGATTTACGGATCCATCAATCCAGCCTAACCCCATCCGATCCCATGGGTTAGCCAACCACCCAACCACTGTAGTGATGTGATCTAATTTGGAATTTGGTTAGGTTTTGTCCCGGGTACCAAGGAAAAGAGTTCCAAGGCCCCCTAGCCGGAAGTTCATGCAAACATAAAACTAGCCACACCACTTACACACCCAATATGAAATTACCTTTTTCTTAGCATCAGCTAACTTTAAAACAATCCTTTAATGAAACCATAGTACCACTGATCATAATCTTCCAATTTATCCGGTTGATTCATAATTTCCCATCATCAGAGTATCTATGGCATCATTGGCAACTAGAACGCTCACCACCTGTCCACACAGGGGCCTTTTCAATAGTTCCTAGCCCATAATACTCGGCAATATAATCACTTATAAAAATCAAGATGGACTCTCGTTGAAGATCAGCAAGATCAACCAACAGATCCATATAAAAGAGCCATGGACTCATCCGTTGAGGACCAGCAAGGTCAGTCAACCAGATCCATGCCCGGTTCCAGAAAACAACTCTTACTCCTTGTTCCAATATCTTCCTCGACGCACGCGTGGGTATCCTGGGCGACCCAGAGCCCGAGCACCGTATGGTCAGCACCCTCTAGGATCCTTCGCAGGTGACCTAGCGCTTCACTCATAGGCCGCTTCCTTGGTCCCTCATCCACCGTACCGGAAGCTCACCATTTTAATCGAACCGAGGCTGGTCAAGACCTCGGCCGACCTTGCTACGCGAGACGTCCTCCATTGACTCTCCGTCAGCAGTTGCAACTTTATCAGTTAGGTCTCCACGACCTTAATCACAAGACGGTCAAAATGCTTTCCCAGCATTCTTGACATAAAACAGCCATTTACAAACAGCATTTACAAACAGTTTACAAATACAATTTCTATATTAACTCTCATTTTTCCACATTATCCCTCATGCAATCCACATTACTTATTCCACATTTCATTTATATGTGTACTCATCCAATCATATCATTTTCCATCTCTTCACTTCAGATTCCTTCACATCACATATCATATATTCACATCCATATCCACATCCATAGATCCACATCTACATGTTTATCTCCATTTTCACATCCTCATTTATACATCCACATCCCATATCCACATTCATACATACACATCCATATCCACATCCATATCCGCATTCATACATACACATCCATATGCACATCCACATGCATACATTCATTATCACGTCCTCATTCATACATCCACATCCACATACATACATACATACATCCACATCCACATCCACATTCTCATTCACATCTATACATCCATATCTACATGCACATTCACATCCATACATCCACATCTATATCCTCATTCACATCCATACATCCACATTCATGCATCCACATCTACAAGCCTACATCCATACATACACATCCACATTTACATCCATGCATCCACATCCACATCCTCATTCACATCCATACATCCACATTCATACATCCACATCCACATCCACATTCACATCCATACATTCACATCTACATGCTTATCTCCATTTTCACATCCTCATTTATACATCCACATCCCATATCCACATTCATACATACACATCCATATCCACATCCACATGCATACATACATCCACATCCACATTCCCATTCACATATATACATCCATATCTACATGCACATTCACATCCATACATCCACATCTATATCCTCATTCACATCCATACATCCACATTCATGCATCCACATCTACATGCTTATCTCCATTTTCACATCCTCATTTATACATCCACATCCCATATCCACATTCATACATACACATCCATATCCACATCCACATGCATACATACATCCACATCCACATTCCCATTCACATATATACATCCATATCTACATGCACATTCACATCCATACATCCACATCTATATCCTCATTCACATCCATACATCCACATTCATGCATCCACATCTACATTCATACATCCACATCCACATCCACATTCACATCCATACATCCACATTCATACATCCACATCCACATCCATACATCCACATTCATACATCCATATCCACATCCACATGCATCTTATCATATCTTATCACTTCCCATATCTTTTATGCATACCTCTATGCATGAAACTCAATTATGCTAAAAGTAACACTTTTATAATAAAATATTCAACTTTTATGCATACCTCTATGCATGAAATCCAATATGATAAAAGTAACACTTTTGATATAAAAAAAATTATCCTTTATGCATACTTCTATGCATGAAAATTAAAAATGATAAAAGTAACACTTTTGATATAAAAAATTTTCCTTTATGCATCCTTCTATGCATGAAAATTAAAAATGATAAAAATAACACTTTTAATATAAAAAAATTATCCTTTATGCATACTTCTATGCATGAGAGCAACTGTGAGATCCCCCTGTTCCCACCGAGCAACGGATTCGGGTACTAGCAGCGGAAGTAGCACTTCTCGCACGGGACAGGGGTCCCACATTCGGGGCCTCGTCCACGGATATCCGGACAAGAGACTAATCCGTCGGTTTTTCCAAAACCGAACCCGGAAAAAACTTCCCTTACCCGGAAAGCACGGGCGATTCCACCAGGATAATTTTTTACTCTAACGTAGTCAAGATCATTACTGATCACGCTGATCCAACTGCACCTATAAAGATACTCGGTCGGATCAAGGAAGAAACTTGCACTTGGATCATTGGGATCAACGCTTTTTTCCCCATCAAGAGGCACAGGCGTTGATTCCTATCCATAGAACAATTACTATCCGGGACTTACTTCATCTATCGTAATAACAGAAATTGAGTCTCGGTTTACGGATCCATCAGTCCAGCCTAACCCCATCCGATCCCATGGGTTAGCCAACCGCCCAACCACTGTAGTGATGGGATCCAATTTGGAATTTGGTTAGGTTTTGTCCCGGGTACCAAGGAAAAGAGTTCCAAGGCCCCCTAGCCGGAATTTCATGCAAACATAAAACTAGCCACACCACTTACACACCCAATATGAAAATTGCCTTTTTCTTAGCATCAGCTAACTTTAAAACAATCCTTTAATGAAACCATAGTACCACTGATCACAATCTCCCAATTTATCCAGTTGATTCATAATTTCCCATCATTCCTTCATCAGAGTATCTATGGCATCATTGGCAACTAGAACGCTCACCACCTGTCCACACAGAGGCCGTTTCCATAGTTCCTAGCCCATAATACTCGGCAATATAATCACTTATCAAGATGGACTCTCGTTGAAGATCAGCAAGATCAACCAACAGATCCATATAAAAGAGCCATGGACTCATCCGTTGAGGACCAGCAAGGTCAGTCAACCAGATCCATGCCCTGTTTCACAAAACAACTCTTACTCCTTGTTCCAATATCTTCCTCGACGCACGCATGGGTATCCTAGGCGACCCAGAGCCCGAGCACCGTATGGTCAGCACCCTCTAGGATCCTTCGCAGGTGACCTAGCGCTTCACTCATAGGCCGCTTCCTTGGTCCCTCATCCACCGTACCGGAAGCTCACCATTTTAATCGAACCGAGGCTGGTCAAGACCTCGGTCGACCTTGCTACGCGAGACGTCCTCCATTGACTCTCCGTCAGCAGTTGCAACTTTATCAGTTAGGTCTCCACGACCTTAATCACAAGACGGTCAAAATGCTTCCCCAGCATTCTTGACATAAAACAGCCATTTACAAACAGCATTTACAAACAGTTTACAAATACAGTTTCTATATTAACTCTCATTTTTCCACATTATCCCTCATTAATCCACATTACTTATTCCACATTCCATGTATATGTGTACTCATCCAATCACCTCCTTTTCCATCTCTTCACTTCAGATTCCTTCACATCACATATCATATATTCACATCCATATCCACATCCATACATCCACATCCACATCCACATTCACATCCATACATCCACATCTACATGCTTATCTCCATTTTCACATCCTCATTTATACATCCACATCCCATATCCACATTCATACATACACATCCATATATCCACATCTACATCCACATACATACATACATCCACATCCACATTCCACATTCACATCTATACATCCACATCTACATTCACATTCACATACATCCACATCCACATTCCCATACATCCACATCTATACATCCACATTCCACATTCACATTCACATACATGCATCCACATCTACATGCTTACCTCCATTTTCACATCCTCATTTATACATCCACATCCCATATCCACATTCATACATACACATCCATACATCCACATCTACATCCACATACATACATACATCCACATCCACATTCCACATTCACATCTATACATCCACATCTACATTCACATTCACATACATCCACATCCACATTCCCATACATCCACATCTATACATCCACATTCCACATTCACATCTACATCCACATCTACATCCACATTTATATCTATGCATATACATCTTCATGCATATATCCATTTTCATGTTCATACATCCACACTCCCATCTCCATATCCACACATCCACATACATACATCCATTTTCACATTCCCATTTATATAACCCCATATACTTTCACATCTAATCTTTTACATCACATCCATTCTCGCCCTATCACAACCCATATATATCTTATCCTATCACATACACTTCTTACCTCATCCCCCCATACACATTTTAATTCATCTTATCACATCCTAACTTATTTCATAAGCATCTTATCACCTCTTATCACACCTCTTATCACATCCTATCACTTTCCATACGCATCTTATCAATTCTTATCACATCTCATACACCTCTTATCACATCTTATCACATTTCATATCTTTTTTTTTTTAAAAAGAGAATTCTTTTATTTGATATAAGATTTCTCTACACATTTATTTATACATAAATTCCATTTAAGGAGACTAACACTTTCGAAATTAAAATCAATCTTTTATGCATCTTCTTATGCATGATTTCAATTTGGTAGGGAATTATACTTTTAGAATAAAAGAATTTCTCTTATGCATCTAAGTTAAGCATAAAATCCATTTATGAGAAAAAGCATACTTTTAGTATAAAAAGAATATCTTTTATGCATACCTATATGCATGAAATCCAATATGATAAAAGTAACACTTTTGATATAAAAAATTTTCCTTTATGCATACTTCTATGCATGAAAATTAAAAATGATAAAAGTAACACTTTTGATATAAAAATTTTCCTTTATGCATACTTCTATGCATGAAAATTAAAAATGATAAAAGTAACACTTTTGATATAAAAATTTTCTTTTATGCATACTTTTATGTATGAAATAAAAATGATAAAAGTAACACTTTTGATATAAAAATTTATCCATTATGCATACTTCTATGCATGAAAATAAAAATGGTAAAAATAACACTTTTGATATAAAAATTTATCCTTTATGCATACTTCTATGCATGAAAGTAAAAATGATAAAAGTAACACTTTTGATATAAAAATTTATCCAATATGCATACTTCTATGCATGAAAATAAAAATGGTAAAAATAACACTTTTGATATAAAAATTTATCCTTTATGCATAATATTAAAATTCAATTTCTCCATGATTATAATGAAATTCTTTCAATTAATCTAGGATGATGATTCCTAGAATATGGTAGGAAGTCCTCTTTTTATGCTTTGAATGAAAATTTTTTATGCATAATTTTTATAAAAATTTTGCCATAGCTCCGCTGCTATGACTGATAAATCTCAATTTTTCTAAGGGATAAAGCTTATCATTAAGGAAATAATTAAAATGATTCTCTAATTGGATCCTTAATCCATAATGGATTGAATCATCAATATACATAAACTAAAAGCATAAGAAAAAGCCATTAATTTGGCCTCAAGCATAGCTTTATCTTGGGTTAAGGAAAAGCTTTATGAAAAGCTTGATTTGGATTGAGAATGAGTCATGAGTATGACCATTTCTTGAGTGAGAGAGAGAATTTACATAAGAATCATTAGAATTTAAACATAAATGAAAATTAACTTCAATAGCATTTATTAAATTATGTAACTCTTCACTACTATTCAAACTTCAATAGCATTTTAAAAAAAACCATACCAATTAAACTTCTCAAGCTTGAGAGGGGTTGAGAAGAGAGAAACATTGAGAAATTATAGAAAGATGAATATTCACTAATTACCTTACAACTTGCTTGATTCTTTGTTCACGGTAGAGGCCCCCAACCAATCAATTGGTTAAGTATGTTGATGGAGCCACTAATGGGGATTGAAGAAAGAGGGAAGCTCCAAAAACTAGTGAATTATTAAATGAATTCACAGTTCTTGGCTTAGGTGGAGTAGAGTAACGATGCATAATCACTATATATTTTTCAACAAGGGTGAGGCTTCTATTTATAGGAAAATTTGAGCTCCTAACCAAACAAACTGATTCTAGAATTTTCTAAATCAGTTTGGTCAATATTTGACCATTTTTAGGTCAGTTAAGCTAACTTTTTGGAACTAGACTTGAATGAGGAGAGAGGAGAGATGAAATATCTCAATTTTTATGAGTTTAAAACTCATTCAAGCATGTGAAATATGCACCTCCTTTAAAGAACTCCCCTTCCTTACATATGTCATATTTTTAATATTGCTCATAGTTTTTTACTAATAAACCTTGTACATTTTCAACTCTTCATCTTATGTGAAATATGCACCTCCTTTAAAGAACTCCCCTTCCTTACATATGTCATACTTTTAATATTGCTCATAATTTTTTATTAATAAACCTTGTACATTTTCAACTCTTCATCTTATGTGAAATATGCACCTCCTTTAAAGAACTCCTCTTCCTTACATATGTCATACTTTTAATATTGCTCATAATTTTTTACTAATAAACCTTGTACATTTTCAACTCTTCATCTTATGTGAAATATGCACCTCCTTTAAAGAACTCCTCTTCCTTACATATGTCATACTTTTAATATTGCTCATAGTTTTTTTACTAATAAACCTTGTACATTTTCAACTCTTCACCTCATGTGAGCATTTACTCATTTTTGGGTATTTTCTTTTTACAAGTTGGATTTATCTCCTCCCTACACATGGATTGATGCTATTGGTCCATAGGAACCTTAATTGGACCATAGTCTAAAGATTTCTGAAAATCTAGACCCTTAGGCTAAGGTTCTTTATAGCTATTTTCAATTAATTCCAATTGCACATTGGAAAATTCTTTTTGAATTTCTGTTTCAGGGGAACTCATCTGAATTAGAAGAGATATTTTTCTATCCAAAAATATTCAAAATCTGAATATTCTCTCTCTAGAATATTTTTCTCTCTCTAGGCTAAAACAGATAGAAACAAGGTCTTTATATTTCTGAAGAGGGATTGATTACAGGGAAAGATACTAGACATCAAAAAGGGGGTGGGGGAGGAATCTTACATTCTACCCCACTTAAAAAAATGCGAGATGTCCTCATCTCGCAAACTGGGATAATTTCGCAAGATGCACGAATATGAGACTTAGAGAAAAATTTTAATCAAGATTAACCACCAAGATAAGTCTTAAAGAGAGCAAGATTCAAAATACGAACAAGATTTAAACTTTATTCATTCTCGGAACTTATACAGTAAAGATAGAGGAACTCTTTACACTTCCATAAGCCCGTCCATCATATGGTCACAAAAGCAGTCCTCACAAGCTGCACAAGTATAAGGTAACTCATCTATGGGAATGATTCTGTGGGTTATTGCTGCGCCTATCTCAGTGGTATGAGGTGTTCTAAGAAAAGGACCTCTGAGAGGCAAGCCAAAAACGGGGTAAAGGCATATCTTCTCATGAGGAAGAAAACACGCCAGTAAGAAGACCCGCTCAGAAAACCCAGGATGCCTTGATCTCATGACGCAGTAGTATCGGGGACCCAAACCCAAAGCTTCAATAACCATGGCCAAGCGGATATTGTTACGAAAGTGCTGCTGACCCCAGGGTGTTACCCTAGTTATGTCTTGATAGGTCCGCCATTTGGTCTGTGCAACTGTGAGATCCCTGTTCCCACCGCGCAACGGATTCGGGGTACTAGCAACGGAAGTAGCACTTCTTGCGCGAGGCAGGGTCCCACACTCGGGGCCTCGTCCACGGATATCCGGACAAAAGACTAATCCGTCGATTTTTCCAAAACCAGACCCGGAAAAACTTCCCTTATCCGGAAAGCACGGGCGATTCCACCAGGATAACTTTTACTCTAACGTAGTCAAAACTCTTACTGATCAAACAGATCCGACTGCATCTATAAAGATACTTGGTCAGATCAAGGAAGAAACTTGCACTTGGATCATTGGGATCAACGCTTTTTTCCCCACCAAGGAGGCACAGCCGTTGATTCCTATCCATAGAACAATTACTATCCGGGACTTACTTCATCTATCGTAATAACGGAAATTGAGTCTCGATTTACGGATCCATCAATCCAGCCTAACCCCATCCGATCCCATGGGTTAGCCAACCACCCAACCACTGTAGTGATGTGATCTAATTTGGAATTTGGTTAGGTTTTGTCCCGGGTACCAAGGAAAAGAGTTCCAAGGCCCCCTAGCCGGAAGTTCATGCAAACATAAAACTAGCCACACCACTTACACACCCAATATGAAATTACCTTTTTCTTAGCATCAGCTAACTTTAAAACAATCCTTTAATGAAACCATAGTACCACTGATCATAATCTTCCAATTTATCCGGTTGATTCATAATTTCCCATCATCAGAGTATCTATGGCATCATTGGCAACTAGAACGCTCACCACCTGTCCACACAGGGGCCTTTTCAATAGTTCCTAGCCCATAATACTCGGCAATATAATCACTTATAAAAATCAAGATGGACTCTCGTTGAAGATCAGTAAGATCAACCAACAGATCCATATAAAAGAGCCATGGACTCATCCGTTGAGAACCAGCAAGGTCAGTCAACCAGATCCATGCCCGGTTCCAGAAAACAACTCTTACTCCTTGTTCCAATATCTTCCTCGACGCACGCGTGGGTATCCTGGGCGACCCAGAGCCCGAGCACCGTATGGTCAGCACCCTCTAGGATCCTTCGCAGGTGACCTAGCGCTTCACTCATAGGCCGCTTCCTTGGTCCCTCATCCACCGTACCGGAAGCTCACCATTTTAATCGAACCGAGGCTGGTCAAGACCCCGGCCGACCTTGCTACGCGAGACGTCCTCCATTGACTCTCCGTCAGCAGTTGCAACTTTATCAGTTAGGTCTCCACGACCTTAATCACAAGACGGTCAAAATGCTTTCCCAGCATTCTTGACATAAAACAGCCATTTACAAACAGCATTTACAAACAGTTTACAAATACAATTTCTATATTAACTCTCATTTTTCCACATTATCCCTCATGCAATCCACATTACTTATTCCACATTTCATTTATATGTGTACTCATCCAATCATATCATTTTCCATCTCTTCACTTCAGATTCCTTCACATCACATATCATATATTCACATCCATATCCACATCCATAGATCCACATCTACATGTTTATCTCCATTTTCACATCCTCATTTATACATCCACATCCCATATCCACATTCATACATACACATCCATATCCACATCCATATCCGCATTCATACATACACATCCATATCCACATCCACATGCATACATTCATTATCATGTCCTCATTCATACATCCACATCCACATACATACATACATACATCCACATCCACATCCACATTCTCATTCACATCTATACATCCATATCTACATGCACATTCACATCCATACATCCACATCTATATCCTCATTCACATCCATACATCCACATTCATGCATCCACATCTACAAGCCTACATCCATACATACACATCCACATTTACATCCATGCATCCACATCCACATCCTCATTCACATCCATACATCCACATTCATACATCCACATCCACATCCACATTCACATCCATACATTCACATCTACATGCTTATCTCTATTTTCACATCCTCATTTATACATCCACATCCCATATCCACATTCATACATACACATCCATATCCACATCCACATGCATACATACATCCACATCCACATTCCCATTCACATATATACATCCATATCTACATGCACATTCACATCCATACATCCACATCTATATCCTCATTCACATCCATACATCCACATTCATGCATCCACATCTACATGCTTATCTCCATTTTCACATCCTCATTTATACATCCACATCCCATATCCACATTCATATCCACATCCACATGCATACATACATCCACATCCACATTCCCATTCACATATATACATCCATATCTACATGCACATTCACATCCATACATCCACATCTATATCCTCATTCACATCCATACATCCACATTCATGCATCCACATCTACATGCTTATCTCCATTTTCACATCCTCATTTATACATCCACATCCCATATCCACATTCATACATACACATCCATATCCACATCCACATGCATACATACATCCACATCCACATTCCCATTCACATATATACATCCATATCTACATGCACATTCACATCCATACATCCACATCTATATCCTCATTCACATCCATACATCCACATTCATGCATCCACATCTACATTCATACATCCACATCCACATCCACATTCACATCCATACATCCACATTCATACATCCACATCCACATCCATACATCCACATTCATACATCCATATCCACATCCACATGCATCTTATCATATCTTATCACTTCCCATATCTTTTATGCATACCTCTATGCATGAAATTCAATTATGCTAAAAGTAACACTTTTATAATAAAATATTCAACTTTTATGCATACCTCTATGCATGAAATCCAATATGATAAAAGTAACACTTTTGATATAAAAAAAATTATCCTTTATGCATACTTCTATGCATGAAAATTAAAAATGATAAAAGTAACACTTTTGATATAAAAAATTTTCCTTTATGCATCCTTCTATGCATGAAAATTAAAAATGATAAAAATAACACTTTTAATATAAAAAAATTATCCTTTATGCATACTTCTATGCATGAAAATTAAAAATGATAAAAGTATCACTTTTGATATAAAAATTTTCCTTTATGCATACTTCTATGCATGAAAAATTAAAAAATGATAAAAGTAACACTTTTGATATAAAAATTTTTCCTTTATGCATACTTCTATGCATGAAGATTAAAAATGATAAAAGTAACACTTTTGATATAAAAAAATTATCCTTTATGCATGATATTAAAATTCAATTTCTCCATGATTATAATGAAATTCTTTCAATTAATCTAGGATGATAATTCCTAGAATATGGTAGGAAGTCCTCTTTTTATGCTTTGAATGAAATTATTTTATGCATAATTTTTATAAAAATTTTACCATAGCTCCGCTGCTATGACTGATAAATCTCAATTTTTTCTAAGGGATAAAGCTTATCATTAAGAAAATAATTAAAGTGATCTCTAATTGGATCATTAATCTATAGTGGATTGAATCATCAATATGCATAAACTAAAAGCATAGAAAAAAGCCATTAAATTGGCCTCAAGCATAGCTTAATCTTGGGTTAAGGAAAAGCTTTATGAAAAGCTTGATTTGGATTGAGAACGGGTCATGAGTATGACCATTTCTTGAGTGAGAGAGAGAATTTACATAAAAAATCATTAGAATTTAAACATAAATGAAAATTAACTTCAATAGCATTTATTAACTTATGTAACTCTTCACTACTATTCAAACTTCAATAGTATTTAAAAAAAACCATACCAATTAAACTTCTCAAGCTTGAGAGGGGTTGAGAAGAGAGAAACATTGAGAAATTATAGAAAGATGAATATTCACTAATTACCTTACAACTTGCTTGATTCTTTGTTCACGGTAGAGGCCCCCAACCAATCAATTGGTTAAGTATGTTGATGGAGCCACTAATGGGGATTGAAGAAAGAGGGAAGCTCCAAAAACTAGTGAATTATTAAATGAATTCACAGTTCTTGGCTTAGGTGGAGTAGAGTAACGATGCATAAACACTAACTATTTTTCAACAAGGGGGAGGCTTCTATTTATAGGAAAAATTGAGCTCCTAACCAAACAAACTGATTCTAGAATTTTCTAAATCAGTTTGGTCAATATTTGACCATTTCTAGGTCAGTTAAGCTAACTTTTTGGAACTAGACTTGAATGAGGAGAGAGGAGAGATGAAATATCTCAATTTTTATGAGTTTAAAACTCATTCAAGCATGTGAAATATGCACCTCCTTTAAAGAACTCCCCTTCCTTACATATGTGTCATAATGGAATCATTTTAATATTGCTCATAGTTTTTTTTTTACTAATAAACCTTGTACATTTTCAACTCTTCATCTTATGTGAAATATGCACCTCCTTTAAAGAATTCCCCTTCCTTACATATGTGTCATAATGGCATCATTTTAATATTGCTCATAGTTTTTTACTAATAAACCTTGTACATTTTCAACTCTTCATCTTATGTGAGCATTTACTCATTTTTGGATACCCAAAATATCTCATATTTTTAATATTGCTCATAGTTTTTTACTAATAAACCTTGTACATTTTCAACTCTTCACCTTATGTGAGCATTTACTCATTTTTGGGTATCTTCTTTTTTACAAATTTGGATTTATCTCTTCCCTACACATGGATTGATGCTATTGGCCCATAGGAACCTTAATTGGACCATAGTCTAAAGAATTCTGAAAATCTAGACCCTTAGACTAAGGTTCTTTATACCTATTTCCAATTAATTCCAATTGCACATTGGAAAATTCTTTTTGAATTTCTATTTCAGGGGAACTCATCTGAATTATAAGAGATATTTTTCTATCCAAAAATATTCAAAATCTGAATATTCTCTCTCTAGAATATTTTTCTCTCTCTAGGCTAAAACAGATAGAAACAAGGTCTTTATATTTCTGAAGAGGGTTGATTACAGGGGAAGATACTAGACATCAAAAAGGGGTTGGGGGAGGAATCTTACACACATGGTAGTATATACTGGCCGCTCCACCCATCGAATACTTTGTAACATACAGGACATTGGGGGGTGGAGGAACTTGTAGCCTCAGCAGAAACTCCCACAAGATCAGGATGTATCAAAAAATGAGAGATGTGGTTTCCTTGGCGCACAGGAGCAATACGTGAAGAGATGCTTTGCACATCTTGGCTGATCTTTGTTAGTTGCTCTTGAATCCCTCTATTGGTCGGGGGAGGAGTTGACACTTGAGTTAATCGGTCAGCTTCTTTCTCCTTCTCTGCTAGCTGTGCCCCTAAGCTTTCTTTGACCTTGTTTAACTCCAATCCCGCACCCTCCACCATGAGAGCAAGTTCTTCTCTTGTGAATGTCACTGTCTCTTCACGTATGTCGTGGGTGTTGACAGTGGCCTCTCTGGAGGCGAAGTCCACTGGAGTTTCTAAGATAAATTGAGCATATAACATCTTAGCAAAATAGAGTGGAGCGTCGGCGTTATGGAGAGGACGACGGTACACCTCCAAGAAAATGCGCTCGGCATTAGTTTTGATATCATTGTAAGTGCAACGTGAAATCTTCCATCTTCCCTTCTTAATCTCGCCATCTGGACATGGCCATATTTCCTTTATCATATCTGTGGTTACGCGTTTGTTTATGTCTTTCCATTGGGCATAAGTTGGATTTGTCCATTTCGACAACCTGCATGCTGTTCTTGTAGCTTCGCGGGCTGTCAGGCCATGTGCAAGGGCCTTCATTCGCTCGTATGCCTTCTTGGCTAATTCCTTCGCTTGCGCCTCTGCCATATCTGCATGAACATAAATGACTTTAGGATTTTAATGAACTGTAAAGATCAACGTAAGATAAATTGACCATTACTCTCAAAATCTTAAAGTTAAACACCACGAGAGGAGATATGTATTGCAAAGACTCGATGAGAAATATCCACGACTCCAAAAATACTTCAAACAATGCGCGCACATCAAATTTTGAAGAGAAAACATAAACTTAAACACCACAAGCGGAGAGAGATATTGCAAAGACTTAATGAGATAATATTTCAAACATTGGACACATCAAATTTTGAAGAGAGAAATAAAATGCCATTCCTGAAACTTAATCTCTTGATACTGTATCATTACAAAGTTGGGGTGAATGACACCGATAGCTCTACAAGAGGACGTTGTGCCCTCGTTGGGTCAGTATTTAGTGATCTAAAAAATTCAACTACTTGCAAATTCGCTCATCGCGATTAGGCAGAAACATCCAATTTCTGACTCTATGAATAATAGTATCCATTGTAACTTTGTCATGGGAACTATTATCCATCCACAACTCTTGCACTTTCTACCAAAAGTCATATAAAGTTTGTAATAAATATCCCAAGGCAAAAACATCAGATGCAGGAGTGTATGCATCTGCCAAAAATGGATCATAAAGCTCTGGGGCTATCCACGGCCGTTTATTTCGCTCTCTGTCTGCGTAGGAGACTGCGTGTGCCACCTTCTCAGGGTTCTTGTCTGCTTCAAATACAAAATTGAGAGACACCCGTTTTTTGGGCGCTCTCAGCAGTAACCCCCAATCGATAATACCTATGCGTGGCTTTAGCTCTTTTGTGAAATCCAACACTACATTAAACCAGGGCATGCATAATATGTGGCATGCTTATTACTATTTGTTTTATTTTCGAAAGTTCTAGATGACTTAGAGGGATATTATCAGGCGGGGGTTATCTCCATCCTCGATCCAAACGGAAAATTGCTCTGGTGAACCTGAAGGGAACCTTCAGAAGAGTATCACCAAGAGCGCCGCCATTATAGTACGGGAAAATAGTGATCCAAGGAGCCTATTTTGTAAAGGCAATGCACCGGACAATCGATGGATGTAGCACTTGCATACCCTGCTCTGCCTGGAAGCTCTTGAATTTGGCGCTGGCTTCTCCTTTGTAGTGCTTTCCGCAAAAAGTAATGTGCTCCGGTAAAAATGATATACCTTTAACAGTATACTCTTTTACTGTGCCAAAAACACCGGAGCCTATTGTTCGCCCTTCGAACAAAGCCTCGTGCGGGATGCCAATGAGATGTGTGCACATAGAATTGTAGATGGTACGATTAATGACACCTGTACCACTTGCATCTGCCTGGTTGGACGTTGCAGCGACGTCTTGGGCAATGCGCACTCTTTTGGGGAGGGACTCTGCATCCAACGCCTTCATGCGCTTGCTCTTGGCTCTTTGCTCGCTCCATACAACGTCCCATAACTGTAGACGTTGCATATTGGCTTCAGGCACAGGGCAGCATCTCTAAGATCACTGCATGCTACACGCATGCTCCCCAAAATGGTTCGTGTTATGTGTTGATGGTTGAAATCTGCTATCTTCTGTCTATCTAGCAACTCAGCGTTGCCTCCGCTTCGAAGCCGACGCTGTGCATTTTTCCATATTTGGTCTATTAGATCTCGCATGAGTATCTCAGACTCATTGATCTTTTTGACGACATCATCAGCACATTGTGACACTGTGATGACGGCTTCAATGCAAATTGCTCGCAGGACGATTTTACGCTCTTCGGGGGAAAGCATGTTGATCGTCTTTGTAAATCTAGCAAATATCACTAAACACAAAAAAACATAATATCAAACATTACTGAAATCAACATCAAGCAAACGTGAGAGAACAGCAACAAGTATATCATTACTTATCAATGTTCAAACAAAAACGGAATATCAAATAATTTTAATGAACTCAATATCATCCAATACATCATCAAACGTGAGAGAACAGCAACAAGTGTATCATTACTTATCAATGATCAAACAAAAACAGAATATATCAAACAATATTACTGAACTCAACATCATGCAATACATTATCGAACGTGAGACAACCGCAAGTGCATTATTAGTTACGAAGTGTATACATTATCGAATGAGAGAGAGAGAGAGAGGGGGAGGAAGAGAGAGAGGTGTGACAGATAGAGAGAGGAAAAATTAAATGACATTCTTTATAGTTTTGTGAGTTCCTAAAGAGAGAAAAATAATGTTTTGTAATCCTAAAGCACTCCTCATCTACACACCTATCGTGATAGAGAGATGTGAAGTGTATCATGAGAGAGAGAGAGAGAGAGTTGTGAAGTGTATCATTGCGAGAGAGAGAGAGAGAGAATTGTGAAGTGTATCATGAGAGAGAGAGAGAGAGAGGAGAGGAAGAGAGAGTTGTGACAGATAGAGAGAAGAAACATTAGATGACATTTTTAATTTTTTTGTGAGTTCCTAAAGAGGAAAATAATGTACTGTTTTAATTTTTAAGTAAATAGAGAGAGAAAAAAGAAATTATTAAGAATTATGTATATTTTAAGAGCAATAAATAAAAATCATTATCTACACATCTATCGTGTTCTGAAGTGAATCATGAGAGAGATAGAGAAAGAGTTGTGAAGTGTATCATGAGAGAGAGAGAGGGGGGTAAGAAGAGAGAGATATTCTTATTTTTCGAGTTACGAATCACGAATCACGATCTTTGATCCATGAAATACTCATGCCGCGTTAGCAACCAAGTATCGCATGGATCAAACACAATAAAAACAATACAAGTCAAATCAAACAAATTTACGACATTTATTCGACCGCGTTAACGATCATATGCCGTAATATGCAAGCAAATTTACGACACTTTTTCGACCGCGTTAACGATCAAATGCCGCAATATGCAAAAAACAATTTATGCACTAGCGGACGACACCAACTTGCCGCGTTAACGACAAAATGCCGCCCGATTCTATGGGAATACAAATAGGATACGAACATACACTGGCCGCGTTACCGACCATATGTCCGCATTTCACAAAGGGAAGGGAAGGGAAGGCGACATCACCATAACGATACTATGCTTGCCGCGTTACCGACTAGTACCGCTACGGCGTGCCATACTTACCATAGGACACAGACTAGCCGCGTTACCGACTAAGTGCCCCAGGGTAAGCACCATTCCGAAGAATGGCCTTACACACACACCAGTCGTGTGGCGGGCCACCCACATCCTGCCGCGCATTGCGACAATGGGCGGTTGCCCGCACGAACTCACCCACACACACATCCCTCGTATGGCGGACCACCCACATCCTGCCGCGCATTGCGACAGTGGTGGGCAGCTGCCCGCACGAACACATCCACATACACACACACACACACACACACAAGTTTCATTACCTGTGTTTGCTGTCAGCAATGAACTCCCAAAGGGCCCCCCGGGCCCATATATATAGGAAATTGTACCCCGCCGGGCTAGATGACGACCCCGCAGGGACCCGTCGGGTTTTGCTTTATCTCGACGGGCCCGCCGGGTATAGCAAAAGCCGAGCGGGATTTTTTCCGGTTACTAGGTCGCTTGCCACCGGCTTTTTTGAGAACATGTTAACATGTGAACATGTTAACACATGTTATTAACAAAAAAAAATTTGTGATCACGTGAATATAAAATCAGAGGGCTTATGTATTAGCCGTATGCATAAGCATCATGTATAAAGCCATTTGCATAAGCCATGTATAAAGCCATATGCACAAGTCTTATGTATGAAGCTTATGCATATGGCTAAGGCATAAGCCAGGTGCATAAGCTTTATGCATGAGGTTTTATGCATAAGCCTAATGCATAAGCCGCATACATGAGGCTTATGTATAAGCTCATGTATAAGCCTCATACATAAGTTGCATACATGAGGCTTATGTATTAAGATTATCCATATGGCTAATACATAAGCCTCATGTATGCGATGGCTTATGCATAGCTTTATGCAGGCTACGAATGCGTAGCCTCATGTGCAAGCTATGAATGCGTAGCCTCATGTGCAAGCTATGAATGCTATGCATAAACCTTATGCATAGTATGCATGAGCCTTATCCATAAGGCTTATGCATTAGGCGAGTGCTACCTAAGCATGCACGTAGCTACCGGAATGCACCAGAAGCTCCCATTACATTCCAGGTGCTACCTAAGCATGCCGGTACTACTAACCGATATGCCGGTAGCAACCTATGCATGCCGGTATCAACCAACGCATACCAGTAGCTTCCAACGCATGCTGGTAACTTCCATCACTTCCAACACATGCCGGTAGCAACCTACGCATGCTGGTAGCTTCCAACGCATGCCGGTAGCTTCCTACGCATGCCGGTAGCTTCCTATGCATGCCGATAGCAACAACCAATGCATGTCGGTAGCAACCAATGTATGCCGGTAGCTTTCAATCCATGCCAATAGCTTCCTACGCATGCCGGTAGCAACCAACGCATGCTGGTAGCTTTCAATCCATGCCGGTAGCAACCAACGCATGCTGGTAGCTTCCTACGCATGCCAGTAGCTTCCAACGCGCATGTCGGTAGCTTCCTACGTATGCCGGTAGCTTCCAACACATACCGATAGTTTCCTATGCATGCCAATAGCTTCCTATGCATGCCAGTAGCAAGCAATGCATGACACTAGCTTCCTATGCAGCATAAGAGTTTTAAGTATTTATGTTTTTTTTTTATAGATGGCAAATAACTTGAGGCGTGATGTTACACGTGAAGGAGGAGTCGATATCCCAACAATATTTGTAAGTATATATTAGCCTCAAATTGTATCTTATCTTTTAATTAAAGAAGGTTATCTTAAATAACAACTTTCTAAAATGTTCATTTATTTGTACAACTGTAGCTTCAAGCAGTGGACCGCCCCCCTACGCGAGAGGAATATCACCTCTATACCCACCAAGAAATATTGTAGCTCCCTTCATCTAAAACCTCTTGTTCAAAATCATCCTCACATCATGTATGTCAACATCACTCAGGCAAAGCCACTATGCATAGAGTCTCATGCAAAGAGCCTCTATCAATAGAGCTTCGTACATAGAGCTTCATGAGCTTGATGAAGGTGTGTGGAAAGAGGGTTCATGAAACTACAAAATAAGTAATTTAAAAACAACTCCCAAGCACCTCGGGATGCACCATTAGAATTAAAAACATCAAGAGAGATATTAGTGTTAAGCTCTTACTTCAAGAGGCTTTTTTGTGTTGACTCAGAGATGTAGAAAAGGAGGCTATAAAATCAAACCAAAATAAATCGATTAGTAATAAATATTTTTTTAGTTCTCTACACAAAAAAGTTAAAAGTAAAGTGTATTTTATTATATAATAAAGGAAGAGGAGAAGTGAAGAAGTGGAAGAAGAGACTTGAGGAGAAGAGCAAGGTGAGGCACTCTTAACACTAACACTAACCCTAACCCTAATACTAATACAGTACAACAGAATGAGGGTTTAGCAATAAAAATAGCAGCGCTTTTATAACGAGAAGGGTATGGAGATATCAAGCCCATTTGCTGCTACAAATGCTGATATTCTCGCTGCAATGGGTTCACTGCTCATCAGCAACCAACAAAAATTTTTCGTTGCTGCATTGGGCAGTGATATTGCACTGTGTAGCAATGAAACATTGCTGCTAAAAAGCAACGAATGTACTACATAGTTAAAAAAAATATGGGGTCGATTGGGGAGTCTGTCGCCCCAGCTCTTTTTTTTCTAATGTAGACATAGTAAAGTAACACAACTTAATGTCCTACTCATTTCCATCATGGACAAGTGTAATGTAAAACTTGACAAATACAAAAAAAAGGGACAATTGCAATTCATGGTTTTAGAAATGTCAAAATTTAATTACAATACTTGGTGGAATTACATAAGTGTATGATTTCAGAAAACTCATATATAAGATAAAGCGTAATGAAAATCTATGGAGCTAGGGGCTACATTGAGAGGGTCTACATCTCGTGCATTGCGATTATTATTGTTCCTCAGCTCCACCCTCTTCGCTTCTCACATTTCCATTGCTTCTTGCTTAGACATTTGCACTATTGTTTCTAGTTACATAATCCTAAAACACAATAAAACTAACATAAGTGAAAATCAATTTTGCAAAAAGAAAGAGATTTAGGATTTAGGAATGTACTTACTTGCCACGCTTGCCAATCATGTCCTCCAGTAATAACAATATATCCTTCGTCTTGCACCCTTTCAAATAGAGCTTCCAACACTACTACATATTAGCCTAATACCGGGGCTTGTACCGGCGCTATTTAACGGTGTCTAAAAAAGCCTCGTCATCGGTATAAGCGCCGGTATAAGCGCCGGAACCGCAGCGTCGGTATAAGTGTCGGGTGTTAATACCGGTGCATATAACGGCGCCTATACCGACGCTCTCCGGGGGTAATACCGACGCTTAAACCGGCATCTATACCGGAATGTATACCAAGGCGTAAACTGGCGTCTATACCGATGTATATACCGACTGTGTTACCGGGGCGTATACCGACGCTGTAGCAGAAATTTTTTTTTGGGCAGAATAGTGCTGCCTGGCTGTTGCCTAGCTGCCTGCAATGAGCAGGATCAACAACACCAAACAGACAACACTATTCTGTCTACAATAGAGCACAAAAACAACCGTGCTCATTTGCATATTTTCCTGATCGACAAACAAGAAATTAAATTAAACATTAATACTCAAGAATGTTTTGATCATATTTCATTAGTTTGAAGGTCATCTTACATCATGGTAATGCCTCCCAATTAACGGTCTCTCCTTCTTCTTCAAGCATCTCAAACAAGGCCACAAGGCCATGTTTGTGAGCGTACTTCTCCTCTCGCCTACTTGGTGGGCGATTCATGGCCAACTCCTGCACACACGATTAACAATTATAACTTTTAGAAATCAACATTTAGCCCACATACATACATTTAAATAAATAAAATTGCTACAAACACTTACGAATTCATGGCGCATGGTTTCGTAACCACCACTCTCGAGATGAGAAGCCCCTACTGTTTGGAGTCTTGCCCTTGCCGCCTCTCTTTGTTGTTGAAACCTGTCTGGTGTCTCGGTGAGCTCCTGAGCAATGGCTGCCCACTCCCTATCATCTAGCCAAACAGGTTTCTCCTTCCCCTCTCTGAATGCGTCCCTCGCCTCTGACCTACGATGCCCCATCAAAATGCGAGCTGTATACTGTATCCACTCATTAGAGACGACATTCATAGGGTCAGATGGCTAGAACTCTTGCTTTATCTTTGTGTTTATATAATTTTTCTTCCCCTTGTCTTGCTGATCCCATTTAGTCATGACAGAGTCATGAAACTGTATAGTGCACAATTGTCGGATGCGTGTCTTCATTGCCTTCCCTGCACTATCCATTATTGGTGCCCCATCCCTAATTGTGTAAATCTTGCTGTTGTCATGGTCATGTGTACCCCAGGGAGTGGAAGGTGACCCTATGGGTGTGCTATCAACAGATGAGAGCGAAGGACGACGCTCACGTGGTGGTGGTGTCACAGCATCTATGGCACTACCACCACAACAACCTCCCCCTGAAGACCTACTACGTGAGCGTCGTCTATGTGAAGAGGTGGTAGATCGAGCTGTAAGAGGAGTGGAAGGCTGTATGGTATGAGGTGTGGGAGCTGCTGTCGTACCCACGGGTGTGGGAACTGGCGTCGGGAAGCCAGATGGTGAGGCAGATGTCCCTGCTCCAGAACCCCAATAACTCTGAGCCATGGCTCTCTGCTCTGGAGTCATGGATGAAAGAAAACCATATAACTGCTGGGGACTCATGCCCTGCGGTGTAGGATTAAATGAGAAATCTGGACTGTAGTCGTAGGGCGGTGAGTCACCCATGGCCTGTTGGACAAAAAACCATATGACAAACTTGTATGGAATGAAAATTACACGGTAAACAATGAATGAAAGAACCATAAGATAAACATTAACAATGATAAACAACATTGGTAAAACTATATCAACTTGCTCCTACGGTAGTGATTATGATGGTAAACATTAACAATGGTAAACAATGAATGGACCTTCAATGTCATAAAACCATTACAAATATGTCATAACTATTTTCATAATCATTAAGATACATCATTTTAAAAATCATTATCTATTCTATCATCCTCATTAAGATCAGTAGCCCCAAAGAGATCTATGTCTATGTACATTTCAGCATCCTCATCATTAAAAGTCCCTTGATGAAGGATGTCTTCATCATCTATGTCTTCTTCCTCAACTTGTTTTTCAGCTTCCTTGGTTTGCACCTCTTCATTTGGATCTTGCTCTAGTTGCTCCTCTTCATTTGCTTGCTCCTCTTCATTGTTGATATTGGCTTGTTCTTGCTGCTCTCCATTACCCTGTGCATTCACATCACCTTGTTGTAGCTCAAATTCTTCAAAAATTTGCTTACTGCGGGGGGCGACTTGAACCACAAGCAACCAGCGTGGATCTTTTGGATCCGCTTTAAAGACAACCTGCTCACAATGCTCTGGGCGCACAAAAGTATCTTGCTGATCGGTCCATACCTTTGTGGAGTCCACTTGGATGAGGCCACTCTTGTCTCTACGTACAGTTGCATGTGGCCCATTCATGATTACCTTGAACCACTTCACATCAAAGATAAACAACTCAAAACTTCTGAAGCCAACCTTTAATATATCTTGAATGGTTCCAAAGTAATCAAGCATTCCAGTAATTGTGTTATCATCACTTGCACTTGCACGACTTTCTTGAACAAACTGTGCTGTGACACCACAATCAAAGGTTGCTCTTCTTTGGTCTATTCGTTCTACTCGAAAATGACGTCCATGTGACCAAAACGCCCCATATTTGTGATACTACAAATAGCACAAAAAGTTTGTTGATGGAGAATCAAACACAGAGACATGTAGAGAAAAAAATGAGAGACATGTAGAACTTAAACACTTACATGCCAATCGCATCCTTTTGTAAGCTCCTCCTCCTCCTCTGTTATAGGTAAACCAGTACGTTTGGCTTCTAAAATTGTAGCTTCTAGCCATCTACCTGTGGGAAAGTCCGGAAGAGCTTGCATACCTTCTGGATATGGGAGATTTCTTGTAGTGCGATTCCTTCTGAAACTTAAACGATCTTGTACTCGCTGTCGCTTGAGAGCTTCATATGTCTCAATCCACTTCTCCATTACATGAGAGTTCAAGATGCAAAATTTGTTGATTTTTTCTCTCAAAGTGTTATCCATCTTTCTCTTAATGCCTTGGCCTTGAGGTTCCTCACCAATGACTCGCTTGTTGGACTCTTGAGACCATAGTCGAGGTATCTCTGGATCTGAGGAACTTAAATATTCAGTGATGTAAACAAGGGACTCTTGTATCAGCCACCCTTCTGACATACTACCCTCTGGGCGAGCCATTTGGCGAACAAATCCCTTTAATGTCTTCATAAACCTCTCCAAAAAGAACATCCATCTTGAATGGACTGTTCCAGCAACTGCAACCTCATCTACAACATGAACTAGCAGATGCATCTGGATTGTTAATAAACTTGTAGGGAAAAACTTCTCTACCATGCAGACTGCCTCTATGGAGTTTAAACGCGCTGTCTCCAAAGTGTTTCTCTTTATCTCTTTTGAAGAAATCCAGCGCACCAATGTGCCAATCTTATAGATAGTACCTCTAATGTCTTCAGTGAGGCAATCTTTTATTGCTATGGGTAGCACAAATTGTAGAAACTTGTGCCAATCATGACTCTTGAGACCACTAAGATCATCATCCTTTGTAAATGCACTTTTCAAGCAATGCATACAACCTGTAGGAGTCCGAAACTCTGAAATTGTCCTCTTGACTTGTTGTTCCTCCATCTTGCTAAAAACCCATGGGGCTCTTGGAAGTAGCACCTTTCCATTGGGTCTAGTGCGAGCCCACAACTCTTGCATACAACCAATCTCTTCCAAGTCATCCCTTTGGCCTTTAGTATCCTTTTTTCCTGTCATGGTCTTCCACAGAATGTCAGCTACATGTCAGAAGCTTGCCGATCTCCCGGCCAAGCTCTTCTCACCCCTTCACCGAGTTTTCCTCCAAGGTGAAGGTCGAGGCCATTTCTTCACACCGGTGTACCTAATCCCCCTTCGTACCGCTTTACCAAGCAATCACAGCACAAAGAGTTCAAGCCATTCTCCCCTTGGCCTCTCCAACCAATGCCAAGGTACCCTCACACATTGCTAGATTCTATAGAAACTTGAAGTGGTTGCAATGGTGAGTGTAGGTACAAAATGATGTGGATAATATCAAATGATAGAACAAGTTTGTTGGCTTACAAGTATTGAGCATGACTCATGCCCTTTTACAATTTAGTAGAAGACAACTTAGCATGGACTCATGCCTCAATCCATCATCCAAAAGCTCCAACACAAACCAACAATTCACAATGCCCTCACCATGGCATTTGCATAAGCATTTGTTAACCACAATCAAGGCATTTGCAATTGCATTTCAACAATCCCTTTCACATAAGCCTTATGCACATGCTCTATGCAATTACGCTCTATGCATAAGCCTTATGCACACGCTCTGTGCATAAGCCTTATGCATAAGCTCTATGCATAAGCCATATGCATAAGCCATACGCATAAGTCTTATGCGTACGCTCTATGCATAAGCCATATGCATAAGCCATATGCATAAGTCATATGCATAAGTCTTATGCATACGCTCTATGCATAAGTCTTATGCATACCCTCTATGCAAGACTTATGCATAAGCTCTATGCATAAGCTCTATGCTATATGCCTTATGCACTATGCTAACCCTTAATCCCTTTCACATAAGCCTTATGCACACGCTCTATGCAATTACGCTCTATGCAATTACGCTCTATGCATAAGCCTTATGCACACGCTCTATGCATAAGCCTTATGCATAAGCTCTATGCATAAGCCATATGCATAAGCCATATGCATAAGTCTACCTGCATACGCTCTATGCATAAGCCATATGCATAAGTCATATGCATAAGTCTTATGCATACGCTCTATGCAAGACATATGCATAAGCTCTATGCATAAGCTCTATGCTATATGCCTTATGCACTATTATGCTAACCCTTAATCCCTTTCACATAAGCCTTATGCACACGCTCTATGCAATTACGCTCTATGCATAAGCCTTATGCACACGCTCTATGCATAAGCCTTATGCATAAGCTCTATGCATAAGCCATATGCATAAGTCTTATGCGTACGCTCTATGCATAAGCCATATGCATAAACTCTATGCATAAGTCATATGCATAAGTCTTATGCATACGCTCTATGCATAAGTCTCTTGCATACGCTCTATGCAAGACTTATGCATAAGCTCTATGCATAAGCTCTATGCTATATGCCTTATGCACTATGCTAACCCTTAATCCCATCACCCAATGGTGTAATAAACATGATCTTGTTTTACGTACATGGATAATAGAGATTGCAAGCTTATTATAGATTTTATGCATAGATATTAAATTAATCCTATGTGTAAGCTTACAAGAACCCAAAACTAACCCTAAACCATAAAACAGGGATGCAAAAATTCATAGAAAATAGCATAAACAAGAAAAATCGAAAGAGGATCTACCTCTTTTTTGCAAAGCTGAAGGAGAGGATTGGTGAAAGATTGGTGAGGTGAAAGAGCTGCAAAACAAAATATTAAACAAACTAATTAGTAAATTAAACACAAGAAAAAGAACTAATACAAAACCCTAAAATCTCTATGCATGCATTAGGAGATCTATGCATACATAGAGAGCTCTCAACATGCATAGAGAGCCAAAAAAACACAAAACCCTAAACGTCCTAATTCTTAAATTAAAAACTAAAAGCAATTGCAATAACATGTTAGGAGAAGGAGAAGAGGAGAAAAGAAGAAAGAAGGAGAAAAGAGGAGAGAGGAAAAAAGAGGAGAGAGAGAGAAAGAGAAGAGGGAGAGAAAGCACCTTCTTCGCTTCACATGCGCTTCTTCTTCTGCGAAAAAACCAGAAAATAGGCTCTCGGCTGTGAAAAACTTACGAGCGCCGGTATATGCTACGGAATATGCGTCGGTATATACGTCGGTATATTCTACGGAATATGCGTCGGTATAGGCGTCGGAATAAGCGTCGGTATAGGCGTCGATATATGCGACGGGACACGAAAATTTAAAAAAACCCCGCCATGCTTGTCTCCTCCAACATGACGACGGACATACCGACGTTCGACATTTGCGTCGGTATTTTAGCGTCGGTATGTCCTCAAGCTCTTGTAGTGCAAACCCCGTTGTAATGCAAATCATATTCATCTTGCGTAGGGGGGCAGTCCACTACTTCGAGCTATAGACATACAAACAAATGAACATTTTAGAAAGTTGTTATTTAAGATAACCTTATTTAATAAAAAGATAAGATACAATTTGAGGCTAATATATACTTACAAATATTGTTGGGATATCGACTCCTCCTTCACACCACCCTGTAACAACACGCCGCAAGTTATTTGCCATTCTATCGAAGAGAAAACATAAACACTTAAAACTCTTATGCATATAGTCTTATGCATAAGACCAACATGCATATGGCTATTAGCATGCCTTGGAAGCTACCGGCATGCGCATAGGAAGCTATCGCCATATGCCTTGGACGCTACCAGCATGATTGGAAGCTACCAACATGCATAAGAAGCTACTGGCATGCCTTGGAAGCTACCGACATGCATAAGAAGCTACCTGCATGCCTAGGTAGCTATCGGTATGCCTTGGTAGAGATACCGGCATGCATTGGAAGGTACCAACATGCCTAGATTGCTACCGGTATGCCTCGAAAGCTATCGGCATGCCTAGGAGGCTACCAGCATGCCTCGGTAGCTTTTGACATGCCTCGACAGCTATCGGCATGCATAGGAAGCTACCGGCATGCATAGGTTGCTACCAGCATGCATAGGAAGCCACCGCATGCCTTGGTAGCCATGGCATGCCTTGGTAGCTACCAGCATGCATTGGAAGTTCCCGACATGCATAGGTAGCTACGGCATGCATTGGAAGCTACGGGCATGCCTAGGAACCTACCGGCATGCCTAGGAACCTACTGGCATGCATTGGAAGCTACTGGCATGCCTAGGAGAAGCTACCGGCATCCATAGGTAGCTACCACTGTGCATAGATAGTACTGACACGCCTTGGAAGCTACCAACATGCATTGGTAGCTACCGGCATGCAAACTCTAAACTTACAAACCCTATAACATATAAAAGCATAAGAGAAGAAACTTATACAAGAAAGAGATCTCTTACCTTGTGAGGCTTGTATGTATTAAAAACCTACAAAATCAAACCAAATAAGAAAAAAAAGTATTAATAACAAAGCCTAATCTTAAAATCTCTAAAACTGAAAAACCCTATAAACATGTAAAAGCATGAGAGAAGAAACATACAAGAAAGAGATCTCTTGTGATGCTTGTATGTGTTTGAAACCTACAAAATTAAACTAAGTCAAGAAAAAAAAGTATTAAAAAATTTAAGATCTCTTACCATATGAATCTTTAATCAGGGAAAAAGAAGAGGGAAAAATACTCGTAATGGTTAAGCTTCAATAAGAACAGAAAAAGAAGAAAAGAAAAACTTAAAAGAGAGGAAAGAAGAAGGAAATACTCACAAGAAAGCTTTCATGGAAAGATTGTTTGCATAGGAGATAAATGAAAAGAGTAGACATACCTTGCTTGAGCTTGAGGAGAATAGGGTAGGAGAGGTAGAAGTGATAGATAAGGCATGAACTTGCAAAAAAACTCAGAGTACAAGTTTATTGTATTGCGGCAGCAAAAAAAGCAATATATTTTTATAGTGTAGCAGCATTTTTTTACTACTATACATGTTGGTGGGCAGTGAAATTTTGCTGGTAAAGAGCGCTACTCAACGTAAAAACGCTGTGATGAAGCGATAAATCGTTACCCAATATTTTCCTTTCAAAAACACTGCTGTGCTTCCAATGTGTTGTAGTGATAAAAAGCTTGTGAACAATATAGTCTTAATAATAGAAAGTGCATGGCTCATGCAACCCTAACCCTAGCTTATAAATAGTAAGCCCAATAGAGAGCTATGATGAAGAGCTCTCCATGAAAGCTCTATATTAAGGTTTTAATATAAAAGCTAGGGTTAGGGTTAAGCTTCAAGAGAGGGAAAAAAGAGAGAAAAGAGAGGAAAAAGAGGGGAGAACCTTACAAGAGAGGGAAGAAGCTTTTATGGAAAGTTTATTTGCATAAGAGATGAAGATAAGATTTCATGGAAAACTCTCATACATAGAAATAAAGAAAAAAGCACATACCTTGCTTGAGTATGAATGGAAGAAGTGGGTGGAAGATAAGGAGGGACACATGCAAATTCTATGATGTACTTTTCTACATGATGTTTTGAGAAGGGGTGAAAAAGGCACCACAATGATATAGGGTAGAGTACATTTTGCCTAGGTCGCTACTGCTGTTGCTGCTAAGCAGCAAAAGTTTTCTGCTAATATCGTTGTTGTTGGGTGGCAAAATAACACTATTGGGAGACTATTGTGTAGCCTTATTAGCAGTTTTAAAAAATGTTGCTCAACAATGTTTAGAAAAACCCAACACTCACTCTACAGGTACGCTACTAGGAAAACGTTACTATGCTCCCGACGCGTTATAGTGGAATTGCCTTATTTTTCTTAGGCAAAGGTGCTAACTCCCATGTTGCATTTGCATGTAATGCTGCCATCTCTTCAAATTTCATGGCATCTAGGGATTATTTCAAGCTTTCTTTTTTCTAAGGATAAGATAAGAGAGAAGAGAATGGAGCCTATGGAGGTGAGTGAACACCTTCCTCTTATGATTTCTTGATAAAGCTTTCTTTCTTTATTGAGCTTGCTTGCTTACTTGCTAGATAGAGTGGGGGAGATTAGGTAGGAGTGGGGAGAAATGAGATAAGAGAGAGCCAGATTGAAGAGGGGAAGGAAGAGGGAAGATTTCTTGCTTACTTGTGGAAGGAAGAGAGAAGAGGGAAAAGAGAGTGGTAAGATAGGAAAAGGCAAGATTGCTTGCTTACTTGTGGAAGGAAGAGGGTGATAGCCTCCAATTTTGACACAAAAATTATCAATTTCAAAGTTTTCTTCAACATAAATTAAATATTTTATGCTTTGAATCAAGGCATTTCTTAGCCTTTGTACTTCATTTGATATATCTTTTGTAAAATGTCTATAGCTTATTTAGTAACACTAGGTTGGCTACATGGTAGGGTTTATATACTATTGGCAATTGGAGTACTACACTTTTGGGTTAGATTGTATTGGTGGTTCTTATTCACCATGCAAGAATCTATATTGATTACTCATTCGTATCTCCTCATGAAAGCACCACCTAAGAATAGTCATTCTTAGGTGTGTGCTATCCTTTGGTTCTTATTCACCATGCAAGAATCTATATTGATTACTCATTCATATCTCCTCATTAAAGCACCACCTAAGAATAGTCATTCTTAGGTGTGTGATGTCCTTTGTACACCTATGCATGTATCATTTGAATCTCTCACATCCCACTCAACATCACCTACTTTCTTCTACAATTCCCTCTCTTTTGTACCTCTCGTGCAAAAATCAATCACCAAGGTAGTGTATAAGCTTCCCCTCCCCAACTCGAGGACTCAATGTTTCCCTAAACCAAATAAGGGGGTTGATTTGCATCATTTTTCTCTCTCTTCTCTTTCTCTCTCTCTCTCTCTCTCTCTCTCTCTCTCTCTCTCTCTCTCTCTCTCTCTCTCTAGAGCTCTAGAGCTCTCTCTCACTCTCACACATAGACACAAAGGTAATTGGACTCTCTCTCTCTCTCTCTCTCTCTCTCTCTCTCTCTCTCTCTCTCTCTCAAACACATACACACACACACTCGATATTGCCTTATGAGGTTATTCTATATTGATTACACTTGGGAGAGGTTCTAAGCTGGGTGAAAATGGAAAGCATCTATTTTCTCTTCTAAAAGCTCTTCTCTCATCCTTTCATCTATTGGGTACATCCTTGTATCTCCTAATCCACTTCTCCATGATAGGAATATTTAGAATTTAGAATGTATTCACCTTTTTTGGTGTAATGCTTCTTCCATTCTTCGTTCCCTTCCTTTTCCTTGTGGCACATTCGTGATTAGAGTCATTCATCCTTCTCATTCCTCCACAATCCTAGCATGGAAGGATCTGTTTCAAGAGAGATGTTCTTGGATATACATAAGAGACTCTTACATCAACTAGTGTCTCAAAAAATTTCTTTAAGATTTTCATGAACCTTTCAAAGAAAAATTTGTCCATCAAACATGAACAACACCACAAAGTGCCATTTCATCCAACAAAATGCACCACAAGATGCAATTGGCTAGTTATTATTGTTCTAGAAAAGTTTTCCTTGATCATACACACTACATCAATAGCATTGAGAAAACGAGCCATCTTAATGGATGTATGATCTATCTTCTTTGAGGATATATACCTACATACATAGAAATCATGTATACTATTTATCATAAAAATAACTTGTGATTGCATGAGAATACTAAATATTAGTTGTAACTTAGATAGTGAATTCAAGAGAAGATTCATATCTCAACAAACTTCCCATTTTGTAAATAGCCTCTCTCACCTTCTTATCTCCACAACCAACTATAGCTATTGGAAGAATAAACTAGGCAAGAAAAGAAAAAAAAGTTAGTATATGAGCTTACAAATTATGTACCATAAAGAGAAAATAAATAAAAGAATATTTGAATATATGTAATATCTTGTGCCAATCATGTGTTTTGAGGCCGTATAATTGCACCCCTCCTTTATTTTTGGTCTTTATGAAGGCACCCTTCAATGAATGTATTACTCCCATTGGTGTACGAAAATAGGCAATCATGCTTTTCACCTTATTTTCCTCCTTTTTGGTTAATACCCATGGTGCATTTGGTATAACCATATTGCCACTCTCATCTATTATTGACCATGCGCTTTGAAGGCGAACAATATTTTGTAAGTCATCCCTTGCACCTTTAGTATCTCTTTTACCAAAATGTTCCTACATATTTATTGCCACATTCTTGAAGATGTGCATAGGATCTAAGAGATGATTGATATTCAACTCACACCAATATGGAAGTCAAAATAAGCTTGAGTGTCATGAAATCCCATCGGGTGATGGATTTGGGGTGCTTCTCCATGCCTCAAACCAATCTCTATCTCTCATCCCCACAAGTGGTGAGACATCATGTGGCACATGCTTGGGATGAGACGGGGGAGGAAATCGATGATGTTTGTCATACACCACCTTCTTTAGTGGAGATGTTTCTTCCGAAACAAGTGATGGTCCACAGTTCTCAGACATGTATGATGTCTAGAGGTTGTGAAACCTATTATAAAATTAAGATGATTGAAAGATAGGGTATTTTTCTATTCATAGGTAAGTTTAAAGTTGAAAATATTTTTGTACTTGAGCACTTTGAGGACCCGAGATAGGGTATATGTCTATTCATTAGGCAAATTTAAAGTTAGAAAGTTTTTTGTACCTGAGCACTGTGAGAACGTGGGATAGTCACACAAAAAACTCCTTTCAACTCCACATTACACCTACTTTGTACCTGAGCACTCTGAGAACGTGGGATAGTCATGCATCATCCAAAGAAAAACTCCTTTCAACTCCACATTACACCTCCTTTATTAGCCTTCAAACATCATGCACTTTGATACCTCGCCATACTACCTCAAGCTCCTCAATCAAAAGCTTGACGTACACATCCATGTTCTTTAACTTATGTTTGACTGGTACAAGGAGAGAAAGCATGATGTAACCTTTCTTGATTGCTAGCCATGAGGGAGGAGGTAATTCAGCAACACAATAGGCCAAGTAGACCATGATGTAGACTTGAAGCCAAATGGGTTAGCACTAGGATGGCTACATGGTAGGATGTGTAGGGGGAAGAAATCGATGATGTTTGTCATACACCACCTTCTTTATTATAGAGAGTCCTTTCGAGCAAGTGATGGTCCACAAATTGGATATGCATGATGTCCAGAGGTTGTAAAACCTATTATAAAATTAATATGATTGACTTGATAGGGTATATGTCTATTCATTAGGTAAGTTGAAAGTTAAAAAGTTTTTTGTACCTGAGCACTCTAAGAACCTAAGATAGGGTATATATGTCTATTGATTAGGAAAATTTAAAGTTAGAAAGTTTTTTGTACCTAATCACTATGAGAATCCGGGATAGTCATGCATCGTCCAAAGAAAAACTCCACATTACACCTATTTATTTGCCTTCAGACATCATGCACTTTGATACCTCGCCATAGTGCCTCAATCTCCTCAATCAAAAGGCTCGAGGTACACATCCATGTTCTTCAACTTATACTTGCCTGAAGAGCAAGCATGATGTGACCTTTCTTGATTGCCACCCATGGAGAGAGGTTGTAATGCACCAACACAATAGGCCAAGTAGACCATGCTGTAGACTTCAAGCCAAATGGGTTAACACTATGGTGGATACATGGCAGGATGTATGTACTATCGGCAATTTAAGTACTATACTTTTAAATTGAAGTACTATACTTTTAAATTGAAGTGGTGGTTCTTATTCACCATGCAAGAATCTATACCTACTACTCATGCATATCTCCTCATGAAAGCACCACCTAAGAATAGTCATTCTTAGGTGTTAGTTGTGCTTTGTACACTTGTACATGTATCATTTGAATCTCTCATATCCTAATCAAAATCACCTTCTTTCTTCTGCAATTCCTTCTCTTATCTACCTCTCATAAGCAACAAGCAATCACCAAGGTGATTTCACTCTACTTGCATGCTTCCCTCACCAACTCAAGGACTCATGGTGATTTCACTCTACTTGCATGCTTCCCTCACCAACTCAGGGACTCAAGGTTTCCAACTATGTAAGGAGGTTGACTTGCATCATTTTTTTCTCTCTTCTCTCTCTCTCTCTTATAGACACAACGGTAATTGGACTCTCTCTCTCTCTCTCTCTCTCTCTCTTTAGAGCTCTCTCTCTAGTAAATAATGAGACATTATTTAAGCTCATGTGGGGGAGTAGAGTTAGGCAATTAATACACACAAAGAGTCTCATAGGTGTGCTGTGAGTGCAAAAGAAAGCTTTAAAAAAGAATCCAGATCGTTGAGTAAATACCAACTAAGATGGTCAACCCACATAATCCCAGATTTGCATGTGGAATTCGGGCCCATGCTCCGGCAGCAACCTTCTATATCTATATATCACTTATTTGTAACCTTCCATGTGGCAAGCAAAGGAGAGCCCCACTTGGCAAGAGGAGGACAGGTCTTCACATAAAGGAGAAAGGAGAAATTTTTTAATGAGTCATTTTCTCATTGAATGAGTCTCATATATATATATATAAGAGTTTCACATTTTTGAACTTTTCAAAAGGAACGGTTCTTTTCCACAAGCCTAGATGCATTGGGGCTCACAATTAGTTGTAACCATAAAGTCATTTGCTCATTGAATAAGTTTCTCATATATATAAACGCTCACACACACACACACACACACATATAAATGCATATACATACATACATACATACATACACACACACACACACACACACATATATATATATATATATGTACATTCATACATACACACACATATATATTATATTATACACACACACATATGAGAGTTTCTCATTTACTCATTTGTTCCCCCTAGCACACATAGACATACTCACACATGTGTGTATACACATACACACACATATAATATTATATTATGTGCACATGTGTGAGAGAGAGAGCACACACACACACACATATATATATTTTTATTTTTATTTATAGGTATGTATATATGTATATATAAATAGGTCTATATGTATGCCAACATAAACAAATGCATGTGCATGCATACAACGTACCCACACACACACACACACACATGCACACACAAAAAAAAAGCACACATACACACTCGCACGCACGTGCACATACACAAATATGCACACTTACATGCACACACTTACTCAACCTTGCACAGAGATGCACATGAGCACACACATTTGCACGTATACATGCACACACTCTCACACACATATGCGTGTGCACGTGCATACACATAGACACAAAAATGCCCACATAAAAAAATCACATGTCCGCATACACATATACATTCGCATACACATATACATTCGCATATGCACACACACGTTCATGTGTGTGTGTGCGTGTGTGCGTGCATGCGGGCGTGCGTGTGTGTGTGTGTGTGCACGTGTGTTAGGAGTTAAAAATCCCTAAAATACTACCCTAACCAGAGTCCATAATGAATCAAAAAGGTTTCATAATTTTTAATGCAAGATTAAAACAATAAACAAGACCAATGGTACAATTGGAATCATGAACAAACAAAGGTTACAACTTATGCAAGTAGATCACTAAGCAAGAGTAGAAATCTTGAAATAAGAGTCAGAACCAGATCCAGCAAGAGTGGAAAGGAGGCATATGTTACCTGCCACCATCAACAAAAAGCCAATTGTTAGTACAATTCACCTTTTCATTGGAAAACACATGTTCAAAGATCTAGACCAAGAGCAGAGCAACCTGATATTGTTTAATACTACTTGGTAAGGATAGCAAATTAGATATAACCCTCAGTGGTGTCAAAGGCATAGTGCCAGGGTCAAAGTCACAAATGGGGTTCAAAGATCAGAAACATTCAATATAAATGTAACTTTTCCAACACCTACTGCCACAGCCTCATCACTACTCATAGAAAACAGAGGAGCATATATTCCCATTGCATTTAAAAATTTAAAATCAATAGTAATCAGCTTATACAAGTAAAAGGGACTAGACATCCTGCTTCCCAACAAGCAGGAGAAGAGTACTAGTAGAGGGTTACTCTACCTAAGCCATGTTGGTTGCCAAGTACTCCGATTGGTAGATGCAGAGTAGAGGATGTATTTCGTAGTTTGTGATAGTCCTTGTTTAAATAGAATATTTGGGAGCCCCAATCATCATCAAGTTAAAAATCGGCTTGAAACAGCTCATCCTCAACCTACCCTCAGCGCAGATCAAGTCACTGCCTATATGCATTGAAGCATACCATTACGGTGGCAGTGGAAACCAAAAATGAAGAACTACAGAGGGTAATGTACATGCAGACCCTAAACGCATGTGAAAACAATAAACACGAATGCGATGAGCAGAGCAAGTCACTACTCATGCATTGAAGCCTACCATTATCGTGGCGGTGGATACCAAAAATGGAGAATTGCATATGGTAATGTACATGCAGCCCCTTAATCCATGCAAAAATAGTAAGCATGAATGCGGTGAGTAGAGAAATAACCTAAAAATGGGAAAAAGATGATAATTATATGTTTGTAGTAGCCCACTTAGTTAAGTACCTATAAGGTGACCTCCCAAAATTAAGGAGGGAGGTTAGAATTATGGGTAAGAAAATCCCACTTTGGGTATGTGAGGTTAGAAAATAAGCATATTACCCATTAGGGTAGAGAGATAAATAGAACAAACCACTAGGGTAGCAATGTTCCATGAGAATTACTAATGTTAAATTTGTGTGTGTGTGTGTGTGTGTGTGTGAGGGAAGTTTGGGAGAAAGAGAGAAGCTGGAAAAAGGCTCAATTTGTGTTTGTGTGTGTGGATGAATTTGTGTGTTAGGAGTTAAAAAGTCCTAAAACACTACCCTAAACAGAGTCCATAAAAAGGTCTCATAAATTTAATTGTAAGGGTATATAAAAAAACAAGACCAGTTGTACAATTGGAATCATGAACAATCAAAGGTTATCACTAAGCCACAGTAGAAATCTTGAAAGAAGAAACTTTTTTAAATTGGATAACCCAGTTTTGGGTTAAATAATCAGGTACCAACCGTTCAGGGTATCAAAGCAACCTTTTAAGGTAACTTTCTCATAAGCATAATTAAATAAAATGTCTGTGTGTGTGTGTTGTGTTGTGTGTGTGTGTGTGTGTGTGTGTGTGTGTGTGTGTTGTGTGTGTGTGTGTGCAAATATATATATATATATACATAAAATGTCTCTGTGTGTGTGTTGTGTGTGTGTGTGTGTGTGTGTGTGTGTGTGTGTGTGTGTGTGCAAATATATATATATATATACATTATATTAAATATGCTTATTTTTTATAATAACTAAATATTATTTCTCTCTCTCTCTCTCTCTCTCTCTCTCTCTCTCTCTCTCTCAGATAGATATATATACATTATTCTCTTTATATAATATAATATAGTATAGATGTATGTATATATGTATATTTATATTTATATATGCATGTGTGTGTGTGTGTGTGTGTGTGTGTGCAAATATATGTAAATATATAAATACATAAATATATATTATATTATATTATATTATATGAAGAGTATATTGTGTATATATCTATAACGGGAGAGAGAGAGAGAGAGAGAGAGAGAGAGAGAGAGAGAGAGAGAGAGAGAGAGAGAGAATATTTAAATACACACACACACACATATATACATACATATACATATACATACACACACACACACACACACACACACATATACATACATACTTTTTATGCTTATTATTTAAATACATGTATATTTATAATATATATATATATGTGTGTGTGTGTGTGTGTGTATTGTGCATGTGCACATGCGTGGGTGTGTGTGTGTGTGTGTTTTATTAAATATGCTTAGTTTTATAATAATTAAATATTTATTATAAAAAGATATATATATATATATATACACACATATATACATACATACACACACACACACATGCATGCACACGCACACATACACACACATATATATACATATACACATATATATAAATACATATATAAATAAATAAACATATTTAGTATAATAAAAGATATACACACATACGTACGCACGCACACACACATACACTATATGTGTGTGTGTGTGTGTGTGTGCGGGCGCGTGCATGGACACGTGCGTTGTCGTGCCATGGCACGTCTATAGTGTGAAACCGTGCATGTGAGGCCATCTAATACACATCCAGATGCATGGGGTTAAGTGCCATGACGAGTCATTATATGATGCCATGTACATATGTTCATATTGTATATGAGATTCAATAAGATGAGCAGAGGCTCAGCCAGGTTTCGAAGCTTCTGACAGTGTGGTGTGAATTGTGGAGGATTTTTTTTATGCTTATGGAGAACTTTGGGGCTAGCAGACACCTTGTGCCTTGATAGGACTGGATTATGCTTGTGGTTCGACTGCTTATTTGATTCCATGAGATGGTGAATTGCTCATAAGCTGTGCCTAACATGGTTGAGTTGATATTAGCACTGAGGCAGAGGACTTTATGGTGCACAACGGTTGTGGTCTTGATCGTATGCTTTAGATGGCAAGGTCATATATGCAATAAGGTTACCAAATGAAGCCTACCTTGATGTAGTGTGGGAGACCTTAGCA
The DNA here is from genome assembly GCF_041138505.1 of Cibotium barometz. NCBI lineage: Eukaryota > Viridiplantae > Streptophyta > Polypodiopsida > Cyatheales > Cibotiaceae > Cibotium > Cibotium barometz. The sequence continues at coordinate 315,820 of NW_028229435.1, read as the reverse complement.
AGGCTATAGTTAAATTTTAATGAATATTGCTTGAAAAAATCACGCGTGGAATGGTAGGCGCAATGAAGAAATGAAAAATGGAAGAAGCGTGATTTTAGCTGCAAAAGGGTGTGGGTGCCGACTTCCTCGCGGGAATGACCAGAAAAAACCAGAGATTTGGGTGCGGTGCTATCAGAAGAAGTCTGCAGAAAAAAAACGAGGGGTAACAGAGGCGACACGACCAGAGAGAATCATTTCATGCATTTAGCGACTGAATATGGCGTGTTGGGGCTTGAATTAATGAGCAGAGTTGCTGCTATTTATTGATATGCCTACTTCAAATTCAAAAAATCCAGCTATGCGCCGGCTGTTCATTGTCTGCAGCGAAGTGTGGGAAGAGTATTTTAAAAAGAAATTCGGATGAGAACGTTTTCCCCCGCCTTCAGATAAGTAATAACATGATAAAAATTCTTTTTTCCTTCCTACCACACTTGTTAATACATGGAGCCAATAAACCTTTAAAGGTTTTGTAAAAAAATAAAGGGTGGTTTGAAATGAAGTGATGTGAGGATATTGCATCAAGGGACATGGAATCCAAGAGTCAGAAATGCAGCAACGACTCTAGTGAAAATTGACTTTGATTCTATCTTAGTGGATCTAAATGCAGGCCATGGATTTCTTTTAAAATCATGTGAATATGTTAAAGTTATGCCATATATCATTTTGTGTTTGTGAGTTGTTGGAATTTTAAGCCAGATTTTCAGGTGATAAAGAACATTATGAGATGTTGGGAATGGTGACAGTGGATGTATGGAATGAAAGGGGTCACATGTATGTTGGAAATACTTAAAGGTTATGTTATGCCTACATGTGATTAGCTGGAAAGTTTTGGAAAAAGAAGCCAGTGAATCTATGCTTGAAAAGGGATAAGCAATTGGAACACGAATTCAAGGATGGATTTGTCCTATGCTTTTTGGGAAATTTTGAATGTGAGTTTCCTTGTTAGGTTTGGCACCAACTCTCACAGCTAGAAGTCTCGTACTTTCCTGGCTACTCCGCACACGTCACGACAGCTTTGGTGAACCCGACGTGAAACTGCTGGGGTGAGAGTGTGGTGAAATATACAGGGAAGCTATGGCTGAGAATTCTGAGGGTCAGGGGGTTCATTTTGACCCCGGAGTTATGCAGATGTTTCAAATGTTTACCATGTACATGCAACAGCAACAAGCTGCTGAGAGGGGACAAATTTCCACGACCAAAGCATTACAATCAATTGTGAGAAAGGTGGATCAATTTGATGGGAAGGATATTACAAAGTACCTGCGCAATTATATAAAGGAGATGGAGCTAAACAGGGTGACTGAGGAAGATATGGTTCGAAGTTTCGAGCTGGTATGTGTTCCTGAAATAAGAGAGCGCATAAGAGGATTGCAGACAGCACATGGTGGCAGAAATTGGGAGGAGTTCAAGCTTGCTTTAAAGGATGAATATTTCATGGAGGATTCTGAGCGAGTGACCAAACGAACTTTCTTGGAATGGGTCACAAAACCTAAAATGGGAATTTCTGCCACAGAATTGCTAAGAGAGTTTGAGAAGCGCTATGCCCAGCTGTCAAGGATAGAGCGTGCAACTTTGGACAGAGAAAAAACAGAGCTCTTCTTGCAAGCAGCTGGGAAAGATCTCCAGGAGAAATTGGAAATCCTCCTTGAGGATAAGGATACAGAGCAGGGATTAAAGAGTGATTGGAATGATGTTGAGGATGCAGTCACTATGTTAGCAAAGCGGCAGCGGAGGAGGGATAAAATGGTGATGGGCTCTGTAACCCCCATAACTGCTGTCACCCCTGAGAATCTATCCAAACCAGCTGCTACGATTCCAAAGATAGATGGGCCGATGGATGAGCTTATCAAGGGTATGCGTGACTTAAAATTGAAGATGTCCAGGATTGAAGAAAAAGGTCTACCATTGGGGCAGGCTTCTATGCAAAGGCCTCAAAGCAAAGAAGGGTTTACATATAGATGCATATGGTGTGATGACCCAGAGCATGCAAAGAAGGATTGTACCAGCTATAAAGAAGCTCTTAAAAATCAACTTGTGTTTTTCAAAGATGGGAAAATCCATCTTACAGAGACTGGTCTTCCATTGAGTACAAACTTTGGGAAAGGAGGGATGAAAAAGCTGGTAGAGGATATGGCTGCTAGTCATGCCATTTCTATGGTTGAGGCAGCAACCTATGGATTAAAGGTTGGTCAATTGTGAGAAAGGTGGATCAATTTGATGGGAAGGATATTACAAAGTACCTGCGCAATTATATAAAGGAGATGGAGCTAAACAGGGTGACTGAGGAAGATATGGTTCGAAGTTTCGAGCTGGTATGTGTTCCTGAAATAAGAGAGCGCATAAGAGGATTGCAGACAGCACATGGTGGCAGAAATTGGGAGGAGTTCAAGCTTGCTTTAAAGGATGAATATTTCATGGAGGATTCTGAGCGAGTGACCAAACGAACTTTCTTGGAATGGGTCACAAAACCTAAAATGGGAATTTCTGCCACAGAATTGCTAAGAGAGTTTGAGAAGCGCTATGCCCAGCTGTCAAGGATAGAGCGTGCAACTTTGGACAGAGAAAAAACAGAGCTCTTCTTGCAAGCAGCTGGGAAAGATCTCCAGGAGAAATTGGAAATCCTCCTTGAGGATAAGGATACAGAGCAGGGATTAAAGAGTGATTGGAATGATGTTGAGGATGCAGTCACTATGTTAGCAAAGCGGCAGCGGAGGAGGGATAAAATGGTGATGGGCTCTGTAACCCCCATAACTGCTGTCACCCCTGAGAATCTATCCAAACCAGCTGCTACGATTCCAAAGATAGATGGGCCGATGGATGAGCTTATCAAGGGTATGCGTGACTTAAAATTGAAGATGTCCAGGATTGAAGAAAAAGGTCTACCATTGGGGCAGGCTTCTATGCAAAGGCCTCAAAGCAAAGAAGGGTTTACATATAGATGCATATGGTGTGATGACCCAGAGCATGCAAAGAAGGATTGTACCAGCTATAAAGAAGCTCTTAAAAATCAACTTGTGTTTTTCAAAGATGGGAAAATCCATCTTACAGAGACTGGTCTTCCATTGAGTACAAACTTTGGGAAAGGAGGGATGAAAAAGCTGGTAGAGGATATGGCTGCTAGTCATGCCATTTCTATGGTTGAGGCAGCAACCTATGGATTAAAGGTTGGTCAATTGTGAGAAAGGTGGATCAATTTGATGGGAAGGATATTACAAAGTACCTGCGCAATTATATAAAGGAGATGGAGCTAAACAGGGTGACTGAGGAAGATATGGTTCGAAGTTTCGAGCTGGTATGTGTTCCTGAAATAAGAGAGCGCATAAGAGGATTGCAGACAGCACATGGTGGCAGAAATTGGGAGGAGTTCAAGCTTGCTTTAAAGGATGAATATTTCATGGAGGATTCTGAGCGAGTGACCAAACGAACTTTCTTGGAATGGGTCACAAAACCTAAAATGGGAATTTCTGCCACAGAATTGCTAAGAGAGTTTGAGAAGCGCTATGCCCAGCTGTCAAGGATAGAGCGTGCAACTTTGGACAGAGAAAAAACAGAGCTCTTCTTGCAAGCAGCTGGGAAAGATCTCCAGGAGAAATTGGAAATCCTCCTTGAGGATAAGGATACAGAGCAGGGATTAAAGAGTGATTGGAATGATGTTGAGGATGCAGTCACTATGTTAGCAAAGCGGCAGCGGAGGAGGGATAAAATGGTGATGGGCTCTGTAACCCCCATAACTGCTGTCACCCCTGAGAATCTATCCAAACCAGCTGCTACGATTCCAAAGATAGATGGGCCGATGGATGAGCTTATCAAGGGTATGCGTGACTTAAAATTGAAGATGTCCAGGATTGAAGAAAAAGGTCTACCATTGGGGCAGGCTTCTATGCAAAGGCCTCAAAGCAAAGAAGGGTTTACATATAGATGCATATGGTGTGATGACCCAGAGCATGCAAAGAAGGATTGTACCAGCTATAAAGAAGCTCTTAAAAATCAACTTGTGTTTTTCAAAGATGGGAAAATCCATCTTACAGAGACTGGTCTTCCATTGAGTACAAACTTTGGGAAAGGAGGGATGAAAAAGCTGGTAGAGGATATGGCTGCTAGTCATGCCATTTCTATGGTTGAGGCAGCAACCTATGGATTAAAGGTTGGTCAATTGTGAGAAAGGTGGATCAATTTGATGGGAAGGATATTACAAAGTACCTGCGCAATTATATAAAGGAGATGGAGCTAAACAGGGTGACTGAGGAAGATATGGTTCGAAGTTTCGAGCTGGTATGTGTTCCTGAAATAAGAGAGCGCATAAGAGGATTGCAGACAGCACATGGTGGCAGAAATTGGGAGGAGTTCAAGCTTGCTTTAAAGGATGAATATTTCATGGAGGATTCTGAGCGAGTGACCAAACGAACTTTCTTGGAATGGGTCACAAAACCTAAAATGGGAATTTCTGCCACAGAATTGCTAAGAGAGTTTGAGAAGCGCTATGCCCAGCTGTCAAGGATAGAGCGTGCAACTTTGGACAGAGAAAAAACAGAGCTCTTCTTGCAAGCAGCTGGGAAAGATCTCCAGGAGAAATTGGAAATCCTCCTTGAGGATAAGGATACAGAGCAGGGATTAAAGAGTGATTGGAATGATGTTGAGGATGCAGTCACTATGTTAGCAAAGCGGCAGCGGAGGAGGGATAAAATGGTGATGGGCTCTGTAACCCCCATAACTGCTGTCACCCCTGAGAATCTATCCAAACCAGCTGCTACGATTCCAAAGATAGATGGGCCGATGGATGAGCTTATCAAGGGTATGCGTGACTTAAAATTGAAGATGTCCAGGATTGAAGAAAAAGGTCTACCATTGGGGCAGGCTTCTATGCAAAGGCCTCAAAGCAAAGAAGGGTTTACATATAGATGCATATGGTGTGATGACCCAGAGCATGCAAAGAAGGATTGTACCAGCTATAAAGAAGCTCTTAAAAATCAACTTGTGTTTTTCAAAGATGGGAAAATCCATCTTACAGAGACTGGTCTTCCATTGAGTACAAACTTTGGGAAAGGAGGGATGAAAAAGCTGGTAGAGGATATGGCTGCTAGTCATGCCATTTCTATGGTTGAGGCAGCAACCTATGGATTAAAGGTTGGTCAATTAAAGCAGGGATTTGAGAATGATGAGGATTATGAGAATGAGAATTTTTGGCCATCAACAATGGAATTAATTGCGTCAAAGAAAGTGTCAAAGCAAGCTTTGCATGAGGCAGGTGATTGTATACGTCTTGAGACTGGCTGGGAGGAGCCTGTGGATTCTTTATCCATTCATGCTTATATTGCCAAATGCCAAAATAATGAGGCACAGGTAGAGGAGAAGCGTAAAAGGGAAAATGAGGAAGGAGGGCCATCAAAAAGAGTTACACGTGGAAGTGAAAAGAAGGATCCTGGGCCATCACATATGCCTCCACAGCATAGCAGACCTCCACAGGATGTTTCAATGGAAGAAGTGCCAGCAAAAATGAAGGAGAAGGGTAAAGGGAAAAGTCCACTCTACAAGCTTCAATCTGATATTGAAGTTGCAACAGATCTCAAAAAGGTACTTGAAGAAAGGATTCTAAACAGCAGGGTGGAATTCACACTGGGGGAAGTCTTGGGGATTGCAAAGAAAGAATTTCATGATGAGATAATTGATATTATACGAAGAAAAAGGCAGTCCATAATTGAATCTATTCCATCACAAGGGGAGGCAAGCACTTCCAAGACTCATGGAGTACAGGTACAGAAAAAGGAAGAGAGAGAAAATGTGGTGGAATGTAATCACTCTGCTGATGGGGCACGACAAGTGCGCTTTGTGGAAGAGGATGATGAAAAAGAAGTTCTTATAAAGAGTCATTACTCCAGGAGCCATTGGGCAAGAGCAACCACTGAAACCCTTGTCAAGATAGGTGATTTGGAAGAGCCATATGTCGCTCTAATTGATCATGGGTCTGAAATAAATCTTATGGCTAAAAATCTCTACAACAAATGTAAGTGGCCAATGGATGTGGATCATGGGTGGATGATTAAAGCAGCCAATAACTCATCTGGAGAGCTTTATGCAGCATGTCCAAATGTAAGGGTAACTATAGGGGATGTGAAGGATGATCAGAATTTCTTTGTTCAGGAGATGTCATCGTATCCCCTTATCCTTGGGCAACCCTACATTACAGCTGTAAGGATGGAAACAAAAGTTTTGGATGATGGATCAGCATATGCAAGAATAAGGAGTAAAGATGGCAAAAAAGCTGTTCAGTTTTTGACAGTATGCATTAATCATGAAAGGAATCGTGAGTCTCTTCGAGCACAGTCACTCCCAAAGATAAACAGAGAGTTCATGAATTACAGAGAGATGAGGGATTTTGGCCAGGTGCCATTGTAAAGCGGGATTCCAATGGTACAAGGGGAAATGAGTTCTCGCAGGACTCAATCAATGTAAATAGCTTTTCAGCAAATTTTCAGGGATTCTCCAGCTATGGGTCACTGGTTTTTGTAAAAAGCAAGGATTTGAAGCGTGGCATGCAAAAACATATACAAAATGAACAAAAAAGTTTTGAGCAGTGTGGTCTTTTGGAGAAGAATGAGTTTATTTCAGGGGTGCTTGATGAGGTGTCATTTGTAGATACTATGGATGTGCTTTTTGATATGGGAAGAGCATGCTTACAGGGTGGAAATGAAATGATAAAGGTGTCATCTGTGGAGATGTATGATATAATCCAGGAATTTGAGGGGGTGGAATGTAAAAACATGAATTGTGAGATGGATGCTCATGTTGATACAAAGTATAAAACGGTTGCAAAGAAGGTGAAACCAGTTGCCTTGCCCTTGCCACCAGGAAGCAAGGAGAAGATAGATGAAGCTTCTATGCAACCAAATCTTAGAGATCCAAAGAAAATTGGGCATAAATTTACTCAAGAAACTCTAAAAGAGCTGAAGATTGGTGAGAAGGATTTTCTGTTGCCAGTTGAAAGGGAATGCTTTGAGGAGATGCTTGTAAAACATGGGAAAGCCTTTGCTTTTCAGCCGCATGAGATAGGCTGTGTTGATCCAAGTGTAACAGCACCAATGGTGATCTTTACTGTTCCACACGTGCCCTGGAACCTGCGGCCAATTCCAGTACCAAAGGCTCTCTTGCCAAAGTTGATGGAATTACTAAAAGAAAAGATCAGGATGGGAATCTTAGAGCCATCATGTGCCCCATATTCCAACAGATGGTTTACTGTACCAAAGAAAAATGGGACATTGCGCTTTATTCAAGACATGCAACCTGTAAACAAAGTCACAATCAGGAATGTGGGAGCAGGTCCAATTGTGGATGAGTTTGTAGAAGCATTTGCAGGAAAAGCTATATACTCTATGGGTGATTTGTATTCGGGATATGATCAGTTCCAGCTGGATATACAAAGCAGGGACTTGACCACAATGAGAACTCCTTTAGGATTAGTAAGGATGTGTACCTTACCACAGGGAGCCACTAACTCAGTGGCACATATGATGAATGGAATGAATAAAGTCTTACGAGACTTCATACCACAAAAAACTATGCCATTTTTGGATGATGTGCCAATAAAGGGCTGTGATGAGAAAGACAAAGATGAGGATTTGGATTCAAAAGGGTGCCGCAAGTTTGTGGCAAATCATATAAAGGATTGTGACATGATTCTATCCAGGCTTGAAGAAGTGAATCTTACTTTATCTGGGCTGAAATCAGTGTTTGGGGTTGGTGAAGTGCTAATAGTGGGACATCTTTGTAGTACTAGTGGACGCCGTCCTTGTCCAGCCAAGATAGATGCAATACAAAGAATGAAGGAAACATGCATTAATGTTACAGAGCTGAGGAGATTTCTTGGAGCATGTGTCTTTTATGTTATTTGGATCCCACATTATGCACATGTAGCAGATCCTCTTTATCAACTTTTGAGGAAAAATCAAAAATTTTTGTGGAATGCAGTACATATTAAAGCTATGCGGAAGCTGAAATATTTGCTCCAATCATCACCCATTTTGAGAAAGGCAGATTATGAGTGTGGTAGGCCTGTGATTGTTACAGTTGATACTAGTCCTACTGGGATAGGATGGGCAGTAGGGCAAGATGATGAGGATGATCATAGGTATGTAATTAGATTTGGAGCAAAGGTGTTAAGCTTTCGGCAACGAAAGTATCCACAGATCAAGAGAGAGTTATGGGGGATAGTCACTGCTCTAAAATGTGAAAAAGAATATCTTATTGGGGCATCTGTACTTGTGGAAACTGATTGCTTGCCACTTCTTGGGATGATAGCAAGTTGTACCACTCCAGATATTGCTATGCTTAGGTGGATTGCTTATATCAAGTCACTAAATCCTGAGTTTGAGCATATTGCGGGAAAAGATAATCCAGTTGCAGATATGCTATCAAGAGCCAGGTATGAAAATGAGAAACAAATGATTAGTGACATTGATGATGTGGGTACAAAATTCTATACTACAGCATATGCAAAAGGGGATCATATTTGCCTATCAAATGCACTTGAGTCTTTTATTGAGGAAATATATGAAGGGGATTGGTTGCTTATTGGTCAATATTTGAGTACTCTGACAAGGCAAAAAAATTGGTCTGACTCAGAATTTAAGAGAATCCGCAGAAAAGCATATGGTTATTTCCTAAAGGATGGGTATCTCTGGAAGCATCCTAAGCAGAGGAATGCTATGCCACAGAGAGTCATATGTGATAAAGAGACTCAAGGAAAGCTTGTGAAAGAATTCCATGAGAGTCTCTGGGCTGGACATAGAAGCGTGTGGGCCACCTTTACCAAAATAAAGGAAAAATATTGGTGGAAAGGAATGTACAAGGATATTTCCCAATATGTGGAAACATGCATGGTATGCCAAATGTACTCAAATGTGCGGCATCGTGATGGCTTGCAACCAACCTACCCACCTGCCATGCACTACAAATGGGTAGTGGATCTTGTTACAATGCCTTTGGGAATTTGGCAGATGCGGTATATAGCACTTGCAAGAGAAGATTTGACAAATCAGGTAGAAGGGCGTGCTCTTAGAACAAAGAGTACGGAAACAGTATGCAAATTTCTCTTGGAAGATGTAATATGCCGATATGGTTGTGTTGGGAAAATAACAGCTGATAGGGGTGAGCTAGATGTTGAAGAAGCAAGGGAATTCTTCTCTAGAATTGGTATCAAACTGTCCCTAACATGTGCTTACAATCCTGAGGGCAATGGAAAAAGTGAGCGAGGACATCCTCCAATCATTAAAGCTTTGGCTAAGGCATGTAGAGAAAGAATGAGAGAGTGGCCAAAGCTGCTACCATATGCCTTGTGGGCTGACCGTACAACTCATAGCTCAGTGACAGGATACATGCCTGCAGAATTGATGTATGGTCAGAAGCCAGTGATGCCAGTTGAAGAAGTAATTCTAACTTGGAATGTATTGCCCTGGGTGGAAGGATTGAGCAGAGATGACCTCCTTGCATTGCGAATAAGACAGTTGGAGAGGAGGCCTGAAGATGTAGAGCATGCTAAAGCTCGCTTGAAAGATGCAAGGCTGAAAAATAAAGAAAGATTTGATAATAGACACAGACTCCGGCCAAAACCTATTGAAGAAGGTGATTGGGTTCTAATGTATGATAGTAGCCTTGACAACCAATTCACTGTTCAAAGAAAATTTGCAAAGAGATGGTTTGGCCCTTACATTGTCAAGCATGTGCATGGAAATGCCACGTATACTCTGTGTGAGCTTGATGGAACAGAAATAAAGAATCTTGTGGCAGGCAAAAGAATCAAGATATTTAAAAGAAGGCATGATAGTGATCCTTTTGATTCACAGGAGACTCAGGATGAGAGGCTTGACAGTGATAGTATGGATATGGTTGAAGAGGAAGAGGATGATCTTCCTGACAATGCAGAAAATGAAGATGACATCCAGCTATATGTAGATCTTGATGATAATTTGGCACATACCAAAGGATGTGCAGATTTAGAGGGGGTGGATGTCGTGCCATGGCACGTCTATAGTGTGAAACCGTGCATGTGAGGCCATCTAATACACATCCAGATGCATGGGGTTAAGTGCCATGACGAGTCATTATATGATGCCATGTACATATGTTCATATTGTATATGAGATTCAATAAGATGAGCAGAGGCTCAGCCAGGTTTCGAAGCTTCTGACAGTGTGGTGTGAATTGTGGAGGATTTTTTTTATGCTTATGGAGAACTTTGGGGCTAGCAGACACCTTGTGCCTTGATAGGACTGGATTATGCTTGTGGTTCGACTACTTATTTGATTCCATGAGATGGTGAATTGCTCATAAGCTGTGCCTAACATGGTTGAGTTGATATTAGCACTGAGGCAGAGGACTTTATGGTGCACAACGGTTGTGGTCTTGATCGTATGCTTTAGATGGCAAGGTCATATATGCAATAAGGTTACCAAATGAAGCCTACCTTGATGTAGTGTGGGAGACCTTAGCAAGGCTATAGTTAAATTTTAATGAATATTGCTTGAAAAAATCACGCGTGGAATGGTAGGCGCAATGAAGAAATGAAAAATGGAAGAAGCGTGATTTTAGCTGCAAAAGGGTGTGGGTGCCGACTTCCTCGCGGGAATGACCAGAAAAAACCAGAGATTTGGGTGCGGTGCTATCAGAAGAAGTCTGCAGAAAAAAAACGAGGGGTAACAGAGGCGACACGACCAGAGAGAATCATTTCATGCATTTAGCGACTGAATATGGCGTGTTGGGGCTTGAATTAATGAGCAGAGTTGCTGCTATTTATTGATATGCCTACTTCAAATTCAAAAAATCCAGCTATGCGCCGGCTGTTCACTGTCTGCAGCGAAGTGTGGGAAGAGTATTTTAAAAAGAAATTCGGATGAAAACGTTTTCCCCCGCCTTCAGATAAGTAATAACATGATAAAAATTCTTTTTTCCTTCCTACCACACTTGTTAATACATGGAGCCAATAAACCTTTAAAGGTTTTGTAAAAAAATAAAGGGTGGTTTGAAATGAAGTGATGTGAGGATATTGCATCAAGGGACATGGAATCCAAGAGTCAGAAATACAGCAACGACTCTAGTGAAAATTGACTTTGATTCTATCTTAGTGGATCTAAATGCAGGCCATGGATTTCTTTTAAAATCATGTGAATATGTTAAAGTTATGCCATATATCATTTTGTGTTTGTGAGTTGTTGGAATTTTAAGCCAGATTTTCAGGTGATAAAGAACATTATGAGATGTTGGGAATGGTGACAGTGGATGTATGGAATGAAAGGGGTCACATGTATGTTGGAAATACTTAAAGGCTATGTTATGCCTACATGTGATTAGCTGGAAAGTTTTGGAAAAAGAAGCCAGTGAATCTATGCTTGAAAAGGGATAAGCAATTGGAACACGAATTCAAGGATGGATTTGTCCTATGCTTTTTGGGAAATTTTGAATGTGAGTTTCCTTGTTAGGTTTGGCACCAACTCTCACAGCTAGAAGTCTCGTACTTTCCTGGCTACTCCGCACACGTCACGACAGCGTGTGTATGTATGTATGTATGTATGTATGTATATATACATGTAAATATATAAATTAATTAATACATATAAATATAATGTAAATATATATATATTTATATAATAATTATTTTATTACTATAAAATAAAAAGCATATTTAATATAATAAATATAAACTTATGTAACAAAGTGTTCTTAGGATGCACATGCACATGGAATGACCCTAAGCCCATGTACCTAGGCCCATCCCATGTGCATGTGCATCCTAAGAACACTCTATTACAATTTGTTAACAGAGGGTTCTTAGGATGCACATGCACATGGGATGGGCCTAGGCACATGGGCTTAGGGTCATTTACATGTGGGATTAGGACACATGGGCCTTAGGACTATAAAAGGCATGTGCTCTAGAAGATTAGAACCTTTTTGATACCTTTTTGACATCTTGTCATTATATTTTACTTTCCATGCTCCTTAGTGTTAATCTCTCTTAATTTTCCTAATCTAAGCTAATTAGGATAATCTTAGGCTAATCTAGCTGCACTTTCTTTCATTGGTAGTATCAGAGCTCTTGGCTTAGATCCTTGCTTAGGTATTGATTAGTGATAATCATTTTTGGATTATTATTAATCCAATTTTCGTAAATGTATTTTCTTAATCTTGATTAGTGTTAATCATTTTCAAAATTGATTTGTACACAGTTTTCAGATTTGCTAAATTCTCGTTTGACAAGATTAGCAATGTAATTTATGTTAATCATTTTTTAATTTGCATAGTCAAACAAGATTGGGGAGTATCTTGCTACCATTGGATTTTAGATATCCAATGTAGATTTTTCACTTTATGTGAAAAAGATAGATAGAGAGATCATGTTATGTGTCATAGACACTAACACATGTGAACAACGGTTTAGACCATTCAATAATTGACCTGCCCCGAAGGTTGGTGGGTCTCAGACTCACCATTTGTAGGCGGGTATGGGCCACTCGTTCACATAAGGGCGAAAAAGATTCCAATAATTTCTTAGATATCCAGGTTCTTTAAATTCCTAGGGGTTAGGAGCATTAGAGCAAAAGCAAACCAAAGTGTTATCACACTTTGTTTTATCTACTTCTTGAAGGGAGAAAAACCTGAGGTCAAAAAGTATATCTTTTTCTAGTACATGCTTCCCATTTCTTGCAAAATGACTACAAGTAAAGAGATCCTATTACTCAAGATCAAGTAGAAGGCTTAGTCCCTCAAGAGAAGGGGGCTTGGTAATTCATGGTATGTGGGTGCCATAATTAATGACTTTGGGTCAAGGCATCTACTTCTATCAATATAGGTGGGACTAAGGGAATGACATGATAAGGGCCAATTTTGGAGTTGGATTTTCTAGAAAACCCCTTTTGGAGGTTTTTTAATCACATTGGATGAAAAAGAGGCCAAAAGTTGCTTATCACTTAAATTCAAAGGAATGAAGATTTAATATAAGGGGGTTGGAATGGGGTTTGAGCTCTAAAAACTGGGACATAGGGGAATCAGAGATTAGACTAGACAATTTACCTGCTATCTTTTCAATGTTGGTCTCGACAAACTTTAACTCTTTGAAATCCTGATTTTTTAGATCTTGAATGATTTCAAGAAATATTTTAAGTTTGTCAATCTCACCGTGTGGATTTTCCTTAAACTTATTAAGAAGCTTGAGCCAATCGTTAAAAGAAGCAGTGTTTAGAACAGATGAAGTATCAATGGCAAGGGCTAAAATGTCAAAATCTATTATAAGTTTATGAAATTCTTGGGAATCAACACAAGAGAGTAGAGATCAAATCAAAGAAGTAGGTATAAGAAGTGGATTCTTATAGCCAAAAGCCCCCAATTCATTGATCCATTGCGGATTTTGTATTGCAGTAGACAACCAAGAATTTCTTAAGTTAGATCTTTGAAACTTTAAAAAAAAAGTAAGAAACATATAAAGTGTTAGATATAATAATTAAATACTAAACATCTAGGGTTCCCATAAATTTCACTTTATGGGCGAGGATATATTGTGTGTGTTAGATGTTTCTTAACCCATAGTAATGCACCCTAGTGTTTAGTCTATTAAAGAAATGTTGAACAGGTAGTTAGTCCCCAAGAGTAATAAGGTCAAAAAAGAGTAATATAATTTCCCAATCATACACGAGCTAGAAGGTCAAAAAAGAGGATAGTATCTTGTTAATGTAATTGCTCAATGATTCAAGCTTGTATTTAAAGATGGAAACTTGCAGTCAATGGAGTTATCAAAGTTTAAAGGCTATCTTCAAAAAAGTTTTATTAGTAAGTCTCCTTAGTACATAGGGTATTTGAAGTAGTCTTCCAAAAAAGGGGCCAAAAAGGTGTATTTGAAAGTAGTGAAAATCGTAAGACCATCATTGATGCCAAAAACTACCAAATTAAAAACCTTATCAAGCTACGGCTTATCCAACGCACCCACCCAAAAGTGAGCCAACTAGTTACCTGCCACCATCAACAAATAACTTAAGTTAGGACTTATAGTCAACTTGTTGGAAGGCAAGTGTCATTGCCTGCTCACACTTGTTATCGATGTCCATGCATGTATGACATTAGTATAACCATGCTCCAACACTTAGGAGAGTTTCTTTAGTGTAAATATGTTTATAAGGGTGTAAGGTAATGTTCTATAATTTTAAGAGTTCCCAAAAAAAAAACCAAAGTCTCCTTTGTACTTTAAACTAAGTCCCAAAAATTCTCATGATAGAAATAATGTATTGAACCATAGACACTTTTTTAAAAAAAATCCTAGGGCAAAGTATATATGTTTGCATATGTGAATCTTTTAAATACTTATTTTCAAAAACAAAAGACCCAAACAACGTATCCCCGAAAACAAATTTAGAGTTTTCTTTGTATTTGGAGCAAGATTCCAAATACACACATAAACATGTGTGTGTGTGTGTGTGTGTGTGTGTGTGTGTGTACATACATAAACCAATTTTGAAGAAGCTTTTAACAGTTTGAGTTAGTATGCATACCTATCTATTTGAAAAACAAGAATATGATCCCATTTAATATTAAATGGGACCACCAACATGTAGGTTTCGAAAATCAACAAAGTATCAAGGTGCATGCTGAGTAGTTAAATCAGAACTTAAGTGAGGTTTCTAAATGCAAAGGCTCACTTTAAAAAAAAAAACATATCTATATCCACAGATAATTATGAAAAAATCAAAACATATATTCCTAGATCATGACCACCTATTCCCGAAAAGTTGCCCATTTAATCATGAAATCAGGCCCCTAATTCTATTAAAGGCCCGATATTAGGGTTTCAAAAATCAACAAAGGATCAAAATGCATTGCTAAGTAGTTAAATCCCAAAATTAAACTTGTATTAAGTGGGGTTTTTAATCACTAGAGTTCACCTTCAAAAATCCATCTCTACATCTACAAATTATTATGAATAAAAAAGCCAATATTTTCTTAATTTAGTACCCAAAACGTTATTTCTAATAATCCAATAGGGTTTCGTTTAAGAATATAACAGTTGAAATCTTTTACATATTTGATAAAACGCTCTTTTCCTTAGTCACTAAGTCAAATAGAGAATCAAAAATACATGTTTTAAGTAAGTAAACAGTAAAAATTGACCAAAGTCCTATGTAGGATTTTTTATAAGGGTTTTTATTAAAAAAACCCTACCTGAGGCATGCCAGTCGAATAGCAATCCACCCAAGAAGGTCGAATTTTGAAATCCTCAAGCTAGTGTTTTCTCCATCAAAAAATATTAATTATAGTACTAATTAATATTAATCCTCAAGCTAGTGTTTTCTCCATCAAAAAATATTAATTATATTACTAATTAACTATAGCAATCCACCCAAGAAGGTCGAATTTTGAAATCCTCAAGCTAGTGTTTTCTCTATTATAGTACTAATTACTCGATTACTAATAGGCTTAATGTGATCTCTGCTAAGAATGAGTGATTTCTATTTGCTATTTTTTTTCTGAAGCTTGGAAAGGCTCTTGAAATTATGAATGAGGAAGGGCCTTTAAACAGCAAAGGATATATAGAGTGCTGATCAAGATGGAGTAAATCTTTCTTAAATGCAGTTATGTCATCATGATTTTTAGAGCTAGTAGGGTGGAAGATTGAAGAGGGTAATGCACCCATTGTTAAAAACCCAAGTTCTGTAGAAGCAGTAAGAGTTTTCTAGTATGAAATCAAGGCACCCATTTTGGGTTAAAAAGGCCACCATCCAAGTGAATAAATGTATTGAACCAATAAGGTTCCCATCAACTAGAAGTTGACAAAAAGGCCTTTGTTTGAACCCAAGTGAAAGAGTTAGTTGGATCAAAAACCATTCGTTTATTAAAAAAACAAAGATTATAATAAAGCATTTATTTCCAAAGGTTATAACAAAGCATTTATTAAAAAAACAAAGTTATAACAAAGCATTTATAAAAAAAACAAAGTTATAACAAAGAATATATTTTCAAAAGCTACTAAAGTAAGACATTATTTGTAGGCAAGTTTAGACAATGTTAACAAGGCCAATCAAAACTCTGTGGGTGCGTGTGTGTGTGTGTGTGTGCATGCGTGCATGCGTGTGTGTGTGTGTGTGAGAGAGAGAGAGAGAGAACCTTCTCAAGAAAGTGTAGCAACACAGAACAAAGGTCATAAGATAAAAGGCTAACAAGTAGAAGGTGAAGAAACCAAGCGCAAAGGAGGCAAGATAAAAGCTAACAATTAGAAGGTGAAGAAAGCAGACACAAAGAAGGCCAGAGAAAAGCAATAAGAAGAAGCCATGGACTGTGAGGTAAAAGCAATGAGGAGAATTGAAAAGAAATCCAAGCATGAAAAGAAGAAAATACAACTAAAGGGCAAAACAAGAAAACACCTCGCGTGCCCCAACACCGGAGAAAAAGAAGCAACCAGCAAAAAAAAAACGTCTCACAAAGCCAAGTGCAACAGAGATGGGAAAATCTGGTAATAAGAAAGAAAGAAGGACGGCCACAAGCTAGCAAGAAGAATAAGCAACCCGGCAAACAAGAAGATGGACTACACAAAGAAGATAATAAGGGAGCACCCTAAAAATCCAATAGCATACCCTTAAAAGTCCAAAAGCATCTAGCCAAAAATTTCAAGAACCCACACACAAGCCTACATGCATCCCCAACCCACACATTCTCGGGCATGCACAGTACACAGTGTGCATTTTGTACCAACCTTTTCCCAACTCGTTGCATTCAATTCTTCCTTTTGACATAGCCCCCCCTCTTATTTATTGAGTCTTGTTTTTTATTAATCCAGCCCTCTTCCCTACATTACACTCCAACTAAAAAGCTCCTCAACTTGAGAACTTCTCTTCTACAATCAGAAGTATTTTCTAACAAAGTCTATATCCCTTTAACTACATTCTCTCTATCAAAAGAATAGGCTTCTATCTCTAACTTCACAACCTCATAGTCACCACTTCAGAATGACACTTACTGTGGAAAGGGTAACCCCCATAACCTTCAACATCAATAGACCCTCTACCTAAGTAAATAGCCTCTCCAATGATTCTCATTAATAACCTCTACATTGTAAAGAGAATGTGGATAAGAGGGATAGCTTGAGTTTCTTAACAAGCAAACACACACAAGAGATAGTAATACACACACACACACACACACGTGCACACACACACACACACAAAAGATATGAATGGCCGAATTTTCTTCTATCTTCTCTTCTCTACAACCATTAACATAAAGAGATAAGAGTACATACTATAACAAAAACTACTTCCCTATAACTTACAATGGTCGGTCCATAGTGTGAACTCAACTTGGTGCTATAACTATGCCATACTCTAGTAGTCCAAATGTGGTTGTCACACATCTTGTCATATATTTGTAGCATAGCAAACATAATCTCACCGACCATGTGGCACAAGTTCGAAAGCTATCACCCAAGCAGGCCATCAATGTCCACATCCCTAGTTAAGCTATCTCAACACTCCCCTTCGAGCTCAACTTTATACACAGTGTATTCCAAGTAAGCTCCTAAACTTGTGGAGCTTCTTTGTGCCCGATGCCTTTATGAAGATGTTAGCTACATATTCCTCTGTACTGATATATACCAAATCTACATCACGTGCTAGAACCTTATCCTTCATAAAGTGATAATACACCTCAACGTGTTTCATCCTAGCATAGTATATTGAATTACTAGCCACAACTATATGCTACTAATGTTTCCACAATACTACATCTATACTCCACAAGGTAACTATTGGTTGTTTCCTTCTGCTCCAGCTCATTGCAACGCTCCCAAAAGAAAACATAAAACCACTGGCACATATCCCATCTATGGCAGTATCATCCCAATCAACATCATCTGTGTACCCATGTAGTTATATCTCTACGCTAGTCTCATAGAAAAGTCCATAATAATCCCATCTATGGCAGTATCATCCCAATCAACATCATCTATGTACCCATGTAGTTATATCTCTATGCTAGTCTCATAGAAAAGTCCATAATAATCTTTATGTGCCTGAGAATCTATTTGGCCACATCCAAGTGTGGCTTTTTAGGGCCTACATAAACAGACTCATGAGTTCACCATAGCTCAAATATGGCCTAGTAATGGTCATGCAGATCAAGCTACCCAATATTACACACCTGTGCATAGTGGGGCCCTCTAAAAGCTCACCTATATTTGTGAAAAGATATATATTCTACTCTAATGGCACTAAAATAGGCTTACAACCTATCATATCATATTTGGACAACATGTCCAACCCCTACTACCTCTGTAACAATATGATACAATGAAATAGAAGAAGCTTTTATGGAAAGGTTATTTGCATAAGAGATGAAGATAAGATTTCATGGAAAACTCTCATACATAGAAATAAAGAAAAAAGCACATACCTTGCTTGAGTATGAGTGGAAGAAGTGGGTGAAAGAGAAGGAGGGACACCTGCGTGTTGTAGAGAATTCTATGATGTACTTTTCTAAATGATGTTTTGAGAAAGGGTGAAAAAGGCACCACAACGATATAGGGTAGAGTAAACTTCTCTTTTCTATTCTTTTATGGTTTTTATGATTTTTTAATGATTTTTGTCTTCTCTACATTGCAAATGATGTTATGCCTCATTGGCATTCCCCTCTCTTCTCTAGTAAATCCAACCATTCTTTATCCTAGGTGAATGATTAATGAATAAAATCAAGTTTTTCATAATGTTTCTCTTAAATAAGTAGAAAAATGTTACTTTAGAATGATTTAAATACTCTTGATGCATTTCTAATTAATTTTAGAGACTTAAAATTGAAAAATGGTCAGCCATACAAAGGAGGTTATGGCAAAATTTTCCAAAAATTTGGAAATAAGTATTATCTTTCATTATTCTAAAAGAGTAATCCTTATGATTTCTATATTCTAAAGTGTCATTTTCATGCATAGAAGATGCATTTTTTAAAGTGTCATTTTCATGCATAGAAGATGCATTTTGATTATTTGTATAAAAGAAATTTACTTTTATTATAAAAGTATTACTTTCATTATTATTGATTTTTATGCATAAAAGATTATTATTTTTATTATAAAAGTGTTACTTTTATCATATTTGATTTTTTATGCATAAAAGTATGCATAAAAGATTTTTTTTTATTATAAAAGTGTTACTTTTATCATATTTGATTTTCATGCATAGAAGTATGCATAAAAGATTTTTTTTTATAACAGTGTTACTTTTATCATATTTGATTTTTATGCATAAAAGATTATTTTTTTATTATAAAAGTGTTACTTTTATCATATTTGATTTTTATGCATAAAAGATTTTTTTTATTATAAAAGTGTTACTTTTATAATATTTGATTTTTATGCATAAAAGATTATTTTTTTATTATAAAAGGGTTACTTTTATCATATTTGATTTTTATGCATAAAAGTATGCATAAAAGATTATTTTTTTATTATAAAAGTGTTACTTTTATCATATTTGATTTTCATGCATAGAAGTATGCATAAAAGATTTTTTTTTATATAAAAGTGTTACTTTTATCATATTTGATTTTCATGCATAGAAGTATGCATAAAAGATTATTTTTATAAAGTGTTACTTTTATCATATTTGATTTTCATGCATAGAAGTATGCATAAAAGATTATTTTTTTATTATAAAAGTGTTACTTTTATCATATTTGATTTTCATGCAAAAAAGTATGCATAAAAGATTATTTTTTTAATTATAAAAGTGTTACTTTTATCATATTTGATTTTCATGCATAGAAGTATGCATAAAAGATTTTTTTTATATAAAGTGTTACTTTTATCATATTTGATTTTTATGCATAAAAGATTATTTTTTTTATTATAAAAGTGTTACTTTTATCATATTTGATTTTCATGCATAAAAGATAATTTTTTTTAATTATAAAAGTGTTACTTTTATCATATTTGATTTTCATGCATAGAAGTATGCATAAAAGATTATTTTTTTATTGTATATAAAAGTGTTACTTTTATCATATTTGATTTTCATGCATAAAAGTATGCATAAAAGATATTTTTTTAATTATAAAAGTGTGATTTTCATCATAAATGATTTTATGCATAAATAGGATGCATAAGAAAAATTCTTTTATTCTAAAAGTGTAATTCCTACTAAATTGGATTTATGCATGGAAAGATGCATAAAGAATTTATTTTAACCCAAAAGAGTTATTCTCATCAATTTTGATTTTATGCATAGAAAGATGCATAAAGAAATTTATTTTTAGTTCAAAAGAGTTATTCTCATCAATTTTGATTTTATGCATAGAAAGATGCATAAAGAAATCTATTTTTAGTTCAAAAGAGTTATTCTCATCAATTTTCATTTTATGCATAGAAAGATACATAAAGAAATCTATTTTTAGTTCAAAAGAGTTATTTTCATCAATTTTGATTTTATGCATAGGAAGATGCATAAAAGATTGATTTTTAATTCAAAAGTGTCATTCTCATTTAAAATGAATTTATGCATAGGAAGATGCATAAAAGATTGAT
Organism: Cibotium barometz; assembly: GCF_041138505.1. Classification (NCBI taxonomy): domain Eukaryota; kingdom Viridiplantae; phylum Streptophyta; class Polypodiopsida; order Cyatheales; family Cibotiaceae; genus Cibotium; species Cibotium barometz. The sequence goes on along the minus strand of NW_028229435.1, from coordinate 295,242 downwards.
TTTTATTTCGAAAGTGTTAGTCTCCTTAAAATGGAATTTATGCATAAATAGATGCGTAAAGAAATCTTATATCAAAAATAAGAATTCTCTTGTATTCTATAAATAGATATGAGGATGTGAAAGGAATCAAATAGATGAAAATGAACGAGGAATAGATGGAGATGTATGTATGTGAAAGAATGGATGTAGTTATATGTATGTGAAAGAAATGATGTAGATGTGGAATGTGGATAAGGATGTATGGATGTGAATGTGAATGTGGATGTGAATGTGAATGTGGATAAGGATGTATGGATGTGAATGTGAATGTGGATGTATGTGAGTGTGAATGTGGATGTGTGAATGGGGATATGGATGTAGATATGGAATGTGGATGTGGATGTATGTGAATGTGAATGAGGATGTAGAATGTGAATGTGGATATGGATGTGAATGTGAATGTGGATATGGATGTATGGATGTGAATGTGAATGTGGATGTGGATGTATAAATTGGAATGTGGATATGGATGTATGAATGTGGAATGTGGGTATGGATGTATGGATGTGAATGTGAATGTGGATGTATGAATGTAGATGTGGATGTGCATGTATGAATGTGGATGTGGATGTGGATGTATGAATGTGGATGTGAAAATGGATGTATGAATGTGGATGTGGATGTATGAATGTGAATGTGGATGTATGAATGTAGATGTGGATGTGGATGTATGAATGTGGATGTGGATGTGGATGTGGATGTATGAATGTGGATGTGAAAATGGATGTATGGATGTAGATGTGGATGTGGATGTATGAATGTGGATGTATGAATGTGGATGTGTGTGTGGAATAAGGAATGCAAATATGAATGTGAATGGATATGAAGTCGATATGAGCAAATGGATGAGATGAGATGTCATGTGAATCAGAATGTGAATGAATAATATAAGATCTGAACGAATGAGATATAATGAGAAATGGATGTGATGAGACGTAATGTAAATTATGAAAGATAGGAATGGATGTTATGTGAAGTGAATGAATCTGATGTGATGGGATGGAAAATGATGTATCTGGTCAAGAATGGATACACATATGATTTGGAATTGGATTAAGTAATATGGATTGATGTGGAACAATCTGGAAAGATGTGAGTTCATTATAGAAACTATATTTGTGAACTGTTTGTAAATGATTGTTTTATGTCAAGAATGCTGGGGAAGCATTTTGACTATTTTGAGAATGTGGTCGTGAAGACCTACCTGATAAATTTGCAACTATTGTGACGGAGAGTCAATGGAGAACGTCTCGCGTAGCAAGGTCGGTCGAGGTCTTGACCAGCCTCGGTTCGATTTAAATGGTGAGCTTCCGGTACAGTGGATGAGGGACCAAGGAAGCGGCCTATATGAGTGAAGCGCTAGGTGACTTGCGAAGGATCCTAGAGGGTGCTGACCATATGGTGCTCGGACTCTGAGCCGCTGAAGATACCCACACGTGCGTCGTGGAAGATATTGGAACAAGGAGTAAGAGTTGTTTTCTGAAACCGAGCTTGGATCTAGTTGATTGACCTTGCTGGTCCTCCAACGGATGAGTCCATGGCTCTTTTATATGGATCTGTTGGTTGATCTTGCTGATCTTCAACGGAGATTCCATCTTGATTTTTATAAGTGATTATATTACCGGGTACTATGATCTAGGGACTATTAAAAAGGCCCCTGAGTGGACAGGTGGTGAGCGTTCTGGTTGCCAATGATACCATAAATACTCCAATGAAGAAATGATTGGAAATAAGGACTCAACCAGAGATTTTGAGGATTGTGATCAGTGACACAATGGTTTCATTAAAGGATTGTTTTAAAGATAGCTGATGCTGAGAAAAAGGTAATTTCATATTGGGTGTGTAAGTAGTGTGACTAGTTTATTTTTGCATGAACATCTAGCTAGGGGGCCTGGGAACTCTTTTCCCTGGTACTCGGGACAAAACCTAACCAAATTCTAAATTGGATCCCATCACTACAGTGGTTGGGCGGTTGGCTAACCCATGGGACTGGATGGGGTTAGGCTGGACTGATGGATCCGTAAATCGAGACTCGATTTCTATTTAGTTCGATAGATGAAGTAAATCCCGGACAAAAATTATTCTATGGAAAAAGGATCAACGGCTATGCCTCTCGCGATAAGAAAAAAAGCGTTGGTCTCTATGATCCAAGTGCAATCTGTCCCTTGATCTGACTATGGAACTTACGAGTTCGGTCAGATTAGTTCAGTTAAGTAAGGCTTTTGACTACGTTAGGGAAAAGTTCTCCTGGTGGAATCGCCCGTGCTTTCCGGGCAAGAGAAGTTTTTCCGAGTTCGGATTGGAAGAATCGAGGAATTAGTCACCTATCCGGATATCCGTGGTGGGTGAGGCCCCGAGTGTGGGACTCTGCCCCGCGCAAGATGTGCTACTTCCGCTGCTAGCACCCTGAATCCGTTGCGCGGTGGGGATAGGGATCTCACTCTCTCTCTCTCTCTCTCTCCCTCAAACACATACACACACACACACGATATTGCCTTATGAGGCTATTCTATATTGATTACACTTGGGAGAGGTTCTAAGCTAGGTGAAAATGGAAAGCATCTATTTTCTCTTCTAAAAGCTCTTCTTTCATCCTTTCGTCTATTGATTACATCCTTGTATCTCCCAATCCACTTCTCCATGATAGGACTATTTAGAATTTAGAATGTATTCACCTTTTTTGATGTAATGCTTCTTCCATTCTTCGTTGCCTTCCTTTTCCTTGAGGCACATTCGTGATTAGAGTCATTCATCCTTCTCATTGCTCCACAATCCTATCATGGAAGGATCTATTCAAGAGATATGTTCTTGGATATGCATAAGAGACTCTTACATCAACTAGTGTCTCAAAAAATTCCTTTAAGATTTTCATGAACCTTTCAAAGAAAAATTTATCCATCAAACACATGAACAACACCACAAAGTGCCATTCAACAAAATGCACCACAAGATGCAATTGGCTAGTTATTATTGTTCTAGAAAAGTTTTCCTTGATCATACACACTACGTCAATAGCATGGATCATACACACTACGTCAATAGCATTGAAAAAACAAGCCATCTTAATGGATGTATGATCTATCTTCTTTGAGGATATATGCCTACATACATAGAAATCATGTATACTATTTATCATTAATAACTTGTGATTGCATAAGAATACTAAATATTAGTTGTAACTTAGATAGTGAGTTCAAGAGAAGATTCATATCTCAACAAACTTCCCATTTTTTAAATAGCCTCTCTCACCTTCTTATCTCCACAACCAACTATAGCTATTGGAAGAATAAACTAGGCAAGAAAAGAAAAGAAAAAAGTTAGTATATGAGCTTACAAATTATGTACCATAAAGAGAAAATAAATAAAAGAATATTTGAATACATGTAATACCTTATGCCAATCATGTGTCTTGAGGCCATATAATTGCACCCCTCCTTTATTTTTGGTCTTTATGAAGGCACCCTTAAATGAATGTATTTACTCCCATTGGTGTACGAAAATAGGCAAATATGCTTTTCACCTTACTTTTCTCCTTTTTGGTTAATACCCATGGTGCATTTGGTATAACCATATTGCCACTCTCATCTATAATTGACCATGCGCTTGAAAGGCGAACAATATTTTGTAAGTCATCCCTTGCACCTTTAGTATCTCTTTTACCAAAATGTTCCTACATATTAATTGCCACATTCTTGAAGATGTGCATAAGATCTAAGAGATGATTGATATTCAACTCACACCAATATGGAAGTCAAAATAAGCTTGAGTGTCTTGAAATCCCATCGGGTGATGGATTTGGGGTGCTTCTCCATGCCTCAAACCAATCTCTACCTCTCATCCCCACAAGTGGTGAGCCATCATGTGGCACATGCTTGGGATGAGACAGAGGAGGAAATCGATGATGTTTGTCATACACCACCTTCTTTAGTGGAGAGGTTCCTTCCGAAACAAGTGATGGTCCACAGTTCAAACATGCATGATGTCCAAAGGTTGTAAAACCTATGATAAAATTAAGACGATTGAAAGATAGGGTATTTGTCTATTCGTTAGGTACGTTTAAAGTTAAAAAGATTTTTGTACTTGAGCACTTTGAGAACCCGAGATAGGGTATATTTCTCTTCATTAGGCAAATTTAAAGTTAGAAAGTTTTTTGTACCTGAGCACTCCGAGAATGTGGGATAGTCATGCATCATCCAAAGAAAAACTCGTTTTAACTCCACATCATGCACTTTGATACCTCGCCATACTACCTCAAGCTCCTCAATCAAAAGCTTGACATACACATCCATGCTCTTTAACTTATGCTTGACTAGTACAAGGAGATCAAGCATGATGTAACCTTTCTTGATTGCCAGCCATGGAGGGAGGAGGTAATTCACCAACACAATAGGCCAAGTAGACCATGATGTAGACTTGAAGCCAAATGGGTTAGCACTAGGATGGCCACATGGTAGGATGTGTAGGGGGAAGAAATCGATGATGTTTGTCATACACCACCTTCTTTATTATAGAGAGTCCTTTCGAGACAAGTGATGGTCAACAAATTGGATATGCATGATGTCTAGAGGTTGTAAAACCTATTATAAAATGAGTATAAAATTAATATGATTTACTTGATAGGATATATGTCTATTCATTAGTTAAGTTGAAAGTTAAAAAGTTTTTTGTAATTGAGCACTCTAAGAACATGAGATAGGGTATATATGTCTATTGATTAGGAAAATTTAAAGTTAGAAAGTTTTTTGTACCTGATCACTATGAGAATCCGGGATAGTCATGCATCACACCTATTTATTTGCCTTCAGACATCATGCACTTTGATACATCACCATAGTGCCTTAATCTCCTCAATCAAAAGGCTTGATGTACACATCCATGTTCTTCAACTTACACTTGCCTGATACAAGAAGAGCAAGCATGATGTGACCTTTCTTTATTGCCACCCATGGAGAGAGGTTGTAATGCACCAACACAATAGGCCAAGTAGACCATGATGTAGACTTCAAGCCAAATGGGTTAACACTAAGGTGGATACATGGTAGGATGTATGTACTATTGGCAATTTAAGTACTATACTTTTAAATTGAAGTGGTGGTTCTTATTCACCATGCAAGAATCTATACTTATTACTCATGCATATCTCCTCATGAAAGCACCACCTAAGAATAGTCATTCTTAGGTATTAGTTGTGCTTTGTACACTTGTTCATGTATCATTTGAATCTCTCATATTCTAATCAAAATCACCTTCTTTCTTCTGCAATTCCTTCTCTTATGTACCTCTCATAAGCAACAAGCAATCACCAAGGTGATTTCACTCTACTTGCATGCTTTCCTCACCAACTCAAGGACTCACATTGATTTCACTCTACTTTTATGCTTCCCTCACCAACTCAAGGACTCACATTGATTTCACTCTACTTTTATGCTTCCCTCACCAACTCAGGGACTCAAGGTTTCTAACTATGTAAGGAGATTGAATTTGACATACCATATCTTAGGTTGGAGGATGTCAAAACTAAGTGCAATGATGTTACCTAGACAAGAAGATGATGGGCACACAACATTGAGAATCAATGCCTATTAGGAGCTTATCCATGGTGGTTTTTGGGCTAGTCATATATTGTATCGTATCAATTAACATTGTAAATCACTCTAAATTATTTCCATTGGCTATAGATTATGTATACATAGCCAAGTGTGGCACATGCTTATTATAGATTCAAAGTATATCACAGAGTATTTACTTATTCATTTATCAATATTCATAGGATTTAAACAATGATTAAAGAGAACTCTCATTTTGATTTAAATAAATTATGTATGCATCTATTTATGCATAAAATCCAACTTCTATGGAAATAACACTTTTATATAAAAGAAAATCCTTTTATGCATAAGAATCAATTTTGATGAAACTAACACTTTTATAATTAAAAAATTCTTTTATGCATCTATTTATGCATAAAAATCTATTTTTGATGAAAGTAACACTTTTATAATAAAAAAATTAGATAACCTTCTTTAATTAAAAGATAAGATACAATTTGAGGCTAATATATACTTACAAATATTGTTGGGATATCGACTCCTCCTTCATGTGTAACATCACGCCTTAAGTTATTTGCCATCTATCCAAGAAAAAACATAAATACTTAAAACTCTTATGCATAGGAAGCTACTGTCATGCGTTGCTTTCTAGTGACATGCATAGGAAGCTATTGGCATGCGTAAGAAACTATTGGTATGCCTTGAAAGCTACCGGCATAAATAGGAAGCTATCAGCATGCATAGGAAGCTACCGGCATGTGTTGGAAGCTATCGGCATGTGTAGGAAGCTACCGGCATGCATTGGTTGCTACCGGCATGCGTAGGAAGCTATTGGCATGGATTGGAATCTAGCGGCATATGTTGGTTGCTACCAGCATGCGTTGGTTGCTATCTGCATGCATAGGAAGCTATCGGCATGCGTAGGAAGCTACCAGCATGCGTAGGTTGCTACCGGCATGCGTTAGAAGTGGTGGAAATGACCAGCATATGTGTTGGAAGCTACGGGCATGCGTTGGAAGCTACGGGCATGCGTTGGTTGCTACCGGCATGCGTAGGTTTCTACCGGCATGTCGGTAAGTACCGGCATGCTTAGGTAGCACCCGGAATGTAATGGGAGCTTCTGGTGCATTCTGGTAGCTACGTGCATGCTTAGGTAGCACTCGCCTAATGCAAAAGCCTTATGCATAAGGCTCATGCATACTATGCATAAGGTTTATGCATAGCATTCATAGCATGCACACGAGGCTACGCATTTGTAGCCTGCAAAAGCTATGCATAAGCCTCATGCATAAACCTTATGCATAAGCCATTGCATACATGAGGCTTATGTATTAGCCATATGGATAAGCTTAATACATAAGCCTCATGTATGCGGCTTATGTATGAGGCTTATACATGAGCTTATACATAAGCCTCATGTATGCGGCTTATGCGTGAGGCTTATGCATAAAACCTCATGCATAACGCTTATGTACCTGGCTTATGCCTTAGCCATATGCATAAGCTTCATACATAAGACTTTTGCATATGGCTTTATACATGATGCTTATGGAGATGGCTAATACATAAGGCTCATGTGCATAAGCTTGTGTATAGGCTTATGTATAAGGCTATACATAAAGACTTATCGCTAATGCATAAGCTTTATACATGAGGCTTATGCAAGAGGATTTATTGAAAAGTCTCATGCATAAACCTCATGTGTAAGCCTCATGCGCATGAGCCTTATACATTTGGTAATGCATAAGTCTTATGCATGAGGTCTATGCACCACCCTTATGTATGCGGCTTATGCATAAGGCTAATGCATAAGCTTTATGCACTAGCCCCATACATGAGGCTAAAGCATATGGCCACCTCTCAAGAGGAGCTATGCTATCCATGTAGGGGAGAAAAAATAACAAATCCTAAAACTTACAAACCCTATAACATGTAAAAGCATAAGAGAGGAAACATAAAAGGGAGAGATCTCTTACCTTATGAGGCTTGTATGTGTGGATAACCTAAAAAATCAAACCAAATAAAGAAAAAAAGTATTAGTAACCCTAATCTTAACCCTATTAGAAAGCATATACAAAACCCTAATCTTAATAAAATATTTTGCATAACATAGAAGACTTCTTGAATCTTTCTTTTTTCCTTCTCATTATAGCTGAACCCTAACCCTAGCTTCTAAATAGAAAACATAATAGAGAGCTTTGATGGAGAGCAGCTCTCCATCAAAGCTCTTTGTGAGGGTTTGTATGTAGAAGCTAGGGTTAGGGTCAAGCTTCAATGAGAAGGAAAAAAGAAGAAAAGAAATACTTAAAAGAGAAGAAGGAGAAGGGAAATACTCACAAGAAAGCTTTAATGGAAAGATTGTTTGCATGGAAAATGAAGGAAAACAGTAGACACACCTTGCTTGAGCTTGTTGAGGAGGATAGGTAGGAGAGGTAGAAGTGATAGACAAGGCAAAAACTTGTAAAAAAAAACTCAGAGTACAAGTTTATTGTATTAAAAAGATAAAACTACACGGCGGCAAAACAAGCAGCAAAAAAAGAAAGATATTTTTACAGTAAAAGACCATTTGTTCATTGTTAGGCAGTGAAATAGCGCTACTAGGCAGCAATATTTCATTGCTAAATGCACTGCTTAGCACAGCGAAAAAGCGATGTGGAGGAGTAGTAATAGATTGCAGCTCAACATCTTGAAAACCCTCGATATTTTCTTCCAAAAATGCTGCTATGCTCCCGATGTGTTGTAGTGTTCCATTATACTCATGTTTAAACTGTACACTTTGTTTTTGCGCTCTCGTACTAATAATTTTTTACTTAACCTACATTTTATGACGCTTTATTGTATTAACATTATCACTATTTAAATAACCATGATAGAAGGAGTAAAAGTTTCTTTTCTAACACATTTATTAGTGGTGGATGATCAATACTCGTTTCTAGCCTTAGGGTTGATTACGTCCTTTAAACTTGATTAAACGTGACAACAATAATAAGCGAAAGAGTAACGCTTGGATACCTGTCACCCATACAATGTCTTGGAAGTACTAACTTTGTATATTGTTTGGTTGGCTGACATGTATAGTTGCTCGTCCCTCGGATAATGGTGGTTAAAGATGTTGTTACTCTGGCTAGAGATGTGATCATGATTAATTGTAAATCAACATATTAACACTTATTAATTGCAAGCACGTGCTTTGAACCAATTCTAATCTAATGATAAATAGGTGTGCCATCGAGCAAACGTTGTGAGGGTGGCCAATAATTCCACCCCCCCCCCCCTCTCTCTCTCTCTCTCTCAAAATCCACAGAGTTTAAAATTAATGATGCTAAATGCAAGACAATCCGAAAGGATGATTGCACTAAGCTAACTATAAAGAGAGCCGAAGTTCCACAAAGTTTAGAATTAATGCCAAACGCAAGTCAATTTAGAATATGTAATCTCTAAATAGCCAAAACTCAATCACAATGGGCTGCTATACAAAATGAAGATTCCTGATTAATTCAAAGTCACTTTTGAGAGGGGCCGACAAGAGTATAGTCCTGAGAGGGACCATAGGAAAGAACAGGGTGGTGAAGAAGCTGGGGCCATCAGGATTATAATCGTGGGAGGGCTCGAAAGGAGGCACAGGGATGCGAGGGCCGACATGGGCAGTAAAGAAGCTTTTTGCAGGTAGCAGGTTAGGCAAAGGTACATCATCAAGAAAGCGAAAGGGCTATAGCTAGATGTTGAGGCTGGGAGTGGTCACATCGGTCTTGCTGGAGCCCAAGGGGGGCATAGGAACCTGAGGGCCCATGACGCACCTACACAGCCCTGGTCTGCAAATTAATAAGCCGATCAGCACAAATCAATTAACGCAGTTCCAACACAACCACAAAGAGTAAGCAGAGGAGGTACCAACCTGTGAAGCACAAGAGCATCACTAGTAGAATTGTGCAGTGGTGCCGACCATGGAGACACGACGAGCCATGGTACTTTCTGATCTTGCGCCTGAGCTCATGGCATAGAAATGTCAAAGAAGACGAGGGCTGCGCTACGTTTATATATTGGCATGGCCACCATCAACCCAACAACATCCCTCCATTCGAGGTGGCCCATCCTCGATTCTCTGTCAAGCACGCGTGAAAGTAGGAGCTTGTGAAATTGTTTTTAAAAAATGAAAAGCATAAGATAAAATTTTAAAACAATATGTTACTGATGTTCTTAAAAGTCTTGGCTTCTAGGATGAGTTTATGAAAAATAAATGAAGCTTTTCTCTCTACTAGATGAGTTTATGAAAAAAATGAAGCTTTTTCTCTCTAACAGACGAGCAGACATTAAGAGAGTTGCTAAGTCAAACTTCGAGAATCCTAGTGCTTGCACATAATAGGAGTGGAGGCATGCACAAAGCTTTGTGAAGAAGAATCTATATGCATACAATTAACAAGCAGCCGGCAAGTGCTTCAAGACTACGGAAGCAAGGAGCTTCACTTTGGGTCACGAGGAAAAACTTCCTTTAATGCATGCTTTATACGTGTATATTTTTCTCCTTGCATTAATCTAATTTGGTCTTCTCTTAATAAAATACAATTTTATTGTTTCTTCAAGCATGGCAAGTAAATACATTCCTAAACCCTAAACCTCTTTCTTTTTGCAAAATTGAATTTCACTCATGTTAGTTCTATTGTGTTTTAGGATCATGTAACTAGAAACAATTGTGCAAATGTCTAAGCAAGAAGCAATGGAAATGTAAAAAGCGAAGAGGGCGGAGCTAAGGAACAATAATAATCGCAATGCATGAGATGTAGACCCTCTCAATGTAGCCCCTAGCTCCATAGATTTTCATTACGCTTTATCTTATATATGAGTTTTTTGGAATCATACACTTATGTAATTCCACCAAGTATTGTAATTAAATTTTGACATTCCTAAAACCATGAATTGCAATTGTCCCTTTTTTTTGTATTTGTCAAGTTTTACATTACACTTCTCCATGGCAATGAGTAGGACATTAAGTTGTGTTACTTTACTGTCTCTACATTAGAAAAAAAGAGCTGGGACAGACTGGGGAGTCTTGTGCAGACTCCCCAATCGACCCCATATTTTTTAACTATGCAGTACATTTGCTGCTTAGCAGCGATTTCATTGCTATACAGTGCAATATCACTGCCCAGTGCACCAACGAAAAAATGCTGCTATTTTTGATGTTGCTGAGCAGCAGTGAACCCATTGTAGCGAGAATAGCAGCGTTTGTAGTAGCAACATGGGCTAGATATCTCCATACCCTTCTCATTATAAAAGCGCTGCTATTTTTACTGCTAAATCCTCGTTCTGTTGTAGTGTATCAGTATTAGGGTTAGGGTTAAGGTTAGTGTTAAAGTGACTCACCTTGCTCTTCTCCTCAAGTCTCTTCTTCCACTCCTTCAGTTCTCCTCTTTCTTTATTATATAATAAAATACACTTTACTTTTAACTTTTTTATGTAAAGAACTAAAAAAATATTTATTACTAATCAATTTATTTTGGTTTGATTTTATAGCCTCCTTTTCTACATCTCTAAGTCAACACAAAAAAGCCTCTTGAAGTAAGAGCTTAACACTCATATCTCTCTTGATGTTTTTAATTCTAATGGTGCATCCCGAGGTGCTTGGGAGTTGTTTTTAAATTACTTATTTTGTAGCTTCACGAATCCTCTTTCCATACAGTTTCATCAAGCTCATGAAGCTCTATGTATGAAGCTCTATTGATAGAGGCTCTTTTCATGATGAGACTCTATGCATAGTGGCTTTGGCTGAGACTCTATACATATAGGCTCTATGCCTTATGCATTATGGCTTCATGCATGAAGCCTTTATTCATAAAGCTCATGAAGCTCTATGCATGAAGATCCATGCATAATGGCTTTATGAATGAAGCCTTAAGCATAAAGGATTTATGCATGAATCCATATAATGCATGACACCTTTATGATTTATGCATGAATCCATATAATGCATGACACCTTTATGATTTATGCATGAACAAGGGGGAAATCCCTAACCTTAATTTCCTCTCGCTATCTCGCCCAAAGATGAGATGGACCATCTCCAAATCATCTAGGAATTCTAATGCATCTTCATTGGGTTTCCCATGGAAAGTTGCAAAGGGGCTAGCCATTGATGTAGATTTTGGAAGGACGTATTCAAGAGAGATATTCTTGGATATGCATAAGAGACTCTTACATCAACTAGTGTCTCAAAAAATTCCTTTAAGATTTTCATGAACCTTTCAAAGAAAAATTTATCCATCAAACATGAACAACACCACAAAGTGCCATTTCATCAACAAAATGCACCACAAGATTCAATTGGCTAGTTATTATTGTTCTAGAAAAGTTTTCCTTGATCATACACACTACTATGTCAATAGCATTGAAAAAATGAGCCATCTTAATGAATGTATGATCTATCTTCTTTGAGAATATATACCTACATACATAGCAATCATGTATACTATTTATCATAAATAACTTGCATGAGAATACTAAATATTAGTGGTAACTTAGATAGTGAATTCAAGAGAAGATTCATATCTCAACGAACTTCCCATTTTTTAAATAGCCTCTCTCACCTTCTTATCTCCACAACCAACTATAGCTATTGGAAGAATAAACTAGGCAAGAAAAGAAAAAAAAGTTAGTATATGAGGTTAAAAATTATGTACCATAAAGAGAAAATAAATAAAAGAATATTTGAATACATGTAATACCTTGTGCCATATAATTGCACCCCTCCTTTATTTTTGGTCTTTATGAAGGCACCCTTCAATGAAGGCCATATAATTGCACCCTTCATGTGTCTTGAGGCCATATAATTGCACCCCTCCTTTATTTTTGGTCTTTATGAAGGCACCCTTCAATGAATGTATTACTCCCATTGGTGTACGAAAATAGGCAATCATGCTTTTCACCTTACTTTTCTCCTTTTTGGTTAAATACCCATGGTGCATTTGGTATAACCATATTGCCACTCTCATCTTCTATAATTGACCATGTGCTTTAAAGGAAAACAATATTTTGTAAGTCATCCCTTGCACCTTTAGTATCTCTTTCACCAAAATGTTCCTACATATTAATTGCCACATTTTGAAGATGTGCATGGGATCTAAGAGATGATTGATATTCAACTCACACCAATATGGAAGTCAAAATAAGCTTGAGTATCTTGAAATCCCATCGGGTGATGGATTTGGGGTGCTTCTCCATGCTTCAAACCAATCTCTACCTCTTATCCCCACAGGTGGTAAGCCATCGTGTGGCACATGCTTGGGATGATACGGGGGAGGAAATCGATGATGTTTGACATACACCACCTTCTTTAGTGGAGAGGTTACTTCCGAAACAAGTGATGGTCCACAGTTCAGACATGCATGATGTCCAAAGAATGTAAAACCTATTATAAAATTAAGATGATTGAAAGATAGGGTATTTGTCTATTAATTAGGTAAGTTCAAAGTTAAAAAGATTTTTGTACTTGAGCACTTTGAGAACCCGAGATAGGGTATATGTCTATTCATTAGGCAAATTTAAAGTTAGAAAGTTTTTTGTACTTGAGCACTCTCAGAACGTGGGATAGTCATGCATCATCCAAAGAAAAACTCCTTTCAACTCCACATTACACCTACTTTATTAGCCTTCATGCACTTTGATACCTTGCCATACTACCTCAAGCTCCTCAATCAAAAGCTTGACGTACACATCCATGCTCTTTAACTTATGCTTCACTAGTACAAGGAGAGAAAGCATGATGTAACCTTTCTTGATTGCCAGCCATGGAGGGAGGAGATAATTCACCAACACAATAGGCCAAGTAGACCATGATGTAGACTTGAAGCCAAATGGGTTAACACTAGGATGGCTACATGGTAGGATGTGAAGCGGGAAGAAATCGATGATGTTTGTCATACACCACCTTCTTTATTATAGAGAGTCCTTTCGAGAAAAGTTTGGAGACAAGTGATGGTCAACAAATTTGATATGCATGATGTCCAGAGGTTGTAAAACCTATTATAAAATGAGTATAAAATTAATATGATTGACTTGATAGGATATATGTCTATTCATTAGGTAAGTTGAAAGTTAAAAAGTTTTTTGTACCTGAGCGCTCTAAGAACCTAAGATAGGATATATATGTCTATTGATTAGGAAAATTTAAAGTTAGAAAGTATTTTGTACCTGATCACTATGAGAATCCGGGGTAGTCATGCATCGTCCAAAGAGAAACTCCACATTACACGTATTTATTTGCCTTCAGACATCATGCACTTTGATACATCGCCATTGTGCCTCAATCTCCTCAATCAAAAGGCTCGAGGTACACATCCCCGTTCTTCAACTTACACTTGCCTCATACAAGAAGAGCAAGCATGATGTGACCTTTCTTGATTGCCACCCATGGAGAGAGGTTGTAATGCACCAACACAATAGGCCAAGTATACCATGATGTAGACTTGAAGCCAAATGGGTTAACACTAAGGTGGATGGCAGGATGTATATACTATACTTTTAAATTGAAGTGGTGGTTCTTATTCACCATGCAAGAATCTATACTTATTACTCATGCATATCTCCTCATGAAAGCACCACCTAAGAATAGTCATTCTTAGGTGTTAGTTGTGCTTTGTACACTTGTACATGTATCATTTGAATCTCTCATATCCTAATCAAAATCACCTTCTTTCTTCTACAATTCCTTCTCTTATGTACCTCTCGTAAAGCAACAAGCAATCACCAAGGTGATTTCACTCTACTTGCATGCTTCCCTCACCAACTCAAGGACTCACGGTGATTTCACTCTACTTGCATGCTTCCCTCCCAACTCGGGGACTCAAGGTTTCCAACTATGTAAGGAGGTTGACTTGCATCATTTTTTTCTCTCTTCTCTCTCTCTCTCATAGACACAAAGGTAATTGGACTCTCTCTCTCTCTCTCTCTCTCTCTCTCTCTCTCTCTCTCTCTCTCTCTCTCACACACACACACACACACACACAGACACATGTACATACATGCATTTATATGTACATGGAGCTCTCTCTCTCTCTCTCTCTCTCTAGAGCTCTCTCTCTAGTAAATAATGAGACATTATTTAAGCTCATGGGGGAGTAGAGTTAGGCAATTAATACACGCAAATTGTCTCACAGGTGTGCTGTGGGTGCGGAAGAAAGCTTTAAAAAAGAATCCATATTGTTGAGTAAATACCAACTAAGATGGTCAACCCACATAATCCTAGATTTGCATGTGGAATTTGGGCCCATGCTCCAGTAGCAACCTTCTATATCTATATATCACTTATTTGTAACCTACCATGTGGCAAGCAAAGGAGAGCCCCACTTGGCAAGTGGGGGAGAGCCCTCCACATAAAGGAGAAAGGAGAAATTTTTTAATGAGTCATTTGCTCATTGAATGAGTCTCATATATATATAAGAGTTTCACATTTTTGAACTTTTTAAAAGGAATGATTCTTTTCCGCAAGCCTAGATGCATTGGGGCTCACAATTAGTTGTAACCATAAAGTCATTTGCTCATTGAATGAGTTTCTCATATATATAAACGCTCACACACACGCACACACACACACATATAAATGCATATACATACATACATACATACATACATACATACATATATATATATATATATATACATACATACATACATACATACACACACATATATATTATATTATACATACACACACACACACACACACACATATGAGAGTTTCTCATTTACTCATTTGTTCCCCCTAGCACACATAGACATACTCACACATAACTATAGGATGCATGCATGCAAATGACTCTATTTTACTCTCTCTCTCTCTCTCTCTCTCTCTCTCTCTCATATAGAGAAGTAAAGAGCAAGTAGAAAACTAGAGAAGTAGAGAAAAGGGAGATTGTATCCATTCATTATGAGATAATATATTATATACAACTAGCCCTTATTCATACTTGTCACCCAACAATACTAACTAAACTAAATGAGTTTGGTGTATCCATATTCCTCATAAATGTTACAACTTTTATAGTGCATGTGCATGACACTTTTTGCTCACCCTCATAAATGACAGAAAGCATATAAAAACCAAAATGGCATCAATAGAAAGATAGGTCAGTTGCATCTAAAATTGTCAAATATCTGACTATTGTGTCCTAGGATGCCACTCCTAGACTTACTTATTTAAGGGATAACTATCCTACTCAATACTCTCTACTCGATACATGATACACCTCACTCTTACACATGATACACCTAGCTCATATACACTCCTTTAATATGATACACCTCACTCTTACACAAGATACACCTAGCTCATATACACTCATGATACACCTCACTCTTACATACGATACACCTAGCTCATATACACTCATTCAATATGCACAACATGATGTAAAACTATATACATTATAGTAATACGGATGAACAAGTAGAGACGATCCGTAAAATATTTAATGGCTCTGACACAAAGTTTTAGTATAATGGAGTCCATGGATCCATCATTAAAACATTAGGCTACCAAACATTTATATAGATTATATAATGACATGTGGCATTAATGTGTTGTTCCTAGTGTGTAATGCTTAGATTACTCCATGATTGGTTCTAACGATGTACTTTATTAACTTTTTGATTGGTTGCTTCAACTTAGTTTTCTTAGGAATTTTTACCCTTGGATTTTTAAAAATATGATCATGCCAGTTTGTTGTTTGATCACATCGAATGGTGTGAGTGCACTATGAGCTTAAGATAATTTCAAGCATTACGAGTTCCCAACCGTATGTTAAAACTTGTTACAACCCTCAATGCCATGATGGGTGTGAATGGTTTGGTGAGGCCATAGATGCACAAGATTGACGACAGAGATAATATGTAGTATTGGATGGTAAAGGCAAATTTTGGGGATGCACATGGTGGCGACCACATGGCATGATTGCTTTAATATGTCTCTCAGTAGAGATATATGTAGTGCCTCAATAGTAATGCAAGCTAATGGCAAAAAATAATTCTCTCTTTGGATTGAATACACTTCCATTTTTATAGATCAAATACCTAGCTCTAATCATCTAAGTCATTCATGGGGGTGCACCTTCTAACCAAATTTCCACCTCTGTCCATTCATCTGACTCCATGTGTTGAGTTTTTCTCCATGATCTCCCATACATCCACCATTGTAAACCTTGTATTTTTCCTTCGTATACTTGGATGTGGCTCCTCATTCCTCCTTTTCTAGAATGTAGCACCATTGTGTATGCTCTACATGATAACCTAGCAATTAGGGTTGCATTTAATATTAACACGAGCATATTCTTGAAGTATATCACTCTTATTGTTGGATAAACGGGTCATAAATAGAATCTTTACTACTATTTCTCAATGCTAGATTCTGTGTAGAAAAATGTATGCACACAAGCCTGTTGAAGATGTCCATGTTCCATGATAACAATGAGCGCTACCAAAATATTCATTCCATCCTAACCAGCCTCGTTTCTCCCATGGATGGTGCTATTCCTGATGAGCCATCAATCCACCTTCAAAGAGGAGTTGATGACAACAAGGGCGAGTTTAGGGGGCAATGATTGAGACTACAAGGGTATGAAGATAGGTGGGATAAAGCAATAATGGTCCAAATGGACAAAGCAACACTTAGACATTCCAAAAGTAGACGCTTTTGGGAAACTTTTTACATGCACAAAAGATGGTATTGGACCTAGGCTAAGGAGATGTTGAGGAATGTGAGAGAGACACATGGGTGCGAGGGTGGTTGAGTTGGCATGTGTAACTATAGGATGCATGCATGCAAATGACTCTATTTTATGCGCCAAAAGACTAAGCTATCTTGAGCTATTGAGAAAATTGGTATGAATTTAGAAACTCAAACAAAAGAAGATCCATAGAATCTCATGTTTGGGGTCCTCTGATGTCTAAGGAACGAGAAAAACGAGGAGGAGGAGGAGAGGAGAAGAACGAAGAAGCAAAATGACTGTAATCACTTGTTTGGAATGCTTGAATTTCATTTGTAGGGCATTGATGCCAGAAATGACTGAGATAAATCTGAAATTCCACCCTCTTTCTAAGTTTCTTTCAAGCCTTTGTATAGGCTTTTCTTTTGTGAGGAGGTTCAGCACACACACATGCACGATTTCACCTCATCCCTTTTTGAGGAATGTGGGGGCTTTCGACGGTTTAGATGGTCATTGTATTTCTCACTTTTACCTTTTCTTTTTTTTTCTATAAGCCCTAAAAATCGTAGCGTAGCGCATGCCAATATTGAATTGGTGGTCGGCTGCTGGTGGCGCGATGACCATGCCTATAAACAAACGTAGCGCAGCCCTCGTCTTCTTCGACATTTCTACGCTACGGGCTCAGGCGCAAGAGCAGAAAGTACCATGGCTCCTCGTGTCTTCTCCATTGGGCTCGGCGCCGCTGCAGCAACGCTGCTAGTGATGCTCTCGTGCTTCACAGGTTGGTACACCTACAGACACTAATTATACTCTCGTGCTTCTCAGGCTTGCGGTTGTGTTGGAGTTGCGTTAATTAATTGAGTTGTGTTTGCACTGTGCAGGACCAGGGCTGTGCAGTCGCGTTATTGGCCCGCGTGTGCCTGTGCCTCCCTCGGGCTCCGATGTGACCACTCCCAATCACAGCATCCAGCTATTGCCCTCCCACTTCCCTGATGAACGACCTCAGCCCAACCTGCCACCTGCAAAAAGCTTCTTCGCCGCCCATGTCCGCCCTCGCATCCCTGTGCCTCCTTCCGGCCCCTCCCATGATTATACTCCTGACGGCCCCAGCTTCTTCGCCACCCACATGCGCCCACGCATCCCTGTGCCTCCCTCTGGTCCCTCTGGTCCCCCTCAGGACTATGCTCCTGACGGGCCCTCTCAGAAGTGACTTTAAATCAATCTGGATTCTTCGATTTGTATAGCGCTGCATGATGAATTGAATTTTGGCTGTTAAGAGATCACTTATTCCGGATTGTCTTGTGTTTAGCGTTAATTTAAAACTTTGTGGTCTCTTTAAAGTTAGCTTAGTGTTAATTTTAAACATTGTGGTCTGTTTAAAGTTAGATTAGTGTGTAAATCATCCTTGCGAAGGACGATTTTTTGAGACAGGTGGAATTATTGGACACCCTACACCCACTTATTATTAGATTTAAACTAGTTCAAAGCAGCATGTGCCAAGGAAGCCATGGTAGCACATTGTAAAACTTTTAGTAATCCATGAGTATCACTTGTTAATATTTTATAAAGAAATTCCAAATCAAGACATCATGCCTAAATAAATGATCAGGTACTCCCAAGTAAGCAACTATGGCTTCGTTTTTTACAAAATAAAGGACATGACAAAAATGGGACGAAAGACACATTCATTCCAACAATTGTAAACATTATTTGACTTCTGAATTCTTGTGTAAGTGGTATATAACTTTGTTCGTTAGTATTTAGTCCACATGGCATCTCTCCATTACTAGATAGGGACAACTCTAGTCAACAAAGTACAAAGTAGGTGAGTTATTACTCATCTAATGTAAGATCTTGTGATAAACTCTCAAACTTGTTGATTCATAAAATGTGTTTTTCTCTAGAGTGAGTCCTTAACTTTCCAATCCTCACTGCATCATGTAACAATTACCATGGAGCAAGAACCAAGTTTGTCATGTGGTCCTTATTTTTTAGATCTTGAATGAGTTCAAGAAAGATTTTAAGTTTGTCAATCCCATCCTGTGGAGCTTATTGAGAAGCATGAGCCAATCGTTGAAAGAAGCAATGTTTCGAATAGATGAAGTATCAATGGCAAGGGCTAAAATGTCAAAATCTATAATAAAGTTTATGAAATTATTGGAAATCAAAACAAGAGACTAGAGATTGAATCAAAGGAGTAGGTATAAGAAGTGGATTCTTATAGCCAAAAGCCCCCAATTCATTGATCCATTGGCAGATTCTATAAATTTACAACAAACAACCAAGAACTTCTTAAGTTAGATCTTTGAATCTTCAAAAAATAAAAAGTAAGAAACATATAAAGTGTTAGATATGATAATTAAATACTAAACTCCAAGGGTTTCCATAAATTTCACTTTATGGGCGAGGTGATATTGTGTGTTAGATGTTTCCTAACCCATAGTAATTCACCCTAGTGTTTAATATTTTAAAGAAATATTGAACATTTAGTTAGTAAAGAGTTATAAGGTCAAAAAAGAGAATAGTATCTGATTAATATAATCTCCCAATCATACAAGAGTTATAAGGTCAAAAAAGAAGATAGTATCTGGTTAATGTAATTGCTCAATCATACAAGCTTGTATTTTAAGATGGAAACTTGCAGTCAATGGAGTTATCAAAAAGGCTATCTTTATCTCTGGTGGATACAAATCTCTTTTTTTTAAAGTGAGCCTTTGAACTTAGAAACCTCACTTAAGTTCTGATTTAACTACATAGCATGCACCTTGATACTTTGTTGATTTTTGAAACCTACATGTTGGTGGCCTTGTTTAATGGATTGTATTCCAGTTTTTCGAGTAGAAGGGTATGCATACTAATTCAAATTGTTAAAAGCTCCTTCAAAATTGGTTTATGTATGTATACACACACAACACACATGCGTTTATGTGTGTATTTGGAATCTTGCTCCAACTTTTGGTCTATAAGTTGTTTTTTGAAAATAAGTATATAAAAGAATCACATAGGCAAACATACATGCTTTGCCCTAGGCTTTTTTTTTAAAAAGTCTATATGGTTAAGTACATTACTTGTATCCATAAATAGATGAGAATTTTTGGGACTTAGTTCAAAGCACAAAGGAGACTTGGGATTTTTTTTGGAAACTCTTAAAATTATAAAACGTTACCTTATACCCTTATAAACAAATTTACGCTAAAGAAACTCTCCTAAGTGTTGGAGCACGATTATACAGATGTCATACATGCATGGACAACAAGTGTGAGCACGCAATGACACCTAACCTTCCAACAAGTTGACTACAAGTCCTAACTTAAGTTATTTGTTGATGGTGGCAGGTAAGCAATTGGATCACTTGTCGGTGGGTGCGTTAGATAAACCGGAGCTCGATATGGTTTTTTACATCAAATTAATGATGGTTTTACAATTTTCACTACTTTCAAATAAACCTTTTTGGCCCCTTTTTTGGAAGACTAATTTAAATACCCTATGTACTGAGGACTTACTAATATTTTTTTATCAAAACATATATTCCTAGATCATGACCACCTATTCCCAAAAAACGATCCATTTAATCATTAAACCACACACTTAATTCTATTTAAGGACTCCATATTAGGGTCTTTAAAATCAACAAAGAATCAAAATGCATTCCAAATAGTTAAATCCAAAAATTAAACTTATATTAAGTGGGGTTTTTTAATTGCCAAATTTTACCTTCAAAAATCTAGCTGTGCATGTACAAACTGTTATGAACAAAACAACCTATATTTTCTTAATTTTTACTACCCAAAGTGTAATTTCTAATCAAATAGGGTTTCATTTCAGAATATAATAGTTGAAATCTTTTGCGTATTTTTAACTAAGATAAAATACTCTTTTTTTTTCTCTAGCCACTAAGTCAAATAGAGAATAAAAAATGCATGTTTCAAGTAGATAAACAATAAAAATTGATCAAATTCCTAAGTAGGCTTTTATAAAAACCCTACCTAAGCCATGTTAATCGAATAGCGATCCGATTTCGAAATCCTCAAGCTAGTGTTTTCTCCATCAAAAATCTTAATTATACTACTAATTACTTGATTTATAATAAGTGATCTCTGCTAAAAATGAGTGATTTCTTTCTGCTAGTTTTTTTCAAAAAGCTTGGGAAGGCTTTTGAGATTATGAATGAGGAGGGGCCCTGAAATAGAAAAGGATACCAAGAGTTATGAGTAAGATGGAAAAATCTTTCTGAAATGCAGTTATGTCTCATAAATTTCAAAGCTAGGGTGGAAGATTGAAGAAGGTAAAAAAATCAAGTTCAGTAGAAGCCTTAAGAGGCTAATATTATTTTTCTAAAGAATTATAAGAGAAAATTATTTATGCATAGGTCAAGAAACTTTCTATTTAATTTTGCATGCATAATGATTGCATTCTTTAAAGCAAGCTTTTTTGGAAAAAATCTGCGGATTCAACTTCCAACGCCCTCTTTTAATATAAGGGCTATCCAGTATAAAATTAAGGCACCCATTTTGGGTTAAAAAGGCCACCATCCAAGGTGCATAAATGTATTGAACCAATATGGTTCCATCACCTAGAAGTTGATAAAAATCCACCTTGGTTTGAACCACGTGAAAGAGCTAGTTGGATCACCAAAAAAACCGTTCTTTATTTTAAAAAACAAATGACTAATAACATGATCCGTGTATCTATCTATTTCACAAAAAGTGAAAAATCTGCATTGGATATCTAAAATCTAATGGTAACAAGATACTCCCCAATCTTATTGACTATGCTATAGGCGCCTACTTTAAGCCATATAAGTCTTTGTGTAGCGTGCATACAAAATCTCAGTGTGTATCACTCTCATAACCCGGTGGCTACATCATGTATACTTCTTCTTAAAAATCACCATGCAAGAAAGTATTATTTACATCCATCTAGTGTAAATACCGACCCTTTATTGTTGCAACTATAGTAATTCTCACAGTTGTCATTCTCGCAACCTAGTCAATGCCATAGGTTTGCACATAACCCTTGGTAGCCAATATTTCCTTGCACCTGCTCAGTGATCCATGTAAGTTATGCTTGACCATATACACCCACTTATATCTAACACTATAACATAATGACAGTATAACAATGTTTTTAATAGCGTTATTATAACTACAAGCCTTGACAAATGTCGGGATCATTTCACTACTAGCAAATGCTGCTATATTCAATGCAACAGGAGCAGTGCTCAGTAGTAGCAGAGAGAAATAGTTACTGTGCAATGTTATTTTAATGTTATAAACACTTCCCAGGAGCGAAAATAAACCTTTAAAAAAAGATGGGGAAGACTAAGAATTTCTCATAGAACTCCCTGATCTATCCGAGCTTTTAAAAAGAAGTTGTCTGTCCTAGATTTTTTTTTAATAAAGAGATAGTAGAAAGAAGTGGACAAAAACATATATTCATTGATTTCAAACGATTACAAAATATTGATGAGGCGTTTAGCCATATACAAAATAAAGCTAAAGGGATCATGACTAATCATCATTGTCATCTTCATCGTTATCCTCATCTTAAGAAACACTTTTCTTTATCCTCATGGTTTTCTTTATGTGCATAGTTCGGATCATCTTCACTTTCCTACATGTATATGCAAACATGAATAAGATAATTATTAAATAGTAAAAGAGAACATATACATAAGAAAAATGCTTATATATTAATAAACCATCGTTAGCTGCAATTCTCAAAACGGACTCATTCAAGGGAACATCTCGCATATGCGCATCCATGCCCATAAATATTTTCGGGGGGCTGCATACCCATAATCATTTATGTCTTTGTTGGGGGGTGACCAACAATCTCTCTCTAAAGAAACAATAAAATTGAAGATCAAATTGTATTTTATTAAGAGAAGAGTAAAATAGAAGACCAAATTAGATTAATGCAAGGATGAAAATATACATGTATAAAGCGTGCATTAAATGACGTTTTTCCTCGTGAGACGACCCAAAGTGAGAAGCTCCTTGCTTCCGTAGTCTTGAAGCACTTGCTGCGGGACTACTTGTTGTTTGTATGCATATAGATTCTTCTTCACAAAGCTTTGTGCATGCCTCCACTCCTCTTATGTGCAAGCACTAGGATTCTCGGAGTTTGACTTAGCAACTCTCTTAATGTCTGCTCGTCTACTATTAGAGAGAAAAAGCTCCATTTTTTTCATAAACTCATCTAGTAGAGACAAAAGCTTCATTTATTTTTCATAAACTCATCCTAGAAGCCAACACTTTTAAGAACATCAATAACATATTGTTTTAAAATTTTATCTTATGCTTTCCATTTTTTTAAACAATTTCACAAGCTCCTACTTTCACGCGTGCTTGACAGAGAATCAAGGATGGTGGGCCACCTCGAATGGAGGGATGTTGGTGGGTTGATGGTGGCCATGCCAATATATAAACGTTACGCAACCCTCGTCTTCTTCGACATTTCTATGCCATGAGCTTAGGCGCAAGATCAGAAAGTACCATGGCTCGTCGTGTCTCCATGGTCGGCACCGCTGCACAATTCTACTAGTGATGCTCTTGTGCTTCACAGGTTGGTACCTCCTCTACTTACTCTTTGCCGTTGTGTTGGAACTGCATTAATTGACTTGTGCAGATCGACTTATTAATTTGTAGGACTAGGGCTGTGTAGGTGCGTCATGGGCCCTCATGTGCCTATGCCTCCCTCGGGCTCCAGCAAGACCGAGGTGACCACTTCCAGCCTCAACATCCAGCTATCGCCCTTTCGCTTCCTTGATGATGTACCTCTGCCTAACCTGCCACCTGCAAAAAGCTTCTTTACCGCCCATGTTGGCCCTCGCATCCCTATGCCTCCTTTTGAGCCCTCCCACGATTATAATCCTGATGGCCCCAGCTTCTTCACCACCTTGTTCCTCCCTATGGTCCCTCTCAGGACTATACTCTTGGCGGCCCCTCTCAAAAGTGACTTTGAATTAATCAGGATTCTTCATTTTGTATAGCACCCTACGATTATGTGGGGAGCCGACCTATTTAAAGAACCCGAGAATCAGTTGAATCAAAAATTGGATTATTGAATCATAAATAAAGAAACTTAACAAGAATTTTCGTATTGATAGGAACATGGATCGAGGTCGTCGTGGTAGAAATGTTAACCCCCAACTTGATGAAGAAGAGCTCGACCTGGATGTTCGTAAAACTCTTCATAGTTCGCAGCCTGGTCCCTTCAAGGGTAAAGGGAAACAATTAGGTGAAGTTGTAGAAAAGTGGATTGAGGCCATGGAGGAATATTTTGATGTAACTGGCTACAATGAGAGAAGCAACATGGCTCTCGCCAGGTTAAAGATTATGGAAACGGCCAGGGTTGCGTGGAGGAATCACTACGAGACAAACCGTCTCGATCGAAATACCCAAACCTGGACCGATCTCAAGGCTTACCTCAGAAAGAGGTTTTATCCCCCAGGCTTTCTTGAAACTAAGATGAATGAATTCTTGGAACTAAAGCAGGAAAATCGGACAATTGAAGAGTACCATCAGGCTTTTGCCCTTATTCGTAAATATTCCCCTCAATTGGATGAAGAGCAGTTGATGGCCAGGCTCATTCGAGAAATGAACGAGCCATCGGATACTCTAGTCAAGAATGCCAAACCTATCTCAATGGCCGAAGTAGTAAGAATGGCGAAGGATTTTGCCAAAGCCTTTGATGTCAAAGTCCTGCCAAAGCTAGCACCATCACCTTTCAAAAGGTTTTTATTTCGAGAAGGTGATTCCAACCTTCCTCTGCCTAAGAGATATCAGGATCAAACCCAGGATATGGGAAGTTCCAGAATGGAAGAAATGTCCTTTTCTCGAAACTTAATCCCCTGGAATTCAACTTCAGAAGTTCCACCCTTGAACAAGAGAGTGAAATGCTATAACTGTCAAGGATTTGGACATCGCAGTATGTATTGCCCAACTCCTTTTGGATCAAGGTTTTCAGGGTAGGAAAATCACAGATCAAGATTCCAGACTCCAGTCCCTTCCAAAGTAATCAGGGTTCTATCCACCAAAATCAGGGAAATCCCAGAGGTGGACCCTCTATCCAACCTGCAATTTCAATCCAAAGTAATACAAGACCTCCACCTCAGAATAGGGGAAGTCAAAGAGAGTTGTTCCTAAATCGGCCGTCCACTTCCAAGGCAGTAACATTGGAAGTGATTGAAGAAGAAGAAGAAGATGAAAGAGATCATACTCCACCTGCGAGATCGTGTTTTTTAAGTGGGGTAGAATGTAAGATTCCTCCCCAACCTCTCAGGATGGCCAGTATCTTCCCCTATAGTCAAATCCCTCTTCAGAAATATAAAAGATCTTGTTTCTACCTGTTTTGGCCTAGAGAGAGAAAATGTTATAGAGAAAGGTTATTCAGATTTTGGATATTTTTGGATGGAAAAATATATCTTTGTATTTAAATAAGTTCCCCCGAAACAGAAGTTCAAAAAGATTTTCAAAAGGTGCATTCGAAATAAATTATAATCTGTTCAAAAGGCCTTATCCTGGGGGTCCAGATTCTTTGAAAATTTTAAATTAAGGTTTGAGAGGCCAATCAGATTCATCCAAATGTGTGGAGGAGATAAATGGAAGAAATAAAGAAAATCCTCCCCAAAAATGAGTAAATACTCACATAAGATGAAGAGTTGACTAAGAACAAGGTTAATAGTTAAAAAAGAGAGATATTTAGAAGAAATGATGCATTTTTGACACCTCAGTATGGGGGAATTACCCTTATGAAGGAGGCGCCTAATGCACATGTGTGCGAGAGTTTTAAACTCCCAAATAATGAAATATTTTTATCTCTCCTCTCTCCTGTTTCAACTAGATCCAAAAAGTGAGCTAAACTGACCTAAAAATGGTCAAAAATTGACCAAACTATCTGGAAAATTCTAGAATTAGTTTGCTTGGTTAAAGGCTCACTTTTTCCTATAAATAGAAGCCTTTTCCTTTGTTGGAGCTTAATAGTGTTTTCGTATTTCTCCCAAGAGCCAAAATCTGTTACCCT
Organism: Cibotium barometz; assembly: GCF_041138505.1. NCBI lineage: Eukaryota > Viridiplantae > Streptophyta > Polypodiopsida > Cyatheales > Cibotiaceae > Cibotium > Cibotium barometz. The sequence continues at coordinate 268,934 of NW_028229435.1, read as the reverse complement.
ACTTCTCCCAAGAGCCAAAAACTGTTTTTGCACTCTGTTACCCTACTTCTCCCAAGAGCTAAAAATTGTGAATTTACTCATAATTCATTAGTTTTTGACCTTCCCTCTTCTAAAGATTGGTGGCCACTCTTGTTTCAAATAAGAGTAGATCCCTCAGACCATCAAGCCAAAGGAAAGCTCTCAAATTCTCCTTGTAAGTTGCAGATTCTTCTCTTTTCTATTCATTTTATGGTTCTTTATGATTTTTGTCTTCTCTAAAATGAATATGATGTTATGCCTCATTGAAAAAAGGCATTCCCCTCTCTTCTTTAGTAAATCCAACCATTCTTTATCCTAGATGAATGATTAATGGATAAAATCAAGCTTTTCATAATGTTTCTCTTTGATAAGTAGAAAATGTTTACATTAGAATGATTTAAATACTCTTGGTGAACTTCTAATTAATTTTAGAGAGTTAAAAATTAAAAAATGGTCAGCCATACAAAGGAGGTTATGGCAAAATTTTATAAAATTGTGAAAAATAAGTTTTACTTTTTTTTATTTCAAAAGAGTAATTCCCATCGTATATGTATTCTTAAAGTGTTATTTTTCATCCTAGGTATAGAAAAATGCTTACTAAAAATATCTTATTAAAAAAGTGTTACTTTCTTTAGAAATAGATTCTATGCATAGAAGGAAGCATATTCAAATTTTTATTTTGATCATAAAAGAGTGATTTTTATCATAAATGATTTGTATGCATAAAAGATATTTTTTTATTTTAAAAGTGTGATTTTCATCATAAACGATTTTTATGCATAAATGGATGCATAAAAGAAATTCTTTTATATTAAAAGAGTGATTTTCATCATAAATGATTTGTATGCATAAACATATGCATAAAAGATTTTTTTTATATTAAAAGTGTGATTTTCATCATAAATAATTTTTATGCATAAATGGATGCATTAAAAATTTCTTTTATATTAAAAAAGCAATTTTCATCATAAATTAATTATATGCATAAATATATGCATAAAAGATATTTTTTTATATTAAAAGTGTGATTTTCATCATAAATAATTTGTATACATAAATATATGCATAAAAGATATTTTCTTATATTAAAAGTGTGATTTTCATCATAAATGAATTGTATGCATAAACATATGCATAAAAGATTTTTTTATATTAAAAGTGTGATTTTCATCATAAACATATGCATAAAATATTTTTTTTATATTAAAAGTGTGATTTTCATCATAAACGATTTTTATGCATAAATGGATGCATAAAGGAAATTCTTTTATATTAAAACAGTGATTTTCATCATAAATGATTTGTATGCATAAATATATGCATAAAAGATATTTTTTTATATTAAAAGTGTGATTTTTATCATAAATAATTTTTATGCATAAATGGATGCATAAAAGAAATTCTTTTATATTAAAAGAGTGATTTTCATCATAAATGATTTGTATGCATAAACATATGCATAAAAGATTTTTTTATATTAAAAGTGTGATTTTCATCATAAACGATTTTTATGCATAAATGGATGCATAAAAGAAATTCTTTTATATTAAAAGAGTGATTTTCATCATAAATGATTTGTATGCATTAAAAATTTTATATTAAAAGTGTGATTTTCATCAACGATTTTTATGCACAAATGGATGCATAAAAGAAATTCTTTATATTAAAAGAGTGATTTTTATCATAAATGAATTGTATGCATAAATATATGCATAAAAGATATTTTCTTATATTAAAAGTGTGATTTTCATCATAAATGATTTGTATGCATAAACATATGCATAAAATATTTTTTTATATTAAAAGTGTGATTTTCATCATAAATGATTTGTATGCATAAACATATGCATAAAAGAGTTTTTTTATATTAAAAGTGTGATTTTCATCATAAACGATTTTTATGCATAAATGGATGCATAAAAGAAATTCTTTTATATTAAAAGAATTTATATTAAAAGAGTGATTTTCATCATAAATGATTTGTATGCATAAAAGATATTTTTTTATATTAAAAGTGTGATTTTCATCATAAATGATTTGTATACATAAACATATTCATAAAAGATTTTTTATATTAAAAGTGTGATTTTCATCATAAATGATTTTTATGCATAAATAGATGCATAAAGAATTTTATTTTTATTCCAAAAGAGTTATTCTTATCAATTTTGATTTTATGCATAGAAAGATGCATAAAGAATTTTATTTTTAATTCAAAAGCATTATTTTCATCAATTTTGATTTTATGCATAAATAGATGCATAAAGAATTTTACTTTTAATCCAAAAGAGTTATTCTGATCAATTTTGATTTTATGCAGCATAGAAAGATGCATAAAAGATTTATTTTATTTCGAAAGTGTTATTTTCATTGAAATTGAACTTATGCATAGATAGATGCATAAAAGATATATTTTTATTTTCAAAGTGTTATTCTCATTAAAATGGAATTTATGCATGGTAAAATGCATAAAAGGTTTAATTTTAATTCGAAAGTGTTATTTTTCTTAAAATTGAATTTATGCATAAATAGATGCATAAAAGGATTTTTATAAAAGTGTTATTCCTACTAAAGTTGTCTTTATGCCTAATTAGATGCGTAAAGAATCTTTATATCAAAAAATTAGAATTCTCTTACATTCTATAAATAGATGTGATGAGATATGCTAGGAATCAGAAGACGTAAATGGATGGATGGAAGTGATACGAATCAGATAAATGTAGATGGATGAATGGATGATGTGTGAATGATGTAGATCAATATAGATGGATGTATGGATGATGTGGTTTGATGTGTGAATGATGTGGATTGATGTAAATGGATGAATGGGTGATGTGGTTTCATGTGTGAATGATGTAGATCAATATAGATGGATGTATGGACGATGTGGTTTGATGTGTGAATGATGTGGATTAATGTAAATGGATGAATGGATGATGTGGTTTGATGTGTGAATGTGTATGTATGAAGCGGATGTGGAAGTGGATGTATGGATGTGGATGTACGAATGTGGATGTGTATGTGGAATAATGAATGCGAATGTGTATGTGAAATGATGTGATGTCGATATGAGTGAATGGATGAGATGTGATGACATGTGAATTGGGATGTGAATAAATGATATGTGATGTGAATGAATTTGATGCGATGAGATGGAAAATGATGTGATTGGATGAGAATGAGTACACATGTAAATGGAATGTGGAATAAGTAATGTGGACTAATGAGGGATAATGTGGAAAGACGAGAGTTCATTATAGAAACTGTATTTGTGACCTGTTTGTAAATGAGTGTTTTATGTCAAGAATGCTGGGGAAGCATTTTGACCGTCTTGTGATTAAGGTCCTGGAAACCTAACTGATAAAGTTGCAACAGCTGACAGAGAGGTCAACAGAGGACGTCTCGCGTAGCATGGTTGCGACCGAGGTCTTGGCCAGCCTCGGTTCGATTTAAATGGTGAGCTTCCGATACGGTGGATGAGGGACCAAGGAAGCGGCCTATGAGTGAAGCGCTACTAAGACCTGCGAAGGATCCTAGAGGGTGCTGACCATACGATGCTCGGGCTCTGGGTCACCGAAGACACCCACACATGCGTCGTGGAAGATATTGGAACAAGGAGTAAGAGTTGTTTTCTGAAATCGAGTATAGATCTGGTTGATTAACCTTGCTGGTCGTCAACTGATGAGTCCATAGCTCTATTATATGGATCTGTTGGTTGATCTTGCTGATCTTCAATGAGGATTCCATCTTGATTTTTATAAGTGAATATTTGCCGAGTACTATGAGCTAAGAACTATTGAAAAGGCCCCTGAGTGAACAGGGTGGTGAGCATTCTGGTTGCCAATGATGCCATAGATACTCCGATGAAGGAATGATTGGAAATTAAGATTCAATCGGATACTTGGAAGTTTATGTTCAGTAACACTATGATTTCATTAAATGACCGATTTCATTAAATGACTGATTTCATTAAATGACTAATTTAAATATAGTTGAATCTGGAAAAAAGGCAATTTCATATTGGGTGTGTAAGTGGTGTGACTGGAGTTAAATTTGCTTGAAAATCCGGCTAGGGGGCGTGAAAACTCTGTTCCCTGCTGGTACCCGGAACAAAAACCTAACCAAATTCTAAATTGGATCCCATCACTACAGTGGTTGGGCGGTTGGCTAACCCATGGGACTGGATGGGGTTAGGCTGGACTGGATGGGGTTAGACTGGATTTAGGCTGGACTGATGGATCCGTAAAATGAGACTCAATTTCTATTATAGTACGTTAGATGAAGTAAATCTCGGATAGTAATTGTTCTATGGAAAAAGGAATCAACGGCTGTGCCTCTCGATGGGAAAAAAAGCGTTGATCTCTATGATCCAAGTGTAAGTTTCTTCCTTGATCTGACCAAGTGACTTTAGGATCGGTCGGATCAGTTTGGTCAGTAATGACCTTGACTACGCTAGAGTAAAATTTATCCTGGAGGAATCGCCTGTGCTTTCCGAGCAAGGGAAGTTTTTCCAAGTTCGGTTTTGGAAGAACCGAGGAATTAGTCACCTGGCCGGATATCCATGGGCGAGGCACCGCGAGTGTGGGACCCTGCCCCACGCAAGATGTTCTACTTCCGCTACAAGCACCCCGAATCCGTTGCGCGGTGGGGACAGGGATCTTACAAGTAGCTTCCAGTCCATGCCAATAGCTTCCTACGCATGCGGTAGCAAAACCAATGCATGTCGGTAGCTTACTACGCATGTCGGTAGCTTCTAACGCATGCAAGTAGCTTCCAATGCATGCCGGTAGCTTCCAACGTATGCCGATAGCTTCCAACGCATACCAATAGTTTCCTATGCATGCCAGTAGCTTCCTATGCATACCAATAGCTTCCAACGTATACCAATAGCTTCCTTTGCATGCTAGTAGCAAGCAATGCATGACAGTAGCTTCCTATGCATAAGAGTTTTAAGTATTTATGTTTTTTCTTTGATAGATGGCAAATAACTTGAGGCGTGACGTGAAGGAGGAGGAGATATCCCAACAATATTTGTAAGTATATATATTTGTAAGTATATATATTTGTAAGATACAATTTGAGGCGTGATGTTACACGTGAAGGAGGAGGAGATATCCCAACAATATTTGTAAGTATATATTAGCCTCAAATTGTATCTTATCTTTTAATTAAAGAAGGTTATCTTAAATAACAACTTTCTAAAATGTTCATTTATTTGTACTTCAAGAAGTGGACCGCTCCCTATGCAAGAGGAATATGATTTTGCATTTACAACGGGGTTTGCAAGCTCTATTTGATAGGGTGCATGATGAAGGATATATTGTTATTACTGGAGGAGATGCTTGGCAAGCATGGCAAGTAAGTACATTCCTAAACCCTAAACCTCTTTGTTTTTACAAAACTGATTCTCACTTATATTAGTTTTATTATGTTTTAGGATCATATAACTAGAAACAATGGTGCAAATGTTCATGCCGATAGCAATGGAAATGTGAGAAGTGAAGGGGCTAGAGCCGCAAGGAACAATACCAATTGCACAGCATGAGATATAGATAGCCCCTAGCTCCATAGGTTTTTATTACGCTTTATCTTGTATATGCGTTTTTTGGAAACATACACTTATGTAATCTACTAAGTATTGTAATTGAATTTTGACATTCCTAGAACCATGGTTTGCAAATGTCTTTTCTTTTTGGTATTTGTAAGTTTTACATTACACTTGTCCATGATGATGTGAATTTATGTTAGTTTTACTGTGTCTACATTAGAAAAAGAAGAGCTGGGATAGACTGGGGAGTCCTCTATAGACTCCCCAGTCTGCCCCAGCTTTTTTTATTATGCAGTACGTTCGCTGCGCAGCAGCGAAACTAACAGCGCATAGCAAACACATCTTGTCATCCATTTGTAGTGTGAACTCAACTTGGTGCTATAACTATGCCATACTCTAGTAGTCCAAATGTGGTTTTCACATATCTTGTCATCCATTTGTAGCATAGCAAACATAATCTCACCAAACATGCGAGTGGCACGAGTTCGAAAGCTATTACCCAAGCAGGCGCCATCAATGTCCACATCCCTAGTTAAGCTCGATATCTCAACACTCCCCTTCGAGCTCAACTTCATACAGTGCACTCCAAGCTCCTAAACTTGTGGAGCTTCTTTGTGCCCAATGCCTTTATGAAGATGTTAGCTACATATTCCTCTGTACTGATATATACCAAATCTACATCACGTGCTAGAACCTTATCCTTCATAAAGTGATAATACACCTCAACGTGTTTCATCCTAGCATAGTATATTGAATTACTGGCCATAGGTATATGCTACTAAAGTTTCCACAATAAATGATAATGTTCCTATCCACACAGGCTCACCCATGTCACCAAGTAGCTTCTGCAACCAAGCTATCCCATATAGCAGCACCATTATACTCTACATCTATACTCCACAAGGTAACTATTGGTTGTTTCCTTCTGCTCCAGCTCATAGCAACACTCCCAAAAGAAAACATAAAACCACTGGCACATATCCCATCTATGGCAGTATCATCCCAATCAACATCATGTGTGTACCCATGTAGTTATATCTCTATGCTAGTCTCGTAGAAAAGTCCATAATAATCTTTATGTGCTTGAGAATCTATTTGGCCACATCCAAGTGTGGCTTCTTGGGTCCTACATAAACATGCTCATGAGTTCACCATAGCATAAAAATGGCCTAGTAATGGTCATGCAGATCAAGCTACCCAATATTGTGCACCTGTACATATTGGGGCTCTCTAAAAGCTCACCTATATTTGTGGAAAGATATATATTCTACTCTAATGGCACTAAAATAGGCTTACAACCTCGGGGGGGTCACTCGTATAAATATGTAAGTATCACGTGGGTTCAACAGAAGGACATTTTAAATATTTAAAACTTACAGAAATATATTTACAAAGGGGATTTTTTTATTGTATTTTAAAAAAAATTTACAGATTTGAATAGAAAAGGATACATTATATTCACTAAAAAATTCACAGATAAGGGACTTTTTAAATAGGCCTTGAACGCACGTGATATAGAGGATTTACATATAGTGACCCCCCCGAGCTTACAACCTATCAAATCATATTTGGACAACATGTCCAACCCCTACTACCTCTGTAACAATAAGATATAGTGAAATAGGCTTACATCGTATCATATCTTACTTATATAACATATCCAAGTCATAATAGCTTCTGCAACCAAGCTATCCCATATAGCAGCACCATTATACTCTAAATCTATACTCCACAAGGTAACTATTGGTTGTTTCCTTCTGCTCCAGCTCATAGCAACACTCCCAAAAGAAAACATAAAACCACTGGCACATATCCCATCTATGGCAGTATCATCCCAATCAACATCATGTGTGTACCCATGTAGTTATATCTCTATGCTAGTCTCGTAGAAAAGTCCATAATAATCTTTATGTGCTTGAGAATCTATTTGGCCACATCCAAGTGAAGCTTCTTGGGGCCTACATAAACAGGCTCATGAGTTCACCATCGCGTAAAAATGGCCTAGTAATGGTCATGCAGATCAAGCTACCCAATATTATGCACCTGTACATAGTGGGGTCCTCTAAAAGCTCACCTATATTTGTGGAAAGATATATATTCTACTCTAATGGCACTAAAATAGACTTACATCCTATCAAATCATATTTGGACAACATGTCCAACCCCTACTACCTCTGTAACAATAAGATACAGTGAAATAGGCTTACATCGTATCATATCTTACTTAGATAACATGTCCAAGTCATAATACCTCTGTAACAATAAAATGCACTAAAATAGGCTTACAACCTGTCATAACACTTAGATAACATTTTTAAACATACTTCCTCTGAAACAACAAAATGCCATTAGGTGATCTCACCACCTCTATACCCACCACCAAGAAAAAAAATTAAGATCTCTTACCATATGAAGCTTTAATATATAGAGCTCTTAATTAGGGAAAAAGAAGAAGGAAAAATACTTGTAATAAGCTTCAATAAGAACAGAAAAAGAAGAAAAGAAAAACTTAAAAGAGAGGAAAGAAGAAGGAAATACTCACAAGAAAGCTTTCATGGAAAGATTGTTTGCATAGGAGATAAATGAAAAGAGTAGACATACCTTGCTTGAGCTTGAGGAGAATAGGGTAGGAGAGGTAGAAGTGATAGATAAGGCATGAACCTACAAAAAAACTGAGAGTACAAGTTTATTGTATTCAAAAGACAAAACTACACGGTAGCAAAAGAGGCAGCAAAAAAAGCTATATATTTTTACAGTGTAGCAGTGTTTTTTTACTACTGTACATGTTGGCAGTGAAATTTTATTGGTAAAGAGAGCGTTGCTCTCAGCAGCGTAAAAACACTGTTATGCAGCGATAAATTGTTACTCAACATCATGAAACCCCTTGATATTTTCCTTTCGAAAACGCTATTGTGCTTCCAATGTGTTGTGATGATAAAAAGCTGGTGAACAATATAGTCTTAATAATAGAAAGTGCATGGCTCATGCAACCCTAACCCTAGCTTATAAATAGTAAGCCCAATAGAGAGCTATGATGGAGAGCTCTCCATCATGAAAGCTCTATATTAAGGTTTCAATATAAAAGCTAGGGAAGAGAAGAAGTGGGTGGAAGAGAAGGAGGGACACATGCGTGTTGCAGAGAATTCTATGATGTACTTTTCTAAATGATGTTTTGAAAAGGGGTGAAAAAGGCACCACAACGATATAGGGTAGAGTACATTTTGCCTAGGTCGCTACTACTGCTACTGCTAAGCAGCAAAAGTTTTCTGCTAATATCGTTGTTGGGTAGCAAAATAACACTATTGGGAGACTATTGTGTAGTGTTATTAGCAGTTTAAAAAAATGTTGCTCAATAATGTTTAGAAAAATGTTGCTCAGTAATGTTTAGAAAAACCCAACACCCACTCTACAAGTACGCTACTAGGAAAACGTTACTGTGCTCCCAACGCGTTGTAGTGTAATTGTCTTATTTTTCTTAGGCAAAGGTGCTAACTCCCATGTTGCATTTGCATCCAATGCTGCCATCTCTTCATTCATGGCATCTAGGCATTATATCAACCTTTCTTTTTTCTAAGGAGAAGATAAGAGAGAAGAGAATGAAGCCTATGGAGGTGAGTGAACACCTTCCTCTTATGATTGCTTGATAAAACTTTCTTTCTTGATTGAGCTTGCTTGCTTACTTACTTGCTTGATAAAGCTTTCTTTCTTGATTGAGCTTGCTTGCTTGCTTACTTGCTAGATAGAGTGGGGAAGATTAGATAGGAGTGGGGAGAAACGAGATAAGAGAGAGCCAAATTGAAGAGGGGAAGGAAGAGGGAAGATTTCTTGCTTACTTGTGGAAGGAAGAGAGAAGAGGGAAAAGAGAGTGGTAAGATAGGAAAAGGGAAGATTTCTTGCTTGCTTGTGGAAGGAAGAGGGCGATGGCCTCCAATTTTGGCACAAAAAGTATCAATTTCAAAGTTTTCTTCAACGTAAATTTAATATTTTATGCTTTGAATCAAGGCATTTCTTAGCCTTTGTACTTCATTTGATATATCTTTTGTAAAATGTCTATAGCTTATTTAGTAGCACTAGGGTGGCTACATGGTAGGGTGTATATACTATTGGCAATTGGAGTACTATACTTTTGGGTTAGATTGTATTGGTGGTTCTTATTTACCATGCAAGAATCTATATTGATTACTCATTCATATATCCTCATGAAAGCACCACCTAAGAATAGTCATTCTTAGGTGTGTGCTGTCCTTTGTACACCTATGCATGTATCATTTGAATATCTCACATCCCGCTCAACATCACCTACTTTCTTCTACAATTCCCTCTCTTTTGTACCTCTCGTGCAAAAATCAATCACCAAGGTAGTTTATAAGCTTCCCCTCCCCAACTCAAGGACTCAATGTTTCCAACCAGATAAGGGGGTCGACTTGCATCATTTTTCTCTCTCTTCTCTCTCTCTCTCTCTCTCTCTAGAGCTCTCTCTCACTCTCACACATAGACACAAAGGTAATTGGACTCTCTCTCTCTCTCTCTCTCTCTCTCTCTCTCTCTCTCTCTCTCTCTCTCTCTCCCTCAAACACATACACACACACACTCGATATTGCCTTATGAGGTTATTTTACATTAATTACTTGGGAGAGGTTCTAAGCTGGGTAAAAATGGAAACCATCTTTTTTCTCTTCTAAAAGCTCTTCTCTCTTGAATACATGTCATACCTTGTGCCAATCATGTGTCTTGAGGCCATATAATTACACCCCTCCTTTATTTTTGGTCTTTATGAAGGCACCCTTCAATGAATGTATTACTCTCATTGGTGTACGAAAATAGGCAATCATACTTTTCACGTTATTTTTAACCTTTTTGGTAATACCCATGGTGCATTTGGTATAACCATATTGCCACTCTCATCTATAATTAACCATGCGCTTTGAAGGCGAACAATATTTTGTAAGTCATCCCTTGCACCTTTAGTATCTCTTTTACCAAAATGTTCCTACATATTTATTTTGCCACATTCTTGAAGATGTGCATGGGATCTAAGAGATGATTGATATTCAACTCACTCCAATTTGGAAGTCAAAATAAGCTTGCGTGTCTTGAAATCCCATCGGGTGATGGATTTGGGGTGCTTCTCCATGCCTCAAACCAATCTCTACCTCTCAACCCCACAAGTGTTGAGACATCATGTGGCATATGCTTGGGATGAGACGGGGGAGGAAATAGATGATGTTTGCCATACACCACCTTCTTTAGTGGAGAGGTTCCTTCCGAAACAAGTGATGGTCCACAGTTCAAACATACATGATGTCCAGAGGTTGTAAAACCTATTATAAAATTAAGATGATTGAAAGATACGGTATTTGTCTATTCATTAGGTAAGTTTAAAGTTAAAAATATTTTTGTGCTTGAGCACTTTGAGAACCCGAGATAGAGTATATGTCTATTCATTAGGCAAATTTAAAGTTAGAAAGTTTTTTGTACCTGAGCACTCTGAGAACGTGGGATAGTCATGCATCATCCAAAGAAAAACTCCTTTCAACTCCACATTACACCTACTTTATTAGCCTTCAAACATCATGCACTTTGATACCTCGCCATACTACCTCAAGCTCCTCAATCAAAAGCTTGACATACACATGCATGTTCTTTAACTTATGCTTGACTAGTTCAAGGAGAGCAAGCATGATGTAACCTTTCTTGATTGCGAGCCATGGAGGGAGGAGGTAATTCAGCAACACAATAGGCCAAGTAGACCATGATGTAGACTTGAAGCCAAATGGGTTAGCACTAGGATGGCTACATGGTAGGATGTGTAGGGGGAAGAAATCGATGATGTTTGTCATACACCACCTTCTTTATTATAGAGAGTCCTTTCGAGACAAGTGATGGTCCACAAATTGGATATGCATGATGTCCAGAGGTTGTAAAACCTATTATAAAATGAGTATAAAATTAATATGATTGACTTGATGGTCCACAAATTGGATATGCATGATGTCCAAAGGTTGTAAAACCTATTATAAAATAAGTATAAAATTAATATGATTGACTTGATAGGGTATATGTCTATTCATTAGGTAAGTTGAAAGTTAAAAAGTTTTTTGTACTACCTGAGCACTCTAAGAACCTGAGATAGGGTATATATGTCTATTGATTAGGAAAATTTAAAGTTACAAAGTTTTTTGTACCTAATCACTATGAGAATCCGGGATAGTCATGCATCATCCAAAGAAAAACTCCACATTACACCTATTTATTTTCCTTCAGACATCATGCACTTTGATACCTCGCCATAGTGCCTCAATCTCCTCAATCAAAAGGCTCGAGGTACACATCCATGTTCTTCAACTTATACTTGCCTGATACAAGAAGAGCAAGCATGATGTGACCTTTCTTGATTGCCACCCATGGAGAGAGGTTGTAATACACCAACACAATAGGCCAAGTAGACCATGCTATAGACTTGAAGCCAAATGGGTTAACACTAAGGTGGATACATGGCAGGATGTATGTACTATTGGCAATTTAAGTACTATACTTTTAAATTCAAGTGGTGGTTCTTATTTAAATTCAAGTGGTGGTTCTTATTCAAGTACTATACTTTTAAATTCAAGTGGTGGTTCTTATTTAAATTCAAGTGGTGGTTCTCATTCAAGTACTATACTTTTAAATTCAAGTGGTGGTTCTTATTTAAATTCAAGTGGTGGTTCTTATTCAAGTACTATACTTTTAAATTCAAGTGGTGGTTCTTATTCACCATGCAAGAATCTATACTTATTACTCATGCATATCTCCTCATGAAAGCACCACCTCTAAGAATAGTCATTCTTAGGTGTTAGTTGTGCTTTGTAAACTTGTACATGTATCATTTGAATCTCTCATATCCTAATCAAAATCACCTTCTTTCTTCTGTAATTCCTTCTCTTATGTACCTCTCGTAATAAGCAACAAGCAATCACCAAGGTGATTTCACTCTACTTGTATGCTTCCCTCACCAACTCAAGGACTCATGGTGATTTCACTCTACTTGCATGCTTCCCTAGCCAACTTAGGGACTCAAGGTTTCCAACTATGTAAGGAGGTTGACTTGCATCATTTTTTTTCTCTCTTCTCTCTCTCTCTCATAGACACAACGGTAATTGGACTCTCTCTCTCTCTCTCTCTCTCTCTCTCTCTCTCTCTCTCTCTTTAAAACTCTCTCTCTAGTAAATAATGAGACATTATTTAAGCTCATGGGGGAGTAGAGTTAGGCAATTAATACATGCAAAGAGTCTCACAGGTGTGTTGTGTGTGTGGAAGAAAGCTTTAAAAAAGAATCCAGATTGTTGAGTTGGTCAACCCACATAATCCCAGATTTGCATGTGGAATTTGGGCCCATGCTCCGATACAGCAACCTTCTATATCTATATATCACTTATTTGTAACTTGCCATGTGGCAAGCAAAGGAGAGCCCCACTTGGCAAGAGGAGGAGAGCCCTTCACATAAAGGAGAAAGGAGAATTTTTTTAATGAGTCATTTGCTCATTGAATGAGTCTCATATATATATATATAAGAGTTTCACATTTTTGAACTTTATAAAAGGAACGGTTCTTTTCCACAAGCCTAGATGCATTGGGGCTCACAATTAGTTGTAACCATAAAGTCATTTTCTCATTGAATGAGTTTCTCATATATATAAACGCTCACACACACACACACACATATATAAATGCATATACATACATACATACATACATACATACATACATACATACATATATACATACATACATACATACATACATACATACATACATACATATATATATATATATACGTTCATACATACACACACATATATATTATATTATACACACACACACACACACACACACACATATGAGAGTTTCTCATTTACTCATTTGTTCCCCCTAGCACACATAGACATACTCACACATGCATGTATACACATAAACACACATATAATATTATATTGTGTGCACATGTGTGAGAGAGAGAGCACACACACACACACATATACATTTGTATTTATATTTATAGGTATGTATATATGTGTATATAAACAGGTCTATATGTATGCCAACATAAACAAATGCATGTGCATGCATACAACGTACCCACACACACACACACATGCACACACAAAAAAAAAGCACACATACACACACTCGCATGCACGTGCACATACACAAATATGCACACTTACATGCACACACTTACTCAACCTTGCACATACACATACGTTGTCGTGCCATGGCATGTCTATGGTGTGAAACCATGCATATGAGGCCATTAAATGCAAATCCAGATGCATGGGATTAAGTGCCATGACTTGAATCATTATATGATGCCTAAGTACATATGTTCATATTGTAAATGAGGTTCAATAAGACGAGCTGAGACTGAGTTAGGTCTCAAAGCCTGTGTACATAATAGGTGTAGTAGGTGTTTTTAACACTTGGATAGTGTGATGTTTTTAGTGGAGGAAAAGGGCAGTCTTTTGCTGTGCTAATGCATGCTTGAAGGCCACGCAAACAGTGGAGAAATGTGTGAGTTTTTGTGAACTGCACAGGCTGATAAGGAGCCATTTTGGAGGGCAGATAGCAGGAGTTGGGAGTGCCTGATGGGTATGTGATGAACTGAAGAGCTGTGGTCAGACATGCTACGAACAACTTCCTAGTGTGAAACCATGCATATGAGGCCATTAAATGCAAATCCAGATGCATGGGATTAAGTGCCATGACTTGAGTCATTATATGATGCCTAAGTACATATGTTCATATTGTAAATGAGGTTCAATAAGACGAGCTGAGACTGAGTTAGGTCTCAAAGCCTGTGTACATAATAGGTGTAGTAGGTATTTTTAACACTTGGATAGTGTGATGTTTTTAGTGGAGGAAAAGGGCAGTCTTTTGCTGTGCAGATGCATGCTTGAAGGCCAGGCAAACAGTGGAGAAATGTGTGAGTTTTTGTGAACTGCACAGCCTGATAAGGAGCCATTTTTGAGGGCAGATAGCAGGAGTTGGGAGTGCTTGTGATGGGTATGTGATGAACTGAAGAGCTGTGGTCAGACATGCTATGAACAACTTCCTAGAAGGAAATTTTTGCAGAGGAGCTACAGTTTGAGATCCTTTTAGCACCCAAGGTGGGTACTTTTCATCCGGAGTAGCTACAGATGATAGATGGCTAGTTTGAAGCGGCTTTTGTGTGCATATGATGAGCGTGCTGTGGTGAGACCCACGTGTCTGGACATAGGTGGTCATCATGGACTTGGCATACTCCTTCTGTTCAAAGAGAAACTGGCCATATCTTTTATGAATATCATCTTCCTTATTGGATAATGCAATCACTTGTGGACCACTAGCTACAACGTGGATACCTATAGGTAGCAGCTGCATCTCTCTCAAAGAGATCGTTTGTACTAAGGAGTATGGAGGCTTAGGTACCTAACCTCAATGAAGCGGGATAGCCAAGCAAGGGCAAATTATACTCGCGCTGAATGTCAAGACATAAGGTGGCAGTTGCGTGGCAATAACACGAAGGGAAATATCCAAGTTTTATGCTAAAAAAAGGGGGGCGCAAGTGTATTTTAATCCTAGGAAAATTCAAAATTCGTGCTGCAAAAGGCGAAGGGGCCCGAATTTCTTACGGGGAAAGAAATGAAAATGAGGGAAAAAACAGAAACGGCGCATACTGGGAGGAGGTGTGCAAAAATCAGAACCAGAGCGTCATGTAACCAGAGATTTTAAAATAAAAATGGCGGCTACTGTATGGAGCTTCTTGGGGCTAGAATTAAAGGGTGAATAAAGTGCTATCAAAGGAGATGATCTACAAAAAAATCACACATTATATGATGTTTTTTATCTTGGCGCAAACAGCAGTGAAGCAGCCGTATGGGAAATAGCGAAATCAAAAGAAAAATTCGTTTTTTTTTAAAACTCTCAGATAAGCGAATTTTATTTTTGTTTGTTGTTACTTACGATTTGATTAATTGTATAGTCTTGGAATATATTTCCTCTTAAAGTTTTTTTTTGAAACAAGAAGGCTTTTGGAAAGTATATATGGTTTTGGAGAACCATGGAATAGAAAGGCACTTGATTTTGGATTGTTAGACATGGAGACTTTTTTTTATAAAAAAAACAGATGAATATGTTATACATGCGCCATGTGCCATCTTTTGCCTTGTGAGTTGTTGGAATCTGAAAGCAGGTTTTCAGGTGATCAAGAGACATTTTGAAATGATGAAATTGGCATTATATGGTACATGTGATGTGAATGGTCACATGTATATGGGAATCTTTTGAAGTTTGTGCTATGCCTACATGTGATATGTTTGAAGCATTTGGAAAAAGAATCAGGAGATCTATGCTTAGAACTGGTCATGCTCTTGACACACAATTTATATGTAATCATCAAGCTGAATTTGGGAATGTATTGAAGTGAATTGGCACATGTACATGTCATCAAAAATGGAGATCTCTTATGCTCCTTGAAGAGTTATGTGTGTGTGTTTCCTTGCTGGGATTAGAAGCTACTCTCACAGCTAGAAGTCTCGTACTTTCTCCGCGATACCGTCCACATCACAACAGCTTTTTGGTGAACCCGACGTGAAACTGCTGGGGTGAGAGTGTGGTGAATTACACAGGGAAGCTATGGCTGAGAATCCTGAGGGTCAGGGGGTTCATTTTGACCCCGGAGTTATGCAAATGTTTCAGATGTTTACTATGTATATGCAACAGCAGCAAGCTGCTGAGAGGGGACAAATTTCCACGACCAAAGCACTGCAGTCAATTGTGAAAAAGGTGGATCAATTTGATCGTAAGGACATCACAAAGTACCTGCGCAATTACACAAAGGAAATGGAGCTAAACAGGGTGACTGAGGAGGATATGGTTCGAAGCTTTGAGCTGGTATGTGTTCCTGAAATAAGAGAGTGCATAAGAGGATTACAGACAGCACATGGTGGCAAAAATTGGGAGGAGTTCAAGCTTGCTTTAAAGGATGAATATTTCATGGAGGACTCTGAGCGGGTGACCAAACGAACTTTCTTGGAATGGGTCACAAAACCCAAAATGGGAATTTCTGCCACCACAGAATTGCTAAGAGAGTTTGAGAAGCGCTATGCCCATCTGTCAAGGATTGAGCGCACAACCTTGGACAGGGAAATGCAATCATTTCTTGAAATATTCATGGATGACTTGTGTGTGCATTCCATAAACAGAGAAGAACACATAGAGCATCTCAAAAAAATCTTTGAGAAATGCAGAGTGTATCGCATATGCCTTAACCCTGATAAATGCAAGTTTATGGTTAGGTAAGGGAAGATTCTAGGCCACATTGTGTCTAGGAATGGTATATCCATGGATGCGAAAAAGATAGCTGTTATTGTTGAGCTACCTAGACCTTACAATGCAAAAGGGGTGTACAAGTTTTCATGGGTCATTGCAGCTACTATCGTAGATTTATCTACATGTACGCTGAAATAGCACAGCCATTGTACGCACTCCTTGTTGTATTTGAATGGACAGAGGATTGTGAAGAAGCCTTTGAAAAGCTGAAGGAAGCATTAGTGATGGCACCTATTCTCAGGTCGCCGGATTGGGATAATTTATTCCACGTACATATAGATGCTTCGGCTTTTGTAATTGGCTGTATTTTAGCTCAACCAGGCGAGAACAAAATGGACTTTCCAGTCTCATATGCTAGCCGCCAGTTGAATAGTGCTGAAAAGAATTACACCACCACGGAAAGAGAAGGCTTAGCAATGATCTATGCTGTACCTTTTGGCCAACAAATTTACATTCTTCGTAGATCATCAAGCTTTGCTTTACCTTGTGAACAAGCCATGTGCAACTGGAAGGATTGTACGTTGGTTTGTTATTCTACTTGAATTTGAATTTGAAGTAGCGGTAAAGAAGGAAAAAATGCATTAGCGGGCTGATCATCTTTCCAGGGTAACTTCAGGAGAAGCACCCATTGGTATAGATGATGATATTCCTGATGCTACTCTATTCTTGGTTGAGACAGCACCAAGATGGGCAGAACCCATCATTCAAGTTTTAACAATAGGATTTGTTAACTCCCTTAGTCCCATCAATGAAAAGATAATGACCTTAGAGCATTGTAAGTTTCTTTCTGGACGATTGTATAAATTAGGAAAAGATGGAATACTTTGTCTATGTCCTGACCCTGATCAATATGATGAGATTATCTCATATGTCCATGTGAGCTTAGGAGGCAGACATGTCTCTGGAAAGGATACGGTTAAAAGAGTTTTGTGGGAAGGATATTGGTGGGCAACACTTCATGCTGATACAGAAGAGTACGTACGGAATTGTAAAATTTGTCAACAAAGGAAACCCATTCCTCATGTGACTCTATTTTATATTTCAACAACACCCAATTGGAGTTCGTACATTGTGAAGTATTTGACGCAGGGTCATACGGATGATAAGATGCCTAGGCATAGAAGGAGAGCCATAGAGGTAGAAGCAGCGAGAGTTTTCAGATTATTGAAGGCCAGCTGTACAAAAGGGGCAAAGATGGAAACCTATGGACTTGTGTTTGTGAGAGTGACTACCTTAGCGTATTGACTCATGCACATTCAGGAGTTGGGGGTGGACATTTCTGTGGAGAAACAACTGCCAAACTTATACTATGGTCAGGACTATGGTGGCCTACTCTTTTTCATGATGCAACAAAGTATGTCAAACGATGTGATCAATGTCAAAGAGCCAAACCTCCTACCAAGTATGAGGACATGCCATTGAGACCAATTATGGGGGTTAGAGCTTTCGCTAAATGGGGAATTGATTTTGTGGGACCGATTAAACCACCAGCACGCCATACACATGCTGAGTATATCATTGTAGCCACAGATTATCTTACGAAGTGGGTAGAAGCAAAAGCCACAGTAAAAAACGATGCTAGGACCACTGCAAAGTTTTTATACGAACATGTGTTTACACACTACGGTTTACCTATTGAGATTGTGAGTGACCAAGGTGTGCATTTTATCAATGAAGTCATTACCTTTCTTTTGGAAGACTTTATGGTCCATAAGAGGTCAGCGCCTTATCACCCGCAAGCAAATGGTCAAGCTGAGAGCACAAACAAGACTCTTTGCACTGCACTTACAAAGATTGTTGAGGGACATAGAACAGATTGGGAACAGAAACTTCACTCAGTTGGCTTACCGAATTGCTTACAAAACGTCCATAGGCACGACGCCTTTCAATCTAGTTTTTGGATTGGATGCTATCCTTCCGATAGTGTAAGATTCCTCCCCCACCCCCTTTTTGATGTCTAGTATCTTTCCCTGTAATCAATCCCTCTTCAGAAATATAAAGACCTTGTTTCTATCTGTTTTAGCCTAGAGAGAGAAAAATATTCTAGAGAGAGAATATTCAGATTTTGAATATTTTTGGATAGAAAAATATCTCTTCTAATTCAGATGAGTTCCCCTGAAACAGAAATTCAAAAAAGAATTTTTCAATGTGCTATTGGAATTAATTGAAAATAGGTATAAAGAACCTTAGCCTAAGGGTCTAGATTTTCAGAAATCTTTAGACTATGGTCCAATTAAGGTTCCTATGGACCAATAGCATCAATCCATGTGTAGGGAGGAGATAAATCCAACTTGTAAAAAGAAAATACCCAAAAATGAGTAAATGCTCACATGAGGTGAAGAGTTGAAAATGTACAAGGTTTATTAGTAAAAAACTATGTGCAATATTAAAAATATGAGATATTTTGGGTATAATGATTTTATTATGACACATATGTAAGGAAGGGGAGTCCCTTAAATGCTCACATAAGATGAAGAGTTGAAAATGTACAAGGTTTATTAGTAAAAAACTATGAGCAATATTAAAATGATTCCATTATGACACATATGTAAGGAAGGGGAGTTCTTTAAAGGAGGTGCATATTTCACATAAGATGAAGAGTTGAAAATGTATAAGGTTTATTAGTAAAAAACTATGAGCAATATTAAAATGATTCCATTATGACACATATGTAAGGAAGGGGAGTTCTTTAAAGGAGGTGCATATTTCACATAAGATGAAGAGTTGAAAATGTACAAGGTTTATTAGTAAAAAAACTATGAGCAATATTAAAATGATTCCATTATGACACATATGTAAGGAAGGGGAGTTCTTTAAAGGAGGTGCATATTTCACTTGCTTGAATGAGTTTTAAACTCATAAAAATTGAGATATTTCATCTCTCCTCTCTCCTCATTCAAGTCTAGTTCCAAAAAGTTAGCTTAACTGACCTAAAAATGGTCAATTATTGACCAAACTGATTTAGAAAATTCTAGAATCAGTTTGTTTGGTTAGGAGCTCAATTTTTCCTATAAATAGAAGCCTCCCCCTTGTTGAAAAATATATAGTGTTTATGCATCGTTACTCTACTCCACCTAAGCCAAGAACTGTGAATTCATTTAATAATTCACTAGTTTTTGGAGCTTTCCTCTTTCTTCAATCCCCATTAGTGGCTCCATCAACATACTTAACCAATTGATTGGTTGGGGGCCTCTACCGTGAACAAAGAATCAAGCAAGTTGTAAGATAATTAGTGAATATTGATCTTTCTATAATTTCTCAATGTTTCTCTCTTCTCAACCCCTCTCAAGCTTGAGAAGTTTAATTGGTATGGTTTTTTTTAAATGCTATTGAAGTTTGAATAGTAGTGAAGAGTTACATAATGCTATTGAAGTTAATTTTCATTTATGTTTAAATTCTAATGATTTTTATGTAAATTCTCTCCCTCACTCAAGAAATGGTCATACTCATGACCCGTTCTCAATCCAAATCAAGCTTTTCATAAAGCTTTTTCTTAACCCAAGATTAAGCTATGCTTGAGGCCAAATTAATGGCTTTTTTCTATGCTTTTAGTTTATGTATATTAATGATTCAATCCATTATGGATTAATAATCCAATTAGAGATTATTTTAATTATTTCCTTAATGATAAGCATTATCCCTTAGAAAAATTGAGATTTATCAGTCATAGCAGCGGAGCTATGGCAAAAATTTTATAAAAATTATGCATAAAATAATCTCATTCAAAGCATAAAAAGAGGACTTCCTACCATATTCTAGGAATTATCATCCTAGATTAATTGAAAGAATTTCATTACAATCATGGAGAAATTGAATTTTAATATCATGCATAAAGGATAAGTTTTTATATCAAAAGTGTTATTTTTACCATTTTTATTTCATGCATAGAAGTATGCATAATGGATAAATTTTTATATCAAAAGTGTTATTTTTACCATTTTTATTTCATGCATAGAAGTATGCATAATGGATAAATTTTTATATCAAAAGTGTTATTTTTATCATTTTTAATTTTCATGCATAGAAGTATGCATAAAGGAAAAAAAATTAATATCAAAAGTGTTACTTTTATCATTTTAATTTTCATGCATAGAAGTATGCATAAAGGAAAAATTTTTATATCAAAAGTGTTACTTTTATCATTTCTAATTTTCATGCATAGAAGTATGCATAAAAGAAATTTTTTTATATCAAAAGTGTTACTTTTATCATTTTTAATTTTCATGCATAGAAGTATGCATAAAAGTTGATTATTTTATTATAAAAGTGTGACTTTTATCATAATTGAATTTCATGCATAGAGGTATGCATAAAAGTTGATTATTTTATTGTAAGAGTGTTACTTTTATCATATTGGATTTCATGCATAGTGGTATGCATAAAAGATATTCTTTTTATACTAAAAGTGTGATTTTCCTCATAAATGGATTTTATGCATAACTTAGATGCATAAGAGAAATTCTTTTATTCTAAAAGTGTAATTCCTACCAAATTGAACTTATGCATAAGAAGATGCATAAAAGATTGATTTTAATTTCGAAACTGTTAGTCTCCTTAAATGGAATTTATGCATAAATAAAAGTGTAGAGAAATCTTATACTAAATATAAGAATTCTCTTAAAAAAGATATGAAATGTGATAAGATGTGATAAGAGGTGTATGAGATGTGATAAGAATTGATAAGATGCGTATGGAAAGTGATAGGAGGTGATAAGAGGTGTATGAGATGTGATAAGATTTGATAAGATGCGTATGGAAAGTGATAGGATGTGATAAGAGGTGTATGAGATGTAAAAAGATGTGATAAGATGTGTATGAGATGTGATAGAATGTGTTAAGATGAGTTAGGATGTGTTAAGATGTATATGGGATGTGTTAGAACGAGAATGAATGTAATGTGGTTGTATGAATGTGATGTGGATGTATACATGTAGATGTATATGTATGCATGTGAATGTTGATGTGGATGTGGATGTATGTGAATGTGGATGTGAATGTGGATGTATAGATGTGAATGGGAATGTGGATGTGGATGTATATATGTATATGGATGTGGATGTGGATGTATAGATGTGAATGGGAATGTGGATGGGAATGTGGATGTATAGATGTGAATGGGAATGTGGATGTGGATGTATATGAATGTGGATGTATAGATGTGAATGGGAATGTGGATGTGGATGTATGTGAATGTGGATGTAGATGTGGATGTATAGATATGAATGGGAATGTGGATGTGGATGTTTGTATGTATGTGGATGTAGATGTGGATGTATAGATGTGAATGGGAATGTGGATGTGGATGTATATGAATGTGGATGTATAGATGTGAATGGGAATGTGGATGTGGATGTATGTGAATGTGGATGTGGGATGTATAGATGTGAATGGGAATGTGGATGTGGATGTATGTGAATGTTGATGTAGATGTGAATGGGAATGTAGATGTAGATGTGGATGTATAGATGTGAAATGGAATGTGGATGTGGATGTATGTATGTATGTGGATGTAGATGTGGATGTATAGATGTGAATGGAAATGTGGATGTGGATGTATATGAATATGGATGTAGATGTGGATGTATAGATGTGAATGGGAATGTGGATGTGGATGTAGATATGGATATGGAATGTGAATATGGATGTATGTATGTATGTGGATGTAGATGTGGATGTATAGATATGAATGGGAATGTGGATGTGGATGTATGTGTGTGGATGTGGATGTATGTGTGTGGATGAGGATGTATGAATGAGGACGTGATAGTGGAGGTATACATGTGGATGTGGACTAAGGAGGGATAATGTGGAAAGACGAGAGTTTGATTTAGAAACTGTATTTTGTGACTGTTTGTAAATGACTGTTTTATGTCATGAATGCTGGGGAAGCATTTTGACCGTCTTGTGGATTAAGGTCATGAAGACCTAACTGTTAAAGTTGCAACTGCTGACGGAGAGTCAATGGAGGACGTCTCGCGTAGCAAGGTCGACCGAGGTCTTGACCAGCCTCGGTTCGATTTAAATGGTGAGCTTCCGGTACGGTGGATGAGGGACCAAGGAAGCGGCCTATGAGTGAAGCGCTAGGTCACCTGCGAAGGATCCTAGAGGGTGCTGACCATACGGTGCTCGGGCTCTGGGTCGCCGAAGATACCCACACGTGCGTCGTGGAAGATATTGGAACAAGGAGTAAGAGTTGTTTTGTGAAACCGGGCATGGATCTGGTTGATTGACCTTGCTGGTCTTCAATGGATGAGTCCATGGCTCTTTATATGGATCTGTTGGTTGATCTTGCTGATCTTCAACGAGGGTCCATCTTGATTTTTATAAGTGATTATATTGCCGAGTATTATGGGCTAGGAACTATTGAAAAGGCCCCTGTGTGGACAGGTGGTGAGCGTTCTAGTTGCCAATGATGCCATAGATACTCTGATGATGGGAAATTATGAATCAACCGGATAAATTGGAAGATTATGATCAGTGGTACTATGGTTTCATTAAAGGATTGTTTTAAAGTTAGCTGATGCTAAGAAAAAGGTAATTTCATATTGGGTGTGTAAGTGGTGTGGCTAGTTTTATGTTTGCATGAACTTCCGGCTAGGGGGCCTTGGAACTCTTTTCCTTGGTACCCGGGACAAAACCTAACCAAATTCCAAATTGGATCCCATCACTACAGTGGTTGGGTGGTTGGCTAACCCATGGGATCGGATGGGGTTAGGCTGGATTGATGGATCCGTAAATCGAGACTCAATTTCCGTTATTACGATAGATGAAGTAAGTCCCGGATAGTAATTGTTCTATGGATAGGAATCAACGGTTGTGCCTCTTGATGGGGAAAAAAGCGTTGATCCCAATGATCCAAGTGCAAGTTTCTTCCTTGATCTGACCGAGTATCTTTATAGGTGCAGTCGGATCAGTTTGATCATTATTAATGGTCTTGACTACGTTAGAGTAAAAAGTTATCCTGGAGGAATCGCCCGTGCTTTCCGGATAAGGGAAGTTTTTCCGGGTTCGGTTTTGGAAAAACCGACGGATTAGTCTTTTGTCCGGATATCCGTGGACGAGGCCCCGAGTGTGGGACCCTGCCTCGCGCAAGAAGTGCTACTTCCGATGCTAGTACCCCGAATCCGTTGCGCGGTGGGAATAGGGATCTCACAGTTGGTATCAGAGCAAATTGGTTAATAAAGATCAACTGAGAAGCCAAATATGTAAAAAATTTATCAAGAAGCACAAAAAGGTTGTAATTGTGTGATATAATTCATGCAATTTGATATTCAAACTGACATTCGTAATTAGTAATTGGGTCTTCAGATGGAAGTACCGTAATTATATAGAATCCCTGACTTGTTTGAGGCCTAGACATGATGGTATTTACCTTATAATTCCAAGGGCCGTGACTACCCGTATATACCGAGAGTATACTGTAGCTCTTTACTGACAGTATATACGAGTAAATCTAAGACTTGAAATTATAAGCATTAATGCTATCCAGTTGATGAATTCGAATGTGGTTGATATGATTTTAAATTCTGTTTGGGAACTGATGAATTGATTGGGATTCTGATTGAAAAATGATGATTTTTGAAATTTAGTTGAAATATAATAACCTGAGCAAAACCACAATGAGGATGAATGGGACGAGTCCCTGTAATGATAAATGATGATAATGATTTCAGCAAATCACTATGAGATTAGTGGATTGTGCTGTCAAATTGCTACTATTAATACTTGAGACGGTAGATCAAGTTAAGGGATGACAAATTGAGAACTTGCTTAACTGAAATTCCCGTGGAGGAATGTTCAGAAGGAAATTATTCAGTCTGATGGACCATTATCGTAGGAATGATATGATCTAAATGAATTATTATTTAATGATGAGTTCTATATAAGGGATATTTATCCCCATATTCTGTTGGGTTGACCGGAATATAAGGAACCCCAGAATAAATTGGATCTTAAGCAAAAGAGTTGTCCTCTACTTGCGAGATGAGGACATCTTGCACCTTTTAAGTGGGGTAGAATGTAAGATTCCTCCCCAACCTTCGAGGTATAGAGGAGTAAGAATCTCCCTTTCTGATCTTATAATTATTCCCTCTCTAAAATAAAAGAAAGTTTTGTTTAACAAAGGAAGACCCTTTTTCTAGAATACTTCTCAAGAGTCCCACCTGTTTTAAGGATTCAGAACAATGAGTTCAGAAGTGAGAATCGATGTTTTGGATATCAAGGTTTTGGTCTTCATTCGAGTACGGCCCAAAAGAAGTTCTTTATCTCTTGGGGAGTATATGAAGTTATCCCCCAGATATTGTGAGCCTTATATCTGAATTCAATGAAAGTAGGTGACTTAGCCTACAAGCTTCTTTTATCTCTTCACCTCAAAATTCTTAATGCCTTCTATAGAAAAATGTGTCAAACCCAAATCATGGAAAGACAGTAAAACTTCAGTGGCAAGTTATCGTTGGCTTCTAAGTTACGCTAGCTCCTTCCTTTATATAAGTCGTAACTTTTACTTGTCGCTCACAGTAATCTTACTTCCATCGATCTCCTTTCTTTCTTAATCTCCTTCATGGCTTGGCAACAAGAACTAGTTTTATCCATAATGATTCCTCATTTTCAAGACGCAAGTGAATCTGTGAAGAAGGATTTTATAGAGCAGTATGAGCGCTCACTTTTCCCTCACTTGGGAACTTCTGTAGCGCAAACCAAATGGCGGACCTATCAAAACATAACTAGGGTAACACCCTGGGGTCAGCAGCACTTTCGTAACAATGTCCGCTTGGCCATGGTTATTGAAGCTTTGGGTTTGGGTCCCCGATATTACTGTGTCATGAGATCAAGGCATCTTGGGTTTTCTGAGCGGGTCTTCTTACTGGCATGTTTTCTTCCTCATGAGAAGATATGCCTTTATCCCGTTTTTGGCTTGCCTCTCAGAGGTCCTTTTGTTAGATCACCTCATACCTCTGAGATAGGTGCAGCAATAACCAATAGAATTATTCCCATAGATGAGTTACCTTATACTTGTGCAGCTTGTGAGGACTACTTTTGTGATCATATGATGGACGGGCTTATGGAAGTGTAAAGAGTTCTTCTATCTTTACTGTATAAGTTCCGAGAATGAATAAAGTTTAAATCTTGTTCTTATTTTGAATCTTGCTCTCTTTAAGACGTTTCTTGGTGGTTAATCTTGATTAAAATTTTTCTTTAAGTCTCATATTCGTGCATCTTGCGAAATTATCCCAGTTTGCGAGATGAGGACATCTCGCATTTTTTAAGTGGGGTAGAATGTAAGATTCCTCCCCCACCCCCTTTTTGATGTCTAGTATCTTTCCCTGTAATCAATCCCTCTTCAGAAATATAAAGACCTTGTTTCTATCTGTTTTAGCCTAGAGAGAGAAAAATATTCTAGAGAGAGAATATTCAGATTTTGAATATTTTTGGATAGTAAAATATCTCTTCTAATTCAGATGAGTTCCCCTGAAACAGAAATTCAAAAAAGAATTTTTCAATGTGCAATTGGAATTAATTGAAAATGGGTATAAAGAACCTTAGCCTAAGGGTCTAGATTTTCAGAAATCTTTAGACTATGGTCCAATTAAGGTTCCTATGGACCAATAGCATCAATCCATGTGTAGGGAGGAGATAAATCCAACTTGTAAAAAGAAAATACCCAAAAATGAGTAAATGCTCACATGAGGTGAAGAGTTGAAAATGTACAAGGTTTATTAGTAAAAAACTATGTGCAATATTAAAAATATGAGATATTTTGGGTATAATGATTTTATTATGACACATATGTAAGGAAGGGGAGTTCTTTAAAGGAGGTGCATATTTCACATAAGATGAAGAGTTGAAAATGTACAAGGTTTATTAGTAAAAAACTATGAGCAATATTAAAATGATTCCATTATGACACATATGTAAGGAAGGGGAGTTCTTTAAAGGAGGTGCATATTTCACATAAGATGAAGAGTTGAAAATGTACAAGGTTTATTAGTAAAAAACTATGAGCAATATTAAAATGATTCCATTATGACACATATGTAAGGAAGGGGAGTTCTTTAAAGGAGGTGCATATTTCACATAAGATGAAGAGTTGAAAATGTACAAGGTTTATTAGTAAAAAAACTATGAGCAATATTAAAATGATTCCATTATGACACATATGTAAGGAAGGGGAGTTCTTTAAAGGAGGTGCATATTTCACTTGCTTGAATGAGTTTTAAACTCATAAAAATTGAGATATTTCATCTCTCCTCTCTCCTCATTCAAGTCTAGTTCCAAAAAGTTAGCTTAACTGACCTAAAAATGGTCAATTATTGACCAAACTGATTTAGAAAATTCTAGAATCAGTTTGTTTGGTTAGGAGCTCAATTTTTCCTATAAATAGAAGCCTCCCCCTTGTTGAAAAATATTTAGTGTTTATGCATCGTTACTCTACTCCACCTAAGCCAAGAACTGTGAATTCATTTAATAATTCACTAGTTTTTGGAGCTTTCCTCTTTCTTCAATCCCCATTAGTGGCTCCATCAACATACTTAACCAATTGATTGGTTGGGGGCCTCTATCGTGAACAAAGAATCAAGCAAGTTGTAAGGTAATTAGTGAATATTGATCTTTCTATAATTTCTCAATGTTTCTCTCTTCTCAACCCCTCTCAAGCTTGAGAAGTTTAATTGGTATGGTTTTTTTTTAATGCTATTGAATTTTGAATAGTAGTGAAGAGTTACATAATGCTATTGAAGTTAATTTTCATTTATGTTTAAATTCTAATGATTTTTATGTAAATTCTCTCCCTCACTCAAGAAATGGTCATACTCATGACCCGTTCTCAATCCAAATCAAGCTTTTCATAAAGCTTTTTCTTAACCCAAGATTAAGCTATGCTTGAGGCCAAATAAATGGCTTTTTTCTATGCTTTTAGTTTATGTATATTAATGATTCAATCCATTATGGATTAATAATCCAATTAGAGATTATTTTATTTATTTTCTTAATGATAAGCATTATCCCTTAGAAAAATTGAGATTTATCAGTCATAGCAGCGGAGCTATGGCAAAATTTTTATAAAAATTATGCATAAAATAATCTCATTCAAAGCATAAAAAGAGGACTTCCTACCATATTCTAGGAATTATCATCCTAGATTAATTGAAAGAATTTTATTACAATCATGGAGAAATTGAATTTTAATATCATGCATAAAGGATAAGTTTTTATATCAAAAGTGTTATTTTTACCATTTTTATTTCATGCATAGAAGTATGCATAATGGATAAATTTTTATATCAAAAGTGTTATTTTTACAATTTTTATTTCATGCATAGAAGTATGCATAATGGATAAATTTTTATATCAAAAGTGTTATTTTTATCATTTTTAATTTTCATGCATAGAAGTATGCATAAAGGAAAAATTTTTTATATCAAAAGTGTTACTTTTATCATTTTAATTTTCATGCATAGAAGTATGCATAAAGGAAAAAAATTTATATCAAAAGTATTACTTTTATCATTTTTAATTTTCATGCATAGAAGTATGCATAAAAGTTGATTATTTTATTATAAAAGTGTGACTTTTATCATAATTGAATTTCATGCATAGAGGTATGCATAAAAGTTGATTATTTTATTGTAAGAGTGTTACTTTTATCATATTGGATTTCATGCATAGTGGTATGCATAAAAGATATTCTTTTTATACTAAAAGTGTGATTTTCCTCATAAATGGATTTTATGCATAACTTAGATGCATAAGAGAAATTCTTTTATTCTAAAAGTGTAATTCCTACCAAATTGAACTTATGCATAAGAAGATGCATAAAAGATTGATTTTAATTTCGAAACTGTTAGTCTCCTTAAATGGAATTTATGCATAAATAAAAGTGTAGAGAAATCTTATACTAAATATAAGAATTCTCTTAAAAAAGATATGAAATGTGATAAGATGTGATAAGAGGTGTATGAGATGTGATAAGAATTGATAAGATGCGTATGGAAAGTGATAGGAGGTGATAAGAGGTGTATGAGATGTGATAAGATTTGAAAAGATGCGTATGGAAAGTGATAGGATGTGATAAGAGGTGTATGAGATGTAAAAAGATGTGATAAGATGTGTATGAGATGTGATAGAATGTGTTAAGATGAGTTAGGATGTGTTAAGATGTATATGGGATGTGTTAGAACGAGAATGAATGTAATGTGGTTGTATGAATGTGATGTGGATGTATACATGTAGATGTATATGTATGAATGTGAATGTTGATGTGGATGTGGATGTATGTGAATGTGGATGTGAATGTGGATGTATAGATGTGAATGGGAATGTGGATGTGGATGTATATATGTATATGGATGTGGATGTGGATGTATAGATGTGAATGGGAATGTGGATGGGAATGTGGATGTATAGATGTGAATGGGAATGTGGATGTGGATGTATATGAATGTGGATGTATAGATGTGAATGGGAATGTGGATGTGGATGTATGTGAATGTGGATGTAGATGTGGATGTATAGATGTGAATGGGAATGTGGATGTGGATGTTTGTATGTATGTGGATGTAGATGTGGATGTATAGATGTGAATGGGAATGTGGATGTGGATGTATATGAATGTGGATGTATAGATGTGAATGGGAATGTGGATGTGGATGTATGTGAATGTGGATGTGGGATGTATAGATGTGAATGGGAATGTGGATGTGGATGTATGTGAATGTTGATGTAGATGTGAATGGGAATGTGGATGTAGATGTGGATGTATAGCTGTGAAATGGAATGTGGATGTGGATGTATGTATGTATGTGGATGTAGATGTGGATGTATAGATGTGAATGGAAATGTGGATGTGGATGTATATGAATATGGATGTAGATGTGGATGTATAGATGTGAATGGGAATGTGGATGTGGATGTATGTGAATGTGGATGTAGATATGGATATGGAATGTGAATGTGGATGTATGTATGTATGTGGATGTAGATGTGGATGTATAGATATGAATGGGAATGTGGATGTGGATGTATGTGTGTGGATGTGGATGTATGTGTGTGGATGAGGATGTATGAATGAGGACGTGATAGTGGAGGTATACATGTGGATGTGGACTAAGGAGGGATAATGTGGAAAGACGAGAGTTTGATTTAGAAACTGTATTTTGTGACTGTTTGTAAATGACTGTTTTATGTCATGAATGCTGGGGAAGCATTTTGACCGTCTTGTGGATTAAGGTCATGAAGACCTAACTGTTAAAGTTGCAACTGCTGACGGAGAGTCAATGGAGGACGTCTCGCGTAGCAAGGTCGACCGAGGTCTTGACCAGCCTCGGTTCGATTTAAATGGTGAGCTTCCGGTACGGTGGATGAGGGACCAAGGAAGCGGCCTATGAGTGAAGCGCTAGGTCACCTGCGAAGGATCCTAGAGGGTGCTGACCATACGGTGCTCGGGCTCTGGGTCGCCGAAGATACCCACACGTGCGTCGTGGAAGATATTGGAACAAGGAGTAAGAGTTGTTTTGTGAAACCGGGCATGGATCTGGTTGATTGACCTTGCTGGTCTTCAATGGATGAGTCCATGGCTCTTTATATGGATCTGTTGGTTGATCTTGCTGATCTTCAACGAGGGTCCATCTTGATTTTTATAAGTGATTATATTGCCGAGTATTATGGGCTAGGAACTATTGAAAAGGCCCCTGTGTGGACAGGTGGTGAGCGTTCTAGTTGCCAATGATGCCATAGATACTCTGATGATGGGAAATTATGAATCAACCGGATAAATTGGAAGATTATGATCAGTGGTACTATGGTTTCATTAAAGGATTGTTTTAAAGTTAGCTGATGCTAAGAAAAAGGTAATTTCATATTGGGTGTGTAAGTGGTGTGGCTAGTTTTATGTTTGCATGAACTTCCGGCTAGGGGGCCTTGGAACTCTTTTCCTTGGTACCCAGGACAAAACCTAACCAAATTCCAAATTGGATCCCATCACTACAGTGGTTGGGTGGTTGGCTAACCCATGGGATCGGATGGGGTTAGGCTGGATTGATGGATCCGTAAATCGAGACTCAATTTCCGTTATTACGATAAATGAAGTAAGTCCCGGATAGTAATTGTTCTATGGATAGGAATCAACGGTTGTGCCTCTTGATGGGGAAAAAAGCGTTGATCCCAATGATCCAAGTGCAAGTTTCTTCCTTGATCTGACCGAGTATCTTTATAGGTGCAGTCGGATCAGTTTGATCATTATTAATGGTCTTGACTACGTTAGAGTAAAAAGTTATCCTGGAGGAATCGCCCGTGCTTTTCGGATAAGGGAAGTTTTTCCGGGTTCGGTTTTGGAAAAACCGACGGATTAGTCTTTTGTCCGGATATCCGTGGACGAGGCCCCGAGTGTGGGACCCTGCCTCGCGCAAGAAGTGCTACTTCCGCTGCTAGTACCCCGAATCCGTTGCGCGGTGGGAATAGGGATCTCACAGATAGAATTTATTGTACCTACACTTCAAGTTGTGAAACAACTTGAGCGGACGGATCATGAATTCTGTTCACGGATCGACGAATTGGAGAGGCTAGATGAAGACATGCTATTGGCATTCATTGGCATGTATGCTGAAAAACGATGCCAAAAGCGTTGGCATGATACGCATGTGAAGAAAGGTCGCTTCAGGAGAGGTGATCTTGTGTTGCTTTACACATTGAAGAAACAAAAACGCAAGCTGAAAATGCGAGGACTTGGTCCATTTGTGATCAACGAGCTTAGTGCGAGTGGTGCAATAAGGTTGGAAACCTTAGACGGAGAGCCAATGACTAACTTCATCAATGGTAGCCGCTTGAAGCCCTATGAAGAACCTCTAACAGATGATATGCTGATACGCATACATGCTAGTCAGACACGTAAAAAAGCTTAAGCTTTGTTACAAAGTCAAGCAAAAGAAGAAGCTAAGGCTAGAGTAGCACTAGCACGAGAGCGCCGCAAGGCAGCTATCATGGCCATCCACTTGAATGATGATGAAGACTTTGTAGATCCCTTTCATATTGATGTAAGGATCCCTACTCAAAGAGCAACCTTTGCAGCGTCTACACTTATAGATTCGGGAGCCGATTGCAATGTTTTTTCTTATGAAGCGTGGACACCATTAGGCCAACCATTGCTCACCAATGCATCATTGAACTTCCAGAGTTTCTCTGGTGATGAAACCCCAGTCCTAGGCAAGTGCTGTATTAATATGTCCATTCAGGATCAATCTATGCACGTGACTTTTTATGTTGCTAACAAGAGCCAAGCAGTGGTGGATGTTGTTTTAGGCAGATCATGGATTAGAACCACTAGATGCGGTATGGACTGGAACTCACGACAATACACCTTGTTGTAAATTCTACTCACCTTACAGGATCAAGTGCTTCGGCGCTCCCATCTTTTCAAAAGGTGGAAACCATCACTACTGTGATAGAGACAACCTCAAAAGATCCAATGACTTGGTTGAATAATGACAATGACAATACTCAGGGATGGCATGTGCCAACATCTCTCTTATATGCACAAGGCTACAGAAGGGGGAAAGCACTTAGAATTCAAATCTGGTTACCTAAAGCAGCTCGCAAGGCAAGACCCAAGGCTGCCAAGGAACATCCAAGGAATACAAAGCTAAAGAGGAGGTTCACCAGAGCCAACAGTTTCACCTCCAACAAGACCACTCAAAAACGGTGGCTCCCAAAGAAGGTTCTGCAAGCACAAGGCTACTACGAGGGTGCTACTACCTTGTGGCTACCAAAAAAGAATGTAGGGACTACTGCAGCAAAACATAATTATATTCCTGAATCTACTCAAGAACAAAAGCAGTCAATACCACCTCACTTACAGAAACCAAATCAATACTGAAAACCATGCCTTACCAAGCCTAAAAGAGTCCAGGTGGAAACACAAGCTGACGCGTCAATCGGACATCATCAGAAGGTCTCGAATAGGAAGGGATACTCCAAACTGACATGGGAAGAAAAAGGCAAGTGGGTACCTTTACTCACTTCTATCTCAGAGGCAACACATCATAAGGAGGATATTGCAACCGAATCAAGTTCAGAGTCTATTTCTCAAAACATAAACAATGTCAAAGTTTGTCTTACAAAGCCAACAACTTTCAATCAGGCTCCTACACAAGTAGACTCCCTGACTATCAAGGAAAGAGCGTTCTTCCTACAACTCCAACTATTTGGAATGTCGTCTCGGTATTCTACTCTTTCCCTAATCAAATTACATTACCAGCCATAAGTCTACAGGCATAGGTGTTAGAGTTGGGCACTCTGAAGACCCAAGAAAATTTTGAAAGCCCAATGGGATGGCAAGAACACAGCTGCCATATGGTTGCCAAAGCTCGGAAGTGTTCAAACATCTCCATTCACACCTCCTCCTATTTGTCCCAATGCATTTCCTATGCCTATCGCTAAAATCTCACCTCCGACTAAACTTCAATCTCTTGCACATACTCTGAAAGGGGTACCAAAAAGAGTCCAACAAAAAGGAACCTGTGCCATACGTCAACACCCCACAAACAATTTGCATAATGTTACATCCAAAAGCAAACTCATTCTTGAAAGAGCTATCATGCTACAAAAGCTACTTTTTGGCAATTCGTCTATCGAATCTATTAGCTCTATTTCCGTCATGCCTGTACATACTAGCATTCTTCGTTCAACTTGCATTAAATAAAAAAATCTGAACACTTCCTTATGTGTTGTGTAGAATAACCAAATGGAGACTTGGCTGGACACATGTAGTCCATCTTTGGACCTAGATAGCACTCACCCTGACCATCAAGGGGGCTACAACATTGCACCTTTTCAGATGCACTCCCGATATTTTTATGCCCCAGTGGGTGAGGATTGCTGTGGAAGACAATTTGTGGAGTTATACTACCAGCAACATCATCCGTTTCCACACTGCTGGCGACTGTGCTCGTATGGTATTGGGGAATGCTTCCTATATATGTTGGCAGTGTCGCACATATTTCCGTTGCTATGGCACTGGTATGATGCAGCAGATCATGGGGGTCAGACCTCAACGACATAATCTCTGGGCAATTATGATGCCGCAACGTGGACCCAACCAACAAAGACTCCCAGAAGAGGAAAGAGCTCAAACATGGTGCGAGGACACCCTTCATTTACTAACCCCTTCCATTTTGCAGGTTCTTCTTCCCCATGAATCTACATGTCAGTTTTGGCTCAATGTGAGTGAGTCTTTAGAACGGTTTCAAAACCATAGGTGCCTCTTTAGCCTTCCTACTGTGCCCATACCATATGTTAGTGAAGATGCACTTCTTCCCTTGCCATCTACTCCATGGGTAGGATTACGTTCTGGGTTATCTTTACATCCTGAAGCTATTGATGTCCACCCACCTGAGAATGTAGACATACATCCACCCCTAGTGCAAGACTAGCACTTGTACTCTCTTAATAAGAACTAGAAGCCAGGGCACTTTTTCCCATTGGGTTTTTCCCCTCGGCCAAATCCGGTGTTTAGCACCAATGTTTCTTATTTTTTATCTTTTTAATTTTATTTCTCTTTAGTTTGTTTTGTCGGAATAAAACAGATAGAAGCACCAAACTACATCTTTCGCTTCAGTACCGCAACTGACAGCCATACAATCAAGTGCAAACAATTCTTCACCAACCAGCGCTTTAACAGAAATAGGTGCACTCATGCCAATCTCTAATGTTTTCTGTAAATTTCACTTTACTAAGCATGGCAATATGCATCTCCTTTGGTCTAGAGTAGGGATAGCATTCTAGTGGCTTTAGACTTGATAGCATTCTAGTGGCTTTAGACTTGATAGTGTAAGTTTGACCGCAATTGTTTTTACCCGTTTAGCAATACAAAGTAATTAGTGTTTTGTGCTAAAGGTAGAGTTCCAAACCTAAGACAAAGAGACTAAATTAATCATAGGACGGTCAATGGATATCTTGCCCTTAGTAGGACATTGCTTAGGGACAATCTAATAAACATTCCATAACAAAAATTGGCATGACAAAAATAAAAGAAAAGTGTATATGTTTGTGGCCTATTGCCTTGTGTAGTAAGGAATAGCCATACCATGGGTGCGCAAACATACTCTTGAAGAAAGCCCTGTCCAAAAAAAAAAAAAAGGACACGAAGGCACCAAGAGAAATGCTTGTCTAATCCAGGATGGTCGTCGTTGTGCTTAAAATATTAAACCTTAACACTAAGCAATATCAAGAGTCTACCACTACATAATTATGTTAGATTTATTAGTGTTGAACCGACATTTTTGACTTAGCATAGACTAGGTATACTACTTGATAGTCCCTCGATTAACTGTTGTCTTTTTCCTTCTAGGAAAAGAACAATACATTTGGCATAAAACATTCTTTACTTTAGTTAGTTGCAGGTAGTAATTATTAAGGCTTGAACTAACCTATTCAATCTCTACGCTGCTTCAATGTTACCTTCCTCTAGCTAATTGGACGTTTATTGCCATGTCTTATTCAGTAAAATTGCTTGTTTTGTTATTGTCTGTCAGTACTTTTGCTTTCAAAAAAAAAAACACAAACCACCTATCGTTTTGCTTGCAGCAGGTACACACTGGAGATGCTACTCTTTCTTGGCATCTACGCGCTCGAGGACGTGCACAAAATAGGAAGGGGGGAATGTTGTGTGACGAGTGGTGATCAATGCAAGGATGCAACACAAAGATGGAAGCAGGAAAACAAGAGACTTGACATTCTTATTTAGGGCTCTTGTAGAGAGTTCCAAGTTGTAGGTGAGTGTGGGAGTGGGCTTGAGAATAATCCCACATGGGAAGTTTTGGGAGTTTTAAGAGTTTTAGTATAAATAGTGGCTCATTTGAGAGCTCACAGACACATTGGGCTGAACTCATGCTTGAGCTCTCTTGAGACTAGCTCTCCCTCTTGTTCATAGAGGTGCAAGCTCTTCTCTCTCCCCATCTACACTATTGTATGAGCAATGCTCTTCTAATTCAATGCAATGAGATGATGTTTTTCTCTCTTCTCATCTCTCTTCTCATCTCTATTCTCTAGTGTGCATGCTTCTTTGTTGATGCTTGTGGATTCTCTATTAGGCTTTGTGTGGTAGTGGATTCAAGCTTAAGCTTCTCCATAGCTTGTAGCTTATCCATGGGCAAGGCATTGCTTGAGTAGTGAATGAGAATGCATGTTTATTTCAAGTTCCATTAAGCTTCAAGGTTTGCGTGCATGCTAGAGAAGTAAGTGCTTGAGAATGAAGTGTGCTTTGAGCTTGTGTGCTTATGAGTGAGCTTGTGTGTGCATTAGCTTAGCTTTCTTCTTGTATTGGATGCATGAATGAGTGGGATGATGAGTGAATGAGCTATGGCAAGATTGAGCTTGTGTGTGTAAAGTCTATGTCAAGGTAGTGGTGTTCATAGCATTCTCTCCCGAAAGGGATAAGCTTCCATGCACCTAACCGGGTTGAATCCCCTAGCGATGAAAGGAGTGTTTATCATTCCATTGGTGAGCTAGGAGTGTAGTCTACTTGCCCATATTGCATACGTAGGGAGACGATCGTCTTTCAAGTGCTGCTTTGACATGTCCTTCACTTGAATTCCATTCCACAAGGTGCGTAACTCATCAATAAGTGGTGCCAAATATACATCCATGTTTTTCACCTTGTACTTTCTTGGAACTATTAATGAGAGCAACAAATGACCTTTCTTTATTGCTAACCATGGCGGAAGATTATAATTCACAAGGCAAACAGGCCATGTGCTCCATGAAGAGCTCCGTAAACCAAAAGGGTTTACACCATCCATTGCTAGGCCAAGACGGAGGTTACGAGGATCTTCCCTAAAAGCTGGCCATTTCTCTTCAATGTGTCTCCATGCGGGTGAATCAGCAAGCACACACATCACTTCATCTGTGGATCGAGTTGTGGCATGCCATGTCATCAAGCTTGCTATAGATTTGCATCCCTTACTTGAAGAGTTCAGTGACACTTATATTAGACCATCCAAAAATTGACTGTAAATTTAGCATCGTAAGAGATGCACGCAATACAGATATCTTGGCACCATTGTATAGTGGAAGGCATGCAAGTTTACGCATGGCCTCTTCTCTGGTTAATAATTTGACCGTTGAGAATGTCGTGGTTGATGATCTTCATGTTCATGCTCCTCGAAGACACCTTCTTGTTGCTCGAGAAAGGCATCCAACATTTCCTCCATTGGACCTTCTTCCATTCCCTCGGGTGCTGTTAATTGAGCTCCATCTGTCACTCCCTCCTTTGTTGGGGACGAGAATTCATAGGCACAATGTTATCAAGATGTGGTTGCACACTTGCTTGGTTGTACGATTGAAACCGTAAATTTTGTAAGCGCTCCATTGGAAATATGCCAGCGTCATGAATATGCTGGTTGCAAATCCTTCATTTTCGAAATATTTAGTACTTACATCACATGCATTGACACGCTATTCTCTCTTCAAGATTGAGAGGCTCCATCTAGAAGGATAACATGTATATGTAGCTCATTAAATGCAAATCATTACGCATTACACAAATCATTAAGCATTATGTAAACCATAAAAGAGGGCTTCTTTTCCCCAGCCATGTGAGGGAGATTTTAAAAATAACATTTAAAGCGTCAAATTGGCTTCTTTTCCCCAGCCATTGAGGGAGATTTTAAAAATAACATTTAAAGCGTCAAACGGGCTTCTTTTCCCCAGCCGCCGTTGAGGGAGATTTTAAAAATAACATTTAAAGCGTCAAATGGGCTTCTTTTCCCCAGCCGCCGTTGAGGGAGATCAATATACATTAGCGATGTTTAGGCATATACATTAGCTTATGGATATGTGCTTTAGGCATATACATTAGAGTATATACATATAGACATAGCGTTGACATGCATGTCTTAGACATTAGATTTCAAGTCGAAAAAGAGACCGAAACGCCTTGGGTATGCGCCAAAAAGAAAATCTCTCTCTCTCTCTCTCTCTCTCTCTCGCAAAGTGTGTGTGTGTGTGTGTAAAGACAAATAAGCACATACATTAATTTCTTATGCACTCACATATATGCTAATATTAGCATATATGTGCATAAAACAACAAGCTTGCATACTCGATTTCAATTAATAATTACAAATTGAGAACAAATTAAAACATAACAAAAAGAGAAGTAATAAAACAACATTATTAGTAATGTGCTTACCTCTCAAATGTGGATTGGATAGTGCGTGTTGGAATCAGATCTGCAAGCTAGGATACGTGGGAGGAACAAACCCACACACACACTACATACATTAGTAATAGATGCACATACACAAGCTCTCTCACTCTCTACATCTCTCACAACACACACATACAAATCCTCTCTCCAAACATAATTAAGAAGGTAAGAAGAAGGATGGAGAGAGGGGAAGGAGATATACACACACATCACACATTTACCCTAATCTCTCCACACACACACACACACACACACACATAAGAAGATGAGGAGATGGGGAGAGGCAAAACGCCCAAGGAGAGAGAGGGAGATCTACACACACACTTCACTAATTCTCTCCACACACACACACACATACATCAAGAGTGGGTCGACGAATGGAAGAAGGCGAACGCTTGAGGGAGATGCACGCATACCTTGTCTGGACATTCGACGCCTTGCAAAACAGAGAATAATAGGTTCTCGGCTGTAAAAAAGTTACGAGCGTCGATATCTGCGTTGGAATATCCGTCGGAATACGCGTCGAAATATTTGTCAGTATTTGCATCGGAATATTCGTCGGAATATGTGTCAAAATATTCGTCGAAATATGCGTCGGTATATGCGTCGGTATATGCGTCGATATAAGCGTCGGTATACGCACTTTTGAAAATTATCCACCCGACTCTTTGCCTCCAAGTTTAGGACGTACATACCGTCGCTCAACATTTGCGTCAGTGTTCTAGCGTCGGTATGCCCTAAACCTTTAGTAGTGCATCCTGCTCAACATCACCTACTTTCTTCTACAATTCCCTCTCTTTTGTACCTCTCATGCAAAAATCAATCACCAAGGTAGTTTATAAGCTTCCCCTCCCCAACTCGAGGACTCAAGATTTCCAACCAAATAAGGGGGTTGACTTGCATCATTTTTCTCTCTCTCTTCTCTCTCTCTCTCTCTCTCTCTCTCTCTCTCTCTCTCTCCCTCAAACATATACACACACACACACTCGATATTGCCTTATGAGGCTATTCTATATTGATTACACTTGGGAGAGGTTCTAAGCTAGGTGACAATGGAAAGCATGTATTTTCTCTTCTAAAAGCTCTTCTCTCATCCTTTCATCTATTGATTACATCCTTGTATCTCCTAATCCACTTCTCCATGATAGGACTATTTAGAATTTAGAATGTATTCGCCTTTTTTGGTGTAATCCTTCTTCCATTCTTCATTGGCATTCCTTTTCCTTGTGGCACATTCGTGATTAGAGTCATTCATCCTTCTCATTGCTCCACAATCCTAGCATGGAAGGATCTATTCAAGAGAGATATTCTTGGATATGCATAAGAGACTCTTACATCAACTAGTGTCTCAAAAAATTCCTTTAAGATTTTCATGAACCTTTCAAAGAAAAATTTATCTATCAAGCATGAATAACACCACAAAGGGCCATTTCATCAACAAAATGCACCACAAGATGCAATTGGCTAGTTATTATTGTTCTAGAAAAGTTTTCCTTGATCATACACACTACGTCAATAGCATTGAAAAATCAAGCCATCTTAATGAATGTATGATCTATCTTCTTTGAGAATATATACCTACATACATAGAAATCATGTATACTATTTATCATAAATAAATAACTTGTGATTCCATGAGAATACTAAATATTAGCTATAGCTTAGATAGTGAATTCAAGAGAAGATTCATATCTCATCGAACTTCCCATTTTTTAAATAGCCTCTCTCACCTTCTTATCTCCACAACCAACTATAGCTATTGGGAAGAATAAACTAGGCAAGAAAAGAAAAAAAAAGTTACTATATGAGCTTAAACAGTGTACCATAAAGAGAAAATAAATAAAAGAATATTTGAATACATGTAATACCTTGTGCCAATCATGTGTCTTGAGGCCATATAATTGCACCCCTCCTTTATTTTTGGTCTTTATGAAGGCACCCTTCAATGAATGTATTACTCCCATTGGTGTACAAAAATAGGCAAACAATCATGCTTTTCACCTTACCTTTCTCCTTATTGGTTAATACCCATGGTGCATTTGGTATAACCATATTGCCACTCTCATCTATAATTGACCATGTGCTTTGAAGGCGAACAATATTTTGTAAGTCATATCTTGCACCTTTAGTATCTCTTTCACCAAAATGTTCCTACATATTAATTGCCACATTCTTGAAGATGTGCATGGGATCTAAGAGATGATTCATATTCAACCCACACCAATATGGAAGTCAAAATAAGCTTGAGTATCTTGAAATCCCATCGGGTGATGGATTTGGGGTGCTTCTCCATGCCTCAAACCAATCTCTACGTCTCATCCCCACAGGTGGTGAGCCATCATGTGGCACATGCTTGGGATGATACAAGGGAGGAAATCGATGATGTTTGTCATACACCACCTTCTTTAGTGGAGAGGTTCCTTCCGAAACAAGTGATGGTCCACAATTCAGACATGCATGATGTCCAAAGAATGTAAAACCTATTATAAAATTAAGATGATTGAAAGATAGGGTATTTGTCTATTAATTAGGCAAGTTTAAAGTTAAAAAGATTTTTGTACTTGAGCACTTTGAGAACCCGAGATAGGGTATATGTCTATTCATTAGGAAAATTTAAGATGATTGAAAGATAGGGTATTTGTCTATTAATTAGGTAAGTTTAAAGTTAAAAAGATTTTTGTACTTGAGCACTTTGAGAACCCGAGATAGGGTATATGTCTAGTCATTAGGAAAATTTAAAGTTAGAAAGTTTTTTGTACCTGAGCACTCTGAGAACGTGGGATAGTCATGCATCATCCAAAGAAAAACTCCTTTCAACTCCACATTACACCTACTTTATTAGCCTTCAAACGTGCACTTTGATACCTCTCCATACTACCTCAAGCTCCTCAATCAAAAGCTTGACGTACACATCCATGCTCTTTAACTTATGCTTGACTAGTACAAGGAGAGCAAGCATGATGTATGTAAGATTCCTCCCCCACCCCCTTTTTGATGTCTAGTATCTTTCCCTGTAATCAATCCCTCTTCAGAAATATAAAGACCTTGTTTCTATCTGTTTTAGCCTAGAGAGAGAAAAATATTCTAGAGAGAGAATATTCAGATTTTGAATATTTTTGGATAGAAAAATATCTCTTCTAATTCAGATGAGTTTCCCCTGAAACAGAAATTCAAAAAAGAATTTTCCAATGTGCAATTGGAATTAATTGAAAATAGGTATAAAGAACCTTAGCCTAAGGGTCTAGATTTTCAGAAATCTTTAGACTATGGTCCAATTAAGGTTCCTATGGACCAATAGCATCAATCCATGTGTAGGGAGGAGATAAATCCAACTTGTAAAAAGAAAATACCCAAAAATGAGTAAATGCTCACATGAGGTGAAG
Organism: Cibotium barometz; assembly: GCF_041138505.1. Classification (NCBI taxonomy): domain Eukaryota; kingdom Viridiplantae; phylum Streptophyta; class Polypodiopsida; order Cyatheales; family Cibotiaceae; genus Cibotium; species Cibotium barometz. Next base: position 227,443 of record NW_028229435.1, on the reverse strand, counting down.
AGTTGAAAATGTACAAGGTTTATTAGTAAAAAACTATGTGCAATATTAAAAATATGAGATATTTTGGGTATAATGATTTTATTATGACACATATGTAAGGAAGGGAAGTCCCTTAAATGCTCACATAAGATGAAGAGTTGAAAATGTACAAGGTTTATTAGTAAAAAACTATGAGCAATATTAAAATGATTCCATTATGACACATATGTAAGGAAGGGGAGTTCTTTAAAGGAGGTGCATATTTCACATAAGATGAAGAGTTGAAAATGTACAAGGTTTATTAGAAAAAAACTATGAGCAATATTAAAATGATTCCATTATGACACATATGTAAGGAAGGGGAGTTCTTTAAAGGAGGTGCATATTTCACATAAGATGAAGAGTTGAAAATGTACAAGGTTTATTAGTAAAAAACTATGAGCAATATTAAAATGATTCCATTATGACACATATGTAAGGAAGGGGAGTTCTTTAAAGGAGGTGCATATTTCACATGCTTGAATGAGTTTTAAACTCATAAAAATTGAGATATTTCATCTCTCCTCTCTCCTCATTCAAGTCTAGTTCCAAAAAGTTAGCTTAACTGACCTAAAAATGGTCAATTATTGACCAAACTGATTTAGAAAACTCTAGAATCAGTTTGTTTGGTTAGGAGCTCAATTTTTTCTATAAATAGAAGCCTCCCCCTTGTTGAAAAATATATAGTATTTATGCATCGTTACTCTACTCCACCTAAGCCAAGAACTGTGAATTCATTTAATAATTCACTAGTTTTTGGAGCTTTCCTTTTTCTTCAATCCCCATTAGTGGCTCCATCAACATACTTAACCAATTGATTGGTTGGGGGCCTCTACCGTGAACAAAGAATCAAGCAAGTTGTAAGGTAATTAGTGAATATTGATTTTTCTATAATTTCTCAATGTTTCTCTCTTCTCAACCCCTCTTAAGCTTGAGAAGCTTAATTGGTATGGTTTTTTTAAATGCTATTAAAGTTAATTGGTGAATAGTAGTGAAGAGTTACATAATTTAATAAATGCTATTGAAGTTAATTTTTATTTATGTTTAAATTCTAATGGTTTTTATGTAATTTCTCTCTCTCACTCAAGAAATGGTCATACTCATGACCCATTCTCAATCCAAATGAAGCTTTTCATAAAGCTTTTCCTTAATCCAAGATTAAGCTATACTTGAGGCCAAATTAATGGCTTTTTTCTATGCTTTTAGTTTATGCATATTGATGATTCAATCCATTATAGATTAATGATCCAATTAGAGATCATTTTAATTATTTCCTTAATGATAAGCTTTATCCCTTAGAAAAAATTGAGATTTATCAGTCATAGCAGCGGAGCTATGGCAAAATTTTTATAAAAATTATGCATAAAATAATTTCATTCAAAGCATAAAAAGAGGACTTCCTACCATATTCTAGGAATTATCATCCTAGATTAATTGAAAGAATTTCATTATAATCATGGAGAAATTGAATTTTAATATCATGCATAAAGGATAATTTTTTTATATCAAAAGTGTTACTTTTATCATATTGGATTTCATGCATAGAGGTATGCATAAAAGTTGAATATTTTATTATAAAAGTGTTACTTTTAGCATAATTGAATTTCATGCATAGAGGTATGCATAAAAGATATGGGAAGTGATAAAATATGATAAGATGCATGTGGATGTGGATATGGATGTGTATGTATGAATGTGGATATGGGATGTGGATGTATAAATGAGGATGTGAAAATGGAGATAAGCTTGTAGATGTGGATGTATGGATGTGAATGTGGATGTGGATGTGGATGTATGAATGTGGATGTATGGATGTGAATGTGGATGTGGATGTGGATGTATGAATGTGGATGTATGGATGTATGAATGTGGATGTATGGATGTGAATGAGGATGTAGATGTGGATGCATGGATGTAAATGTGGATGTGTATGTATGGATGTATGCATGTAGATGTGGATGCATGAATGTGGATGTATGGATGTGAATGAGCATATAGATGTGGATGTATGGATGTGAATGTGCATGTAGATATGGATATATATATGTGAATGGGAATGTGGATGTGGATATATGTATGCATGTGGATGTGGATATGGATGCGTATGTATGAATGTGGATATGGGATGTGGATGTATAAATGAGGATGTGAAAATGGAGTTAAGCATGTAGATGTGGATGCATGGATGTAAATGTGGATGTGTATGTATAGATGTATGCATGTAGATGTGGATGCATGAATGTGGATGTATGGATGTGAATGAGCATATAGATGTGGATGTATGGATGTGAATGTGCATGTAGATATGGATGTATATATGTGAATGGGAATGTGGATGTGGATATATGTATGCATGTGGATGTGGATATGGATGCGTATGTATGAATGTGGATATGGGATGTGGATGTATAAATGAGGATGTGAAAATGGAGTTAAGCATGTAGATGTGGATGCATGGATGTAAATGTGGATGTGGGTGTATGGATGTATGCATGTAGATGTGGATGTATGGATGTGAATGTGGATGTGGATGTGGATGTATGGATGTGGATATGGATGTGAATATATGATATGTGATGTGAAGGAATCTGAAGTGAAGAGATGGAAAATGATATGATTGGATGAGTACACATATAAATGAAATGTGGAATAAGTAATGTGGATTGTATGAGGGATAATGTGGAAAAATGAGAGTTAATATAGAAATTGTATTTGTAAACTGTTTGTAAATGCTGTTTGTAAATGGCTGTTTTATGTCAAGAATGCTGGGAAAGCATTTTGACCGTCTTGTGATTAAGGTCGTGGAGACCTAACTGATAAAGTTGCAACTGCTGACGGAGAGTCAATGGAGGACGTCTCGCGTAGCAAGGTCGGCCGAGGTCTTGACCAGCCTCGGTTCGATTAAAATGGTGAGCTTCCGGTACGGTGGATGAGGGACCAAGGAAGCGGCCTATGAGTGAAGCGCTAGGTCACCTGCGAAGGATCCTAGAGGGTGCTGACCATACGGTGCTCGGGCTCTGGGTCGCCCAGGATACCCACTCGTGCGTCGAGGAAGATATTGGAACAAGGAGTAAGAGTTGTTTTCTGGAACCGGGCATGGATCTGGTTGACTGACCTTGCTGGTCCTCAACGGATGAGTCCATGGCTCTTTTATATGGATCTGTTGGTTGATCTTGCTGATCTTCAACGAGAGTCCATCTTGATAAGTGATTATATTGTTGAGTATTATGGGCTAGGAACTATTGAAACGGCCCCTGTGTGGACAGGTGGTGAGCGTTCTAGTTGCCAATGATGCCATAGATACTCTGATGAAGGAATGATGGGAAATTATGAATCAACTGGATAAATTGGGAGATTGTGATCAGTGGTACTATGGTTTCATTAAAGGATTGTTTTAAAGTTAGCTGATGCTAAGAAAAAGGCAATTTTCATATTGGGTGTGTAAGTGGTGTGGCTAGTTTTATGTTTGCATGAAATTCCGGCTAGGGGGCCTTGGAACTCTTTTCCTTGGTACCCGGGACAAAACCTAACCAAATTCCAAATTGGATCCCATCACTACAGTGGTTGGGCGGTTGGCTAACCCATGGGATCGGATGGGGTTAGGCTGGACTGATGGATCCGTAAATCGAGACTCAATTTTTGTTATTACGATAGATAAAGTAAATCCCGGATAGTAATTGTTCTATGGATAGGAATCAACGGCTGTGCCTCCTTGGTGGGGAAAAAAGCGTTGATCCCAATGATCCAAGTGCAAGTTTCTTCCTTGATCTGACCAAGTATCTTTATAGATGCAGTCGGATCTGTTTGATCAATAAGGGTTTTGACTACGTTAGAGTAAAAATTATCCTGGTGCAATCGCCCGTGCTTTCCGGATAAGGGAAGTTTTTCCGGGTCTGGTTTTGGAAAAACCGACGGATTAGTCTTTTGTCCGGATATCCGTGGACGAGGCCCCGAGTGTGGGACCCTGCCTCGCGTAAGAAGTGCTACTTCCGCTGCTAGTACCCCGAATCCGTTGCGCGGTGGGAACAGGGATCTCACAGTTGGTATCAGAGCGAATTGGTTAATAAAGATCAACTGAGAAGACAAATATGTCAAAAATTTATGTAGAAACACAAAAAGGTTGTAATTGTGTGATATAATTCATACAATTTGATATTCAAACTGAAATTCGTAATTTGGTAATTGGGTCTTCAGATAGAAGTACCGCAATTATATAGAATCCCTGACTTGCTTGAGGCCTAGACATGATGGTATTTACCTTATAATTCCAAGAGCCACGACTACCCGTATATACCGAGAGTATACTGCAGCTCTTTACTGACAGTATATACGAGTAAATCTAAGACTTGAAATTATAAGCGTTAATGCTATCCAGATGATGAATTCGAATGTGGTTGATATGGTTTTTAATTCTGTTTGAGAATTGATGAATTGAATTGGATTCTGATTGAAAATTCTGATTGAAAAATGATGATTTCTGAAATTAGTTGAAATATAAAAATCTGAACAAAACCACAATGAGGATGAATGGGACGAGTCCCAGTGATGATATTCATAACTGGAATGATGATAATGAATTCAGCAAATCCCTATGAGATTAGTGGGTTGTGCTGTCAAATTGTTACTGTTAACACTTGATCAGTAGATCAAGTTAAGGGATGACAAATTGAGAACTTGCTTGACTGAAATTCCCGTTGGAGGAATGTTCAGAAGGAAATTTTTCGGTCTAATGGACCATTATCATGTTAAAGATATGAATGATATGATCTGAATATTAATGATGAGTTCTATATAAGGGATATTTATCCCAGTGTTCTGTTGGGTTGACCAGAATATAAGGAACCCCAAAATAAAATTGGATGTTAAGAAAAAGAGTTGTCCTCTATCTTGCGAGATGAGGACATATCGCACTTTTTAAGTGGGGTAGAATGTAATATTCCTCCCCAGCCTTCGAGGTATACAAGAGTAAGAATCTCCCTTTCTGATCTTATAATTATTCCCTCTCTAAAATAAAAGAAAGTTCTGTTTAACAAAGGAAGACCCTTTTCCTAGAATACTTCTCAAGAGTCCCACTTGTTTTAAGGATTCAGAACAATGAGTTCAGAAGTGAGAATCGATGTTTTGGATATCAAGGTTTTGGTCTTCATTCGAGTACGGCCCAAAAGAAGTTCTTTATCTCTTGGGGAGTATATGAAGTTATCCCCCAGATATTGTGAGCCTTATATCTGAATTCAATGAAAGTAGGTGACTTAGCCTACAAGCTTCTTTTATCTCTTCATCTCAAAATTCTTAATGCCTTCTATAGAAAAATGTGTCAAACCCAAATCATGGAAAGACGGTAAAACTTCAGTGGCAAGTTACCGTTGGCTTCTAAGTTACGCTAGCTCCTTCCTTTATATAAGTCGTAACTTTTACTTGTCGCTCACAGTAATCTTACTTCCATCGATCTCCTTTCTTTCTTAATCTCCTTCATGGCTTGGCAACAAGAACTAGTTTTATCCATAATGATTCCTCACCTTCAAGACGCAAGTGAATCTGTGAAGAAGGATTTTATAGAGCAGTATGAGCGCTCACTTTTCCCTCACTTGGGAACTTCTGTAGCGCAAACCAAATGGCGGACCTATCAAGACATAACTAGGGTAACACCCTGGGGTCAGCAGCACTTTCGTAACAATGTCCGCTTGGCCATGGTTATTGAAGCTTTGGGTTTGGGTCCCCGATACTACTGCGTCATGAGATCAAGGCATCCTGGGTTTTCTGAGCGGGTCTTCTTACTGGCGTGTTTTCTTCCTCATGAGAAGATATGCCTTTACCCCGTTTTTGGTTTGCCTCTCAGGGGTCCTTTTGTTAGAACACCTCATACCACTGAGATAGGCGCGGAAATAACCAACAGAATCATTCCCATAGATGAGTTACCTTATACGTGCGCAGCTTGTGAGTGCTGCTTTTGTGATCATATGATGGACGGGCTTGTGGAAGTGTAAAGAGTTCTTCTATCTTTACTGTATAAGTTCCGAGAATGAATAAAGTTTAAATCTTGTTCTTATCTTGAATCTTGCTCTCTTTGAGACTTTTTCTTGGTGGTTAATCCTGATTTAAATTTTTCTCTAAGTCTCATAATTCGTGCATCTTGCGAAATTATCCCAGTTTGCGAGATGAGGACATCTCGCGTTTTTTAAGTGGGGTAGAATGTAAGATTCCTCCCCCACCCCCTTTTTGATGTCTAGTATCTTTCCCTGTAATCAATCCCTCTTCAGAAATATAAAGACCTTGTTTCTATCTGTTTTAGCCTAGAGAGAGAAAAATATTCTAGAGAGAGAATATTCAGATTTTGAATATTTTTGGATAGAAAAATATCTCTTCTAATTCAGATGAGTTTCCCCTGAAACAGAAATTCAAAAAAGAATTTTCCAATGTGCAATTGGAATTAATTGAAAATAGGTATAAAGAACCTTAGCCTAAGGGTCTAGATTTTCAGAAATCTTTAGACTATGGTCCAATTAAGGTTCCTATGGACCAATAGCATCAATCCATGTGTAGGGAGGAGATAAATCCAACTTGTAAAAAGAAAATACCCAAAAATGAGTAAATGCTCACATGAGGTGAAGAGTTGAAAATGTACAAGGTTTATTAGTAAAAAACTATGTGCAATATTAAAAATATGAGATATTTTGGGTATAATGATTTTATTATGACACATATGTAAGGAAGGGGAGTCCCTTAAATGCTCACATAAGATGAAGAGTTGAAAATGTACAAGGTTTATTAGTAAAAAACTATGAGCAATATTAAAATGATTCCATTATGACACATATGTAAGGAAGGGGAGTTCTTTAAAGGAGGTGCATATTTCACATAAGATGAAGAGTTGAAAATGTACAAGGTTTATTAGTAAAAAACTATGAGCAATATTAAAATGATTCCATTATGACACATATGTAAGGAAGGGGAGTTCTTTAAAGGAGGTGCATATTTCACATAAGATGAAGAGTTGAAAATGTACAAGGTTTATTAGTAAAAAACTATGAGCAATATTAAAATGATTCCATTATGACACATATGTAAGGAAGGGGAGTTCTTTAAAGGAGGTGCATATTTCACATGCTTGAATGAGTTTTAAACTCATAAAAATTGAGATATTTCATCTCTCCTCTCTCCTCATTCAAGTCTAGTTCCAAAAAGTTAGCTTAACTGACCTAAAAATGGTCAATTATTGACCAAACTGATTTAGAAAACTCTAGAATCAGTTTGTTTGGTTAGGAGCTCAATTTTTTCTATAAATAGAAGCCTCCCCCTTGTTGAAAAATATATAGTATTTATGCATCGTTACTCTACTCCACCTAAGCCAAGAACTGTGAATTCATTTAATAATTCACTAGTTTTTGGAGCTTTCCTTTTTCTTCAATCCCCATTAGTGGCTCCATCAACATACTTAACCAATTGATTGGTTGGGGGCCTCTACCGTGAACAAAGAATCAAGCAAGTTGTAAGGTAATTAGTGAATATTGATTTTTCTATAATTTCTCAATGTTTCTCTCTTCTCAACCCCTCTTAAGCTTGAGAAGCTTAATTGGTATGGTTTTTTTAAATGCTATTAAAGTTAATTGGTGAATAGTAGTGAAGAGTTACATAATTTAATAAATGCTATTGAAGTTAATTTTTATTTATGTTTAAATTCTAATGGTTTTTATGTAATTTCTCTCTCTCACTCAAGAAATGGTCATACTCATGACCCATTCTCAATCCAAATGAAGCTTTTCATAAAGCTTTTCCTTAATCCAAGATTAAGCTATACTTGAGGCCAAATTAATGGCTTTTTTCTATGCTTTTAGTTTATGCATATTGATGATTCAATCCATTATAGATTAATGATCCAATTAGAGATCATTTTAATTATTTCCTTAATGATAAGCTTTATCCCTTAGAAAAAATTGAGATTTATCAGTCATAGCAGCGGAGCTATGGCAAAATTTTTATAAAAATTATGCATAAAATAATTTCATTCAAAGCATAAAAAGAGGACTTCCTACCATATTCTAGGAATTATCATCCTAGATTAATTGAAAGAATTTCATTATAATCATGGAGAAATTGAATTTTAATATCATGCATAAAGGATAATTTTTTTATATCAAAAGTGTTACTTTTATCATATTGGATTTCATGCATAGAGGTATGCATAAAAGTTGAATATTTTATTATAAAAGTGTTACTTTTAGCATAATTGAATTTCATGCATAGAGGTATGCATAAAAGATATGGGAAGTGATAAAATATGATAAGATGCATGTGGATGTGGATATGGATGTGTATGTATGAATGTGGATATGGGATGTGGATGTATAAATGAGGATGTGAAAATGGAGATAAGCTTGTAGATGTGGATGTATGGATGTGATTGTGGATGTGGATGTGGATGTATGAATGTGGATGTATGGATGTGAATGTGGATGTGGATGTGGATGTATGAATGTGGATGTATGGATGTGAATGAGGATGTAGATGTGGATGCATGGATGTAAATGTGGATGTGTATGTATGGATGTATGCATGTAGATGTGGATGCATGAATGTGGATGTATGGATGTGAATGAGCATATAGATGTGGATGTATGGATGTGAATGTGCATGTAGATATGGATATATATATGTGAATGGGAATGTGGATGTGGATATATGTATGCATGTGGATGTGGATATGGATGCGTATGTATGAATGTGGATATGGGATGTGGATGTATAAATGAGGATGTGAAAATGGAGTTAAGCATGTAGATGTGGATGCATGGATGTAAATGTGGATGTGTATGTATAGATGTATGCATGTAGATGTGGATGCATGAATGTGGATGTATGGATGTGAATGAGCATATAGATGTGGATGTATGGATGTGAATGTGCATGTAGATATGGATGTATATATGTGAATGGGAATGTGGATGTGGATATATGTATGCATGTGGATGTGGATATGGATGCGTATGTATGAATGTGGATATGGGATGTGGATGTATAAATGAGGATGTGAAAATGGAGTTAAGCATGTAGATGTGGATGCATGGATGTAAATGTGGATGTGGGTGTATGGATGTATGCATGTAGATGTGGATGTATGGATGTGAATGTGGATGTGGATGTGGATGTATGGATGTGGATATGGATGTGAATATATGATATGTGATGTGAAGGAATCTGAAGTGAAGAGATGGAAAATGATATGATTGGATGAGTACACATATAAATGAAATGTGGAATAAGTAATGTGGATTGTATGAGGGATAATGTGGAAAAATGAGAGTTAATATAGAAATTGTATTTGTAAACTGTTTGTAAATGCTGTTTGTAAATGGCTGTTTTATGTCAAGAATGCTGGGAAAGCATTTTGACCGTCTTGTGATTAAGGTCGTGGAGACCTAACTGATAAAGTTGCAACTGCTGACGGAGAGTCAATGGAGGACGTCTCGCGTAGCAAGGTCGGCCGAGGTCTTGACCAGCCTCGGTTCGATTAAAATGGTGAGCTTCCGGTACGGTGGATGAGGGACCAAGGAAGCGGCCTATGAGTGAAGCGCTAGGTCACCTGCGAAGGATCCTAGAGGGTGCTGACCATACGGTGCTCGGGCTCTGGGTCGCCCAGGATACCCACTCGTGCGTCGAGGAAGATATTGGAACAAGGAGTAAGAGTTGTTTTCTGGAACCGGGCATGGATCTGGTTGACTGACCTTGCTGGTCCTCAACGGATGAGTCCATGGCTCTTTTATATGGATCTGTTGGTTGATCTTGCTGATCTTCAACGAGAGTCCATCTTGATAAGTGATTATATTGTTGAGTATTATGGGCTAGGAACTATTGAAACGGCCCCTGTGTGGACAGGTGGTGAGCGTTCTAGTTGCCAATGATGCCATAGATACTCTGATGAAGGAATGATGGGAAATTATGAATCAACTGGATAAATTGGGAGATTGTGATCAGTGGTACTATGGTTTCATTAAAGGATTGTTTTAAAGTTAGCTGATGCTAAGAAAAAGGCAATTTTCATATTGGGTGTGTAAGTGGTGTGGCTAGTTTTATGTTTGCATGAAATTCCGGCTAGGGGGCCTTGGAACTCTTTTCCTTGGTACCCGGGACAAAACCTAACCAAATTCCAAATTGGATCCCATCACTACAGTGGTTGGGCGGTTGGCTAACCCATGGGATCGGATGGGGTTAGGCTGGACTGATGGATCCGTAAATCGAGACTCAATTTTTGTTATTACGATAGATAAAGTAAATCCCGGATAGTAATTGTTCTATGGATAGGAATCAACGGCTGTGCCTCCTTGGTGGGGAAAAAAGCGTTGATCCCAATGATCCAAGTGCAAGTTTCTTCCTTGATCTGACCAAGTATCTTTATAGATGCAGTCGGATCTGTTTGATCAATAAGGGTTTTGACTACGTTAGAGTAAAAATTATCCTGGTGCAATCGCCCGTGCTTTCCGGATAAGGGAAGTTTTTCCGGGTCTGGTTTTGGAAAAACCGACGGATTAGTCTTTTGTCTGGATATCCGTGGACGAGGCCCCGAGTGTGGGACCCTGCCTCGCGTAAGAAGTGCTACTTCTGCTGCTAGTACCCCGAATCCGTTGCGCGGTGGGAACAGGGATCTCACAGTTGGTATCAGAGCGAATTGGTTAATAAAGATCAACTGAGAAGACAAATATGTCAAAAATTTATGTAGAAACACAAAAAGGTTGTAATTGTGTGATATAATTCATACAATTTGATATTCAAACTGAAATTCGTAATTTGGTAATTGGGTCTTCAGATAGAAGTACCGCAATTATATAGAATCCCTGACTTGCTTGAGGCCTAGACATGATGGTATTTACCTTATAATTCCAAGAGCCACGACTACCCGTATATACCGAGAGTATACTGCAGCTCTTTACTGACAGTATATACGAGTAAATCTAAGACTTGAAATTATAAGCGTTAATGCTATCCAGATGATGAATTCGAATGTGGTTGATATGGTTTTTAATTCTGTTTGAGAATTGATGAATTGAATTGGATTCTGATTGAAAATTCTGATTGAAAAATGATGATTTCTGAAATTAGTTGAAATATAAAAATCTGAACAAAACCACAATGAGGATGAATGGGACGAGTCCCAGTGATGATATTCATAACTGGAATGATGATAATGAATTCAGCAAATCCCTATGAGATTAGTGGGTTGTGCTGTCAAATTGTTACTGTTAACACTTGATCAGTAGATCAAGTTAAGGGATGACAAATTGAGAACTTGCTTGACTGAAATTCCCGTTGGAGGAATATTCAGAAGGAAATTTTTCGGTCTAATGGACCATTATCATGTTAAAGATATGAATGATATGATCTGAATATTAATGATGAGTTCTATATAAGGGATATTTATCCCAGTGTTCTGTTGGGTTGACCAGAATATAAGGAACCCCAAAATAAAATTGGATGTTAAGAAAAAGAGTTGTCCTCTACCTTGCGAGATGAGGACATATCGCACTTTTTAAGTGGGGTAGAATGTAATATTCCTCCCCAGCCTTCGAGGTATACAAGAGTAAGAATCTCCCTTTCTGATCTTATAATTATTCCCTCTCTAAAATAAAAGAAAGTTCTGTTTAACAAAGGAAGACCCTTTTCCTAGAATACTTCTCAAGAGTCCCACTTGTTTTAAGGATTCAGAACAATGAGTTCAGAAGTGAGAATCGATGTTTTGGATATCAAGGTTTTGGTCTTCATTCGAGTACGGCCCAAAAGAAGTTCTTTATCTCTTGGGGAGTATATGAAGTTATCCCCCAGATATTGTGAGCCTTATATCTGAATTCAATGAAAGTAGGTGACTTAGCCTACAAGCTTCTTTTATCTCTTCATCTCAAAATTCTTAATGCCTTCTATAGAAAAATGTGTCAAACCCAAATCATGGAAAGACGGTAAAACTTCAGTGGCAAGTTACCGTTGGCTTCTAAGTTACGCTAGCTCCTTCCTTTATATAAGTCGTAACTTTTACTTGTCGCTCACAGTAATCTTACTTCCATCGATCTCCTTTCTTTCTTAATCTCCTTCATGGCTTGGCAACAAGAACTAGTTTTATCCATAATGATTCCTCACCTTCAAGACGCAAGTGAATCTGTGAAGAAGGATTTTATAGAGCAGTATGAGCGCTCACTTTTCCCTCACTGGGAACTTCTGTAGCGCAAACCAAATGGCGGACCTATCAAGACATAACTAGGGTAACACCCTGGGGTCAGCAGCACTTTCGTAACAATGTCCGCTTGGCCATGGTTATTGAAGCTTTGGGTTTGGGTCCCCGATACTACTGCGTCATGAGATCAAGGCATCCTGGGTTTTCTGAGCGGGTCTTCTTACTGGCGTGTTTTCTTCCTCATGAGAAGATATGCCTTTACCCCGTTTTTGGTTTGCCTCTCAGGGGTCCTTTTGTTAGAACACCTCATACCACTGAGATAGGCGCGGAAATAACCAACAGAATCATTCCCATAGATGAGTTACCTTATACGTGCGCAGCTTGTGAGTGCTGCTTTTGTGATCATATGATGGACGGGCTTGTGGAAGTGTAAAGAGTTCTTCTATCTTTACTGTATAAGTTCCGAGAATGAATAAAGTTTAAATCTTGTTCTTATCTTGAATCTTGCTCTCTTTGAGACTTTTTCTTGGTGGTTAATCCTGATTTAAATTTTTCTCTAAGTCTCATAATTCGTGCATCTTGCGAAATTATCCCAGTTTGCGAGATGAGGACATCTCGCGTTTTTTAAGTGGGGTAGAATGTAAGATTCCTCCCCCACCCCCTTTTTGATGTCTAGTATCTTTCCCTATAATCAATCCCTCTTCAGAAATATAAAGACCTTGTTTCTATCTGTTTTAGCCTAGAGAGAGAAAAATATTCTAGAGAGAGAATATTCAGATTTTGAATATTTTTGGATAGAAAAATATCTCTTCTAATTCAGATGAGTTTCCCCTGAAACAGAAATTCAAAAAAGAGTTTTCCAATGTGCAATTGGAATTAATTGAAAATAGGTATAAAGAACCTTAGCCTAAGGGTCTAGATTTTCAGAAATCTTTAGACTATGGTCCAATTAAGGTTCCTATGGACCAATAGCATCAATCCATGTGTAGGGAGGAGATAAATCCAACTTGTAAAAAGAAAATACCCAAAAATGAGTAAATGCTCACATGAGGTGAAGAGTTGAAAATGTACAAGGTCTATTAGTAAAAAACTATGTGCAATATTAAAAATATGAGATATTTTGGGTATAATGATTTTATTATGACACATATGTAAGGAAGGGGAGTCCCTTAAATGCTCACATAAGATGAAGAGTTGAAAATGTACAAGGTTTATTAGTAAAAAACTATGAGCAATATTAAAATGATTCCATTATGACACATATGTAAGGAAGGGGAGTTCTTTAAAGGAGGTGCATATTTCACATAAGATGAAGAGTTGAAAATGTACAAGGTTTATTAGAAAAAAACTATGAGCAATATTAAAATGATTCCATTATGACACATATGTAAGGAAGGGGAGTTCTTTAAAGGAGGTGCATATTTCACATAAGATGAAGAGTTGAAAATGTACAAGGTTTATTAGTAAAAAACTATGAGCAATATTAAAATGATTCCATTATGACACATATGTAAGGAAGGGGAGTTCTTTAAAGGAGGTGCATATTTCACATGCTTGAATGAGTTTTAAACTCATAAAAATTGAGATATTTCATCTCTCCTCTCTCCTCATTCAAGTCTAGTTCCAAAAAGTTAGCTTAACTGACCTAAAAATGGTCAATTATTGACCAAACTGATTTAGAAAACTCTAGAATCAGTTTGTTTGGTTAGGAGCTCAATTTTTTCTATAAATAGAAGCCTCCCCCTTGTTGAAAAATATATAGTATTTATGCATCGTTACTCTACTCCACCTAAGCCAAGAACTGTGAATTCATTTAATAATTCACTAGTTTTTGGAGCTTTCCTTTTTCTTCAATCCCCATTAGTGGCTCCATCAACATACTTAACCAATTGATTGGTTGGGGGCCTCTACCGTGAACAAAGAATCAAGCAAGTTGTAAGGTAATTAGTGAATATTGATTTTTCTATAATTTCTCAATGTTTCTCTCTTCTCAACCCCTCTTAAGCTTGAGAAGCTTAATTGGTATGGTTTTTTTAAATGCTATTAAAGTTAATTGGTGAATAGTAGTGAAGAGTTACATAATTTAATAAATGCTATTGAAGTTAATTTTTATTTATGTTTAAATTCTAATGGTTTTTATGTAATTTCTCTCTCTCACTCAAGAAATGGTCATACTCATGACCCATTCTCAATCCAAATGAAGCTTTTCATAAAGCTTTTCCTTAATCCAAGATTAAGCTATACTTGAGGCCAAATTAATGGCTTTTTTCTATGCTTTTAGTTTATGCATATTGATGATTCAATCCATTATAGATTAATGATCCAATTAGAGATCATTTTAATTATTTCCTTAATGATAAGCTTTATCCCTTAGAAAAAATTGAGATTTATCAGTCATAGCAGCGGAGCTATGGCAAAATTTTTATAAAAATTATGCATAAAATAATTTCATTCAAAGCATAAAAAGAGGACTTCCTACCATATTCTAGGAATTATCATCCTAGATTAATTGAAAGAATTTCATTATAATCATGGAGAAATTGAATTTTAATATCATGCATAAAGGATAATTTTTTTATATCAAAAGTGTTACTTTTATCATATTGGATTTCATGCATAGAGGTATGCATAAAAGTTGAATATTTTATTATAAAAGTGTTACTTTTAGCATAATTGAATTTCATGCATAGAGGTATGCATAAAAGATATGGGAAGTGATAAAATATGATAAGATGCATGTGGATGTGGATATGGATGTGTATGTATGAATGTGGATATGGGATGTGGATGTATAAATGAGGATGTGAAAATGGAGATAAGCTTGTAGATGTGGATGTATGGATGTGAATGTGGATGTGGATGTGGATGTATGAATGTGGATGTATGGATGTGAATGTGGATGTGGATGTGGATGTATGAATGTGGATGTATGGATGTATGAATGTGGATGTATGGATGTGAATGAGGATGTAGATGTGGATGCATGGATGTAAATGTGGATGTGTATGTATGGATGTATGCATGTAGATGTGGATGCATGAATGTGGATGTATGGATGTGAATGAGCATATAGATGTGGATGTATGGATGTGAATGTGCATGTAGATATGGATATATATATGTGAATGGGAATGTGGATGTGGATATATGTATGCATGTGGATGTGGATATGGATGCGTATGTATGAATGTGGATATGGGATGTGGATGTATAAATGAGGATGTGAAAATGGAGTTAAGCATGTAGATGTGGATGCATGGATGTAAATGTGGATGTGTATGTATAGATGTATGCATGTAGATGTGGATGCATGAATGTGGATGTATGGATGTGAATGAGCATATAGATGTGGATGTATGGATGTGAATGTGCATGTAGATATGGATGTATATATGTGAATGGGAATGTGGATGTGGATATATGTATGCATGTGGATGTGGATATGGATGCGTATGTATGAATGTGGATATGGGATGTGGATGTATAAATGAGGATGTGAAAATGGAGTTAAGCATGTAGATGTGGATGCATGGATGTAAATGTGGATGTGGGTGTATGGATGTATGCATGTAGATGTGGATGTATGGATGTGAATGTGGATGTGGATGTGGATGTATGGATGTGGATATGGATGTGAATATATGATATGTGATGTGAAGGAATCTGAAGTGAAGAGATGGAAAATGATATGATTGGATGAGTACACATATAAATGAAATGTGGAATAAGTAATGTGGATTGTATGAGGGATAATGTGGAAAAATGAGAGTTAATATAGAAATTGTATTTGTAAACTGTTTGTAAATGCTGTTTGTAAATGGCTGTTTTATGTCAAGAATGCTGGGAAAGCATTTTGACCGTCTTGTGATTAAGGTCGTGGAGACCTAACTGATAAAGTTGCAACTGCTGACGGAGAGTCAATGGAGGACGTCTCGCGTAGCAAGGTCGGCCGAGGTCTTGACCAGCCTCGGTTCGATTAAAATGGTGAGCTTCCGGTACGGTGGATGAGGGACCAAGGAAGCGGCCTATGAGTGAAGCGCTAGGTCACCTGCGAAGGATCCTAGAGGGTGCTGACCATACGGTGCTCGGGCTCTGGGTCGCCCAGGATACCCACTCGTGCGTCGAGGAAGATATTGGAACAAGGAGTAAGAGTTGTTTTCTGGAACCGGGCATGGATCTGGTTGACTGACCTTGCTGGTCCTCAACGGATGAGTCCATGGCTCTTTTATATGGATCTGTTGGTTGATCTTGCTGATCTTCAACGAGAGTCCATCTTGATAAGTGATTATATTGTTGAGTATTATGGGCTAGGAACTATTGAAACGGCCCCTGTGTGGACAGGTGGTGAGCGTTCTAGTTGCCAATGATGCCATAGATACTCTGATGAAGGAATGATGGGAAATTATGAATCAACTGGATAAATTGGGAGATTGTGATCAGTGGTACTATGGTTTCATTAAAGGATTGTTTTAAAGTTAGCTGATGCTAAGAAAAAGGCAATTTTCATATTGGGTGTGTAAGTGGTGTGGCTAGTTTTATGTTTGCATGAAATTCCGGCTAGGGGGCCTTGGAACTCTTTTCCTTGGTACCCGGGACAAAACCTAACCAAATTCCAAATTGGATCCCATCACTACAGTGGTTGGGCGGTTGGCTAACCCATGGGATCGGATGGGGTTAGGCTGGACTGATGGATCCGTAAATCGAGACTCAATTTTTGTTATTACGATAGATAAAGTAAATCCCGGATAGTAATTGTTCTATGGATAGGAATCAACGGCTGTGCCTCCTTGGTGGGGAAAAAAGCGTTGATCCCAATGATCCAAGTGCAAGTTTCTTCCTTGATCTGACCAAGTATCTTTATAGATGCAGTCGGATCTGTTTGATCAATAAGGGTTTTGACTACGTTAGAGTAAAAATTATCCTGGTGCAATCGCCCGTGCTTTCCGGATAAGGGAAGTTTTTCCGGGTCTGGTTTTGGAAAAACCGACGGATTAGTCTTTTGTCCGGATATCCGTGGACGAGGCCCCGAGTGTGGGACCCTGCCTCGCGTAAGAAGTGCTACTTCCGCTGCTAGTACCCCGAATCCGTTGCGCGGTGGGAACAGGGATCTCACAGTTGGTATCAGAGCGAATTGGTTAATAAAGATCAACTGAGAAGACAAATATGTCAAAAATTTATGTAGAAACACAAAAAGGTTGTAATTGTGTGATATAATTCATACAATTTGATATTCAAACTGAAATTCGTAATTTGGTAATTGGGTCTTCAGATAGAAGTACCGCAATTATATAGAATCCCTGACTTGCTTGAGGCCTAGACATGATGGTATTTACCTTATAATTCCAAGAGCCACGACTACCCGTATATACCGAGAGTATACTGCAGCTCTTTACTGACAGTATATACGAGTAAATCTAAGACTTGAAATTATAAGCGTTAATGCTATCCAGATGATGAATTCGAATGTGGTTGATATGGTTTTTAATTCTGTTTGAGAATTGATGAATTGAATTGGATTCTGATTGAAAATTCTGATTGAAAAATGATGATTTCTGAAATTAGTTGAAATATAAAAATCTGAACAAAACCACAATGAGGATGAATGGGACGAGTCCCAGTGATGATATTCATAACTGGAATGATGATAATGAATTCAGCAAATCCCTATGAGATTAGTGGGTTGTGCTGTCAAATTGTTACTGTTAACACTTGATCAGTAGATCAAGTTAAGGGATGACAAATTGAGAACTTGCTTGACTGAAATTCCCGTTGGAGGAATGTTCAGAAGGAAATTTTTCGGTCTAATGGACCATTATCATGTTAAAGATATGAATGATATGATCTGAATATTAATGATGAGTTCTATATAAGGGATATTTATCCCAGTGTTCTGTTGGGTTGACCAGAATATAAGGAACCCCAAAATAAAATTGGATGTTAAGAAAAAGAGTTGTCCTCTATCTTGCGAGATGAGGACATATCGCACTTTTTAAGTGGGGTAGAATGTAATATTCCTCCCCAGCCTTCGAGGTATACAAGAGTAAGAATCTCCCTTTCTGATCTTATAATTATTCCCTCTCTAAAATAAAAGAAAGTTCTGTTTAACAAAGGAAGACCCTTTTCCTAGAATACTTCTCAAGAGTCCCACTTGTTTTAAGGATTCAGAACAATGAGTTCAGAAGTGAGAATCGATGTTTTGGATATCAAGGTTTTGGTCTTCATTCGAGTACGGCCCAAAAGAAGTTCTTTATCTCTTGGGGAGTATATGAAGTTATCCCCCAGATATTGTGAGCCTTATATCTGAATTCAATGAAAGTAGGTGACTTAGCCTACAAGCTTCTTTTATCTCTTCATCTCAAAATTCTTAATGCCTTCTATAGAAAAATGTGTCAAACCCAAATCATGGAAAGACGGTAAAACTTCAGTGGCAAGTTACCGTTGGCTTCTAAGTTACGCTAGCTCCTTCCTTTATATAAGTCGTAACTTTTACTTGTCGCTCACAGTAATCTTACTTCCATCGATCTCCTTTCTTTCTTAATCTCCTTCATGGCTTGGCAACAAGAACTAGTTTTATCCATAATGATTCCTCACCTTCAAGACGCAAGTGAATCTGTGAAGAAGGATTTTATAGAGCAGTATGAGCGCTCACTTTTCCCTCACTTGGGAACTTCTGTAGCGCAAACCAAATGGCGGACCTATCAAGACATAACTAGGGTAACACCCTGGGGTCAGCAGCACTTTCGTAACAATGTCCGCTTGGCCATGGTTATTGAAGCTTTGGGTTTGGGTCCCCGATACTACTGCGTCATGAGATCAAGGCATCCTGGGTTTTCTGAGCGGGTCTTCTTACTGGCGTGTTTTCTTCCTCATGAGAAGATATGCCTTTACCCCGTTTTTGGTTTGCCTCTCAGGGGTCCTTTTGTTAGAACACCTCATACCACTGAGATAGGCGCGGAAATAACCAACAGAATCATTCCCATAGATGAGTTACCTTATACGTGCGCAGCTTGTGAGTGCTGCTTTTGTGATCATATGATGGACGGGCTTGTGGAAGTGTAAAGAGTTCTTCTATCTTTACTGTATAAGTTCCGAGAATGAATAAAGTTTAAATCTTGTTCTTATCTTGAATCTTGCTCTCTTTGAGACTTTTTCTTGGTGGTTAATCCTGATTTAAATTTTTCTCTAAGTCTCATAATTCGTGCATCTTGCGAAATTATCCCAGTTTGCGAGATGAGGACATCTCGCGTTTTTTAAGTGGGGTAGAATGTAAGATTCCTCCCCCACCCCCTTTTTGATGTCTAGTATCTTTCCCTGTAATCAATCCCTCTTCAGAAATATAAAGACCTTGTTTCTATCTGTTTTAGCCTAGAGAGAGAAAAATATTCTAGAGAGAGAATATTCAGATTTTGAATATTTTTGGATAGAAAAATATCTCTTCTAATTCAGATGAGTTTCCCCTGAAACAGAAATTCAAAAAAGAATTTTCCAATGTGCAATTGGAATTAATTGAAAATAGGTATAAAGAACCTTAGCCTAAGGGTCTAGATTTTCAGAAATCTTTAGACTATGGTCCAATTAAGGTTCCTATGGACCAATAGCATCAATCCATGTGTAGGGAGGAGATAAATCCAACTTGTAAAAAGAAAATACCCAAAAATGAGTAAATGCTCACATGAGGTGAAGAGTTGAAAATGTACAAGGTTTATTAGTAAAAAACTATGTGCAATATTAAAAATATGAGATATTTTGGGTATAATGATTTTATTATGACACATATGTAAGGAAGGGGAGTCCCTTAAATGCTCACATAAGATGAAGAGTTGAAAATGTACAAGGTTTATTAGTAAAAAACTATGAGCAATATTAAAATGATTCCATTATGACACATATGTAAGGAAGGGGAGTTCTTTAAAGGAGGTGCATATTTCACATAAGATGAAGAGTTGAAAATGTACAAGGTTTATTAGTAAAAAACTATGAGCAATATTAAAATGATTCCATTATGACACATATGTAAGGAAGGGGAGTTCTTTAAAGGAGGTGCATATTTCACATAAGATGAAGAGTTGAAAATGTACAAGGTTTATTAGTAAAAAACTATGAGCAATATTAAAATGATTCCATTATGACACATATGTAAGGAAGGGGAGTTCTTTAAAGGAGGTGCATATTTCACATGCTTGAATGAGTTTTAAACTCATAAAAATTGAGATATTTCATCTCTCCTCTCTCCTCATTCAAGTCTAGTTCCAAAAAGTTAGCTTAACTGACCTAAAAATGGTCAATTATTGACCAAACTGATTTAGAAAACTCTAGAATCAGTTTGTTTGGTTAGGAGCTCAATTTTTTCTATAAATAGAAGCCTCCCCCTTGTTGAAAAATATATAGTATTTATGCATCGTTACTCTACTCCACCTAAGCCAAGAACTGTGAATTCATTTAATAATTCACTAGTTTTTGGAGCTTTCCTTTTTCTTCAATCCCCATTAGTGGCTCCATCAACATACTTAACCAATTGATTGGTTGGGGGCCTCTACCGTGAACAAAGAATCAAGCAAGTTGTAAGGTAATTAGTGAATATTGATTTTTCTATAATTTCTCAATGTTTCTCTCTTCTCAACCCCTCTTAAGCTTGAGAAGCTTAATTGGTATGGTTTTTTTAAATGCTATTAAAGTTAATTGGTGAATAGTAGTGAAGAGTTACATAATTTAATAAATGCTATTGAAGTTAATTTTTATTTATGTTTAAATTCTAATGGTTTTTATGTAATTTCTCTCTCTCACTCAAGAAATGGTCATACTCATGACCCATTCTCAATCCAAATGAAGCTTTTCATAAAGCTTTTCCTTAATCCAAGATTAAGCTATACTTGAGGCCAAATTAATGGCTTTTTTCTATGCTTTTAGTTTATGCATATTGATGATTCAATCCATTATAGATTAATGATCCAATTAGAGATCATTTTAATTATTTCCTTAATGATAAGCTTTATCCCTTAGAAAAAATTGAGATTTATCAGTCATAGCAGCGGAGCTATGGCAAAATTTTTATAAAAATTATGCATAAAATAATTTCATTCAAAGCATAAAAAGAGGACTTCCTACCATATTCTAGGAATTATCATCCTAGATTAATTGAAAGAATTTCATTATAATCATGGAGAAATTGAATTTTAATATCATGCATAAAGGATAATTTTTTTATATCAAAAGTGTTACTTTTATCATATTGGATTTCATGCATAGAGGTATGCATAAAAGTTGAATATTTTATTATAAAAGTGTTACTTTTAGCATAATTGAATTTCATGCATAGAGGTATGCATAAAAGATATGGGAAGTGATAAAATATGATAAGATGCATGTGGATGTGGATATGGATGTGTATGTATGAATGTGGATATGGGATGTGGATGTATAAATGAGGATGTGAAAATGGAGATAAGCTTGTAGATGTGGATGTATGGATGTGATTGTGGATGTGGATGTGGATGTATGAATGTGGATGTATGGATGTGAATGTGGATGTGGATGTGGATGTATGAATGTGGATGTATGGATGTGAATGAGGATGTAGATGTGGATGCATGGATGTAAATGTGGATGTGTATGTATGGATGTATGCATGTAGATGTGGATGCATGAATGTGGATGTATGGATGTGAATGAGCATATAGATGTGGATGTATGGATGTGAATGTGCATGTAGATATGGATATATATATGTGAATGGGAATGTGGATGTGGATATATGTATGCATGTGGATGTGGATATGGATGCGTATGTATGAATGTGGATATGGGATGTGGATGTATAAATGAGGATGTGAAAATGGAGTTAAGCATGTAGATGTGGATGCATGGATGTAAATGTGGATGTGTATGTATAGATGTATGCATGTAGATGTGGATGCATGAATGTGGATGTATGGATGTGAATGAGCATATAGATGTGGATGTATGGATGTGAATGTGCATGTAGATATGGATGTATATATGTGAATGGGAATGTGGATGTGGATATATGTATGCATGTGGATGTGGATATGGATGCGTATGTATGAATGTGGATATGGGATGTGGATGTATAAATGAGGATGTGAAAATGGAGTTAAGCATGTAGATGTGGATGCATGGATGTAAATGTGGATGTGGGTGTATGGATGTATGCATGTAGATGTGGATGTATGGATGTGAATGTGGATGTGGATGTGGATGTATGGATGTGGATATGGATGTGAATATATGATATGTGATGTGAAGGAATCTGAAGTGAAGAGATGGAAAATGATATGATTGGATGAGTACACATATAAATGAAATGTGGAATAAGTAATGTGGATTGTATGAGGGATAATGTGGAAAAATGAGAGTTAATATAGAAATTGTATTTGTAAACTGTTTGTAAATGCTGTTTGTAAATGGCTGTTTTATGTCAAGAATGCTGGGAAAGCATTTTGACCGTCTTGTGATTAAGGTCGTGGAGACCTAACTGATAAAGTTGCAACTGCTGACGGAGAGTCAATGGAGGACGTCTCGCGTAGCAAGGTCGGCCGAGGTCTTGACCAGCCTCGGTTCGATTAAAATGGTGAGCTTCCGGTACGGTGGATGAGGGACCAAGGAAGCGGCCTATGAGTGAAGCGCTAGGTCACCTGCGAAGGATCCTAGAGGGTGCTGACCATACGGTGCTCGGGCTCTGGGTCGCCCAGGATACCCACTCGTGCGTCGAGGAAGATATTGGAACAAGGAGTAAGAGTTGTTTTCTGGAACCGGGCATGGATCTGGTTGACTGACCTTGCTGGTCCTCAACGGATGAGTCCATGGCTCTTTTATATGGATCTGTTGGTTGATCTTGCTGATCTTCAACGAGAGTCCATCTTGATAAGTGATTATATTGTTGAGTATTATGGGCTAGGAACTATTGAAACGGCCCCTGTGTGGACAGGTGGTGAGCGTTCTAGTTGCCAATGATGCCATAGATACTCTGATGAAGGAATGATGGGAAATTATGAATCAACTGGATAAATTGGGAGATTGTGATCAGTGGTACTATGGTTTCATTAAAGGATTGTTTTAAAGTTAGCTGATGCTAAGAAAAAGGCAATTTTCATATTGGGTGTGTAAGTGGTGTGGCTAGTTTTATGTTTGCATGAAATTCCGGCTAGGGGGCCTTGGAACTCTTTTCCTTGGTACCCGGGACAAAACCTAACCAAATTCCAAATTGGATCCCATCACTACAGTGGTTGGGCGGTTGGCTAACCCATGGGATCGGATGGGGTTAGGCTGGACTGATGGATCCGTAAATCGAGACTCAATTTTTGTTATTACGATAGATAAAGTAAATCCCGGATAGTAATTGTTCTATGGATAGGAATCAACGGCTGTGCCTCCTTGGTGGGGAAAAAAGCGTTGATCCCAATGATCCAAGTGCAAGTTTCTTCCTTGATCTGACCAAGTATCTTTATAGATGCAGTCGGATCTGTTTGATCAATAAGGGTTTTGACTACGTTAGAGTAAAAATTATCCTGGTGCAATCGCCCGTGCTTTCCGGATAAGGGAAGTTTTTCCGGGTCTGGTTTTGGAAAAACCGACGGATTAGTCTTTTGTCTGGATATCCGTGGACGAGGCCCCGAGTGTGGGACCCTGCCTCGCGTAAGAAGTGCTACTTCTGCTGCTAGTACCCCGAATCCGTTGCGCGGTGGGAACAGGGATCTCACAGTTGGTATCAGAGCGAATTGGTTAATAAAGATCAACTGAGAAGACAAATATGTCAAAAATTTATGTAGAAACACAAAAAGGTTGTAATTGTGTGATATAATTCATACAATTTGATATTCAAACTGAAATTCGTAATTTGGTAATTGGGTCTTCAGATAGAAGTACCGCAATTATATAGAATCCCTGACTTGCTTGAGGCCTAGACATGATGGTATTTACCTTATAATTCCAAGAGCCACGACTACCCGTATATACCGAGAGTATACTGCAGCTCTTTACTGACAGTATATACGAGTAAATCTAAGACTTGAAATTATAAGCGTTAATGCTATCCAGATGATGAATTCGAATGTGGTTGATATGGTTTTTAATTCTGTTTGAGAATTGATGAATTGAATTGGATTCTGATTGAAAATTCTGATTGAAAAATGATGATTTCTGAAATTAGTTGAAATATAAAAATCTGAACAAAACCACAATGAGGATGAATGGGACGAGTCCCAGTGATGATATTCATAACTGGAATGATGATAATGAATTCAGCAAATCCCTATGAGATTAGTGGGTTGTGCTGTCAAATTGTTACTGTTAACACTTGATCAGTAGATCAAGTTAAGGGATGACAAATTGAGAACTTGCTTGACTGAAATTCCCGTTGGAGGAATATTCAGAAGGAAATTTTTCGGTCTAATGGACCATTATCATGTTAAAGATATGAATGATATGATCTGAATATTAATGATGAGTTCTATATAAGGGATATTTATCCCAGTGTTCTGTTGGGTTGACCAGAATATAAGGAACCCCAAAATAAAATTGGATGTTAAGAAAAAGAGTTGTCCTCTACCTTGCGAGATGAGGACATATCGCACTTTTTAAGTGGGGTAGAATGTAATATTCCTCCCCAGCCTTCGAGGTATACAAGAGTAAGAATCTCCCTTTCTGATCTTATAATTATTCCCTCTCTAAAATAAAAGAAAGTTCTGTTTAACAAAGGAAGACCCTTTTCCTAGAATACTTCTCAAGAGTCCCACTTGTTTTAAGGATTCAGAACAATGAGTTCAGAAGTGAGAATCGATGTTTTGGATATCAAGGTTTTGGTCTTCATTCGAGTACGGCCCAAAAGAAGTTCTTTATCTCTTGGGGAGTATATGAAGTTATCCCCCAGATATTGTGAGCCTTATATCTGAATTCAATGAAAGTAGGTGACTTAGCCTACAAGCTTCTTTTATCTCTTCATCTCAAAATTCTTAATGCCTTCTATAGAAAAATGTGTCAAACCCAAATCATGGAAAGACGGTAAAACTTCAGTGGCAAGTTACCGTTGGCTTCTAAGTTACGCTAGCTCCTTCCTTTATATAAGTCGTAACTTTTACTTGTCGCTCACAGTAATCTTACTTCCATCGATCTCCTTTCTTTCTTAATCTCCTTCATGGCTTGGCAACAAGAACTAGTTTTATCCATAATGATTCCTCACCTTCAAGACGCAAGTGAATCTGTGAAGAAGGATTTTATAGAGCAGTATGAGCGCTCACTTTTCCCTCACTTGGGAACTTCTGTAGCGCAAACCAAATGGCGGACCTATCAAGACATAACTAGGGTAACACCCTGGGGTCAGCAGCACTTTCGTAACAATGTCCGCTTGGCCATGGTTATTGAAGCTTTGGGTTTGGGTCCCCGATACTACTGCGTCATGAGATCAAGGCATCCTGGGTTTTCTGAGCGGGTCTTCTTACTGGCGTGTTTTCTTCCTCATGAGAAGATATGCCTTTACCCCGTTTTTGGTTTGCCTCTCAGGGGTCCTTTTGTTAGAACACCTCATACCACTGAGATAGGCGCGGAAATAACCAACAGAATCATTCCCATAGATGAGTTACCTTATACGTGCGCAGCTTGTGAGTGCTGCTTTTGTGATCATATGATGGACGGGCTTGTGGAAGTGTAAAGAGTTCTTCTATCTTTACTGTATAAGTTCCGAGAATGAATAAAGTTTAAATCTTGTTCTTATCTTGAATCTTGCTCTCTTTGAGACTTTTTCTTGGTGGTTAATCCTGATTTAAATTTTTCTCTAAGTCTCATAATTCGTGCATCTTGCGAAATTATCCCAGTTTGCGAGATGAGGACATCTCGCGTTTTTTAAGTGGGGTAGAATGTAAGATTCCTCCCCCACCCCCTTTTTGATGTCTAGTATCTTTCCCTATAATCAATCCCTCTTCAGAAATATAAAGACCTTGTTTCTATCTGTTTTAGCCTAGAGAGAGAAAAATATTCTAGAGAGAGAATATTCAGATTTTGAATATTTTTGGATAGAAAAATATCTCTTCTAATTCAGATGAGTTTCCCCTGAAACAGAAATTCAAAAAAGAGTTTTCCAATGTGCAATTGGAATTAATTGAAAATAGGTATAAAGAACCTTAGCCTAAGGGTCTAGATTTTCAGAAATCTTTAGACTATGGTCCAATTAAGGTTCCTATGGACCAATAGCATCAATCCATGTGTAGGGAGGAGATAAATCCAACTTGTAAAAAGAAAATACCCAAAAATGAGTAAATGCTCACATGAGGTGAAGAGTTGAAAATGTACAAGGTCTATTAGTAAAAAACTATGTGCAATATTAAAAATATGAGATATTTTGGGTATAATGATTTTATTATGACACATATGTAAGGAAGGGGAGTCCCTTAAATGCTCACATAAGATGAAGAGTTGAAAATGTACAAGGTTTATTAGTAAAAAACTATGAGCAATATTAAAATGATTCCATTATGACACATATGTAAGGAAGGGGAGTTCTTTAAAGGAGGTGCATATTTCACATAAGATGAAGAGTTGAAAATGTACAAGGTTTATTAGTAAAAAACTATGAGCAATATTAAAATGATTCCATTATGACACATATGTAAGGAAGGGGAGTTCTTTAAAGGAGGTGCATATTTCACATAAGATGAAGAGTTGAAAATGTACAAGGTTTATTAGTAAAAAACTATGAGCAATATTAAAATGATTCCATTATGACACATATGTAAGGAAGGGGAGTTCTTTAAAGGAGGTGCATATTTCACATGCTTGAATGAGTTTTAAACTCATAAAAATTGAGATATTTCATCTCTCCTCTCTCCTCATTCAAGTCTAGTTCCAAAAAGTTAGCTTAACTGACCTAAAAATGGTCAATTATTGACCAAACTGATTTAGAAAACTCTAGAATCAGTTTGTTTGGTTAGGAGCTCAATTTTTTCTATAAATAGAAGCCTCCCCCTTGTTGAAAAATATATAGTATTTATGCATCGTTACTCTACTCCACCTAAGCCAAGAACTGTGAATTCATTTAATAATTCACTAGTTTTTGGAGCTTTCCTTTTTCTTCAATCCCCATTAGTGGCTCCATCAACATACTTAACCAATTGATTGGTTGGGGGCCTCTACCGTGAACAAAGAATCAAGCAAGTTGTAAGGTAATTAGTGAATATTGATTTTTCTATAATTTCTCAATGTTTCTCTCTTCTCAACCCCTCTTAAGCTTGAGAAGCTTAATTGGTATGGTTTTTTTAAATGCTATTAAAGTTAATTGGTGAATAGTAGTGAAGAGTTACA
The DNA here is from genome assembly GCF_041138505.1 of Cibotium barometz. Classification (NCBI taxonomy): domain Eukaryota; kingdom Viridiplantae; phylum Streptophyta; class Polypodiopsida; order Cyatheales; family Cibotiaceae; genus Cibotium; species Cibotium barometz. The sequence continues at coordinate 199,962 of NW_028229435.1, read as the reverse complement.
TAATTTAATAAATGCTATTGAAGTTAATTTTTATTTATGTTTAAATTCTAATGGTTTTTATGTAATTTCTCTCTCTCACTCAAGAAATGGTCATACTCATGACCCATTCTCAATCCAAATGAAGCTTTTCATAAAGCTTTTCCTTAATCCAAGATTAAGCTATACTTGAGGCCAAATTAATGGCTTTTTTCTATGCTTTTAGTTTATGCATATTGATGATTCAATCCATTATAGATTAATGATCCAATTAGAGATCATTTTAATTATTTCCTTAATGATAAGCTTTATCCCTTAGAAAAAATTGAGATTTATCAGTCATAGCAGCGGAGCTATGGCAAAATTTTTATAAAAATTATGCATAAAATAATTTCATTCAAAGCATAAAAAGAGGACTTCCTACCATATTCTAGGAATTATCATCCTAGATTAATTGAAAGAATTTCATTATAATCATGGAGAAATTGAATTTTAATATCATGCATAAAGGATAATTTTTTTATATCAAAAGTGTTACTTTTATCATATTGGATTTCATGCATAGAGGTATGCATAAAAGTTGAATATTTTATTATAAAAGTGTTACTTTTAGCATAATTGAATTTCATGCATAGAGGTATGCATAAAAGATATGGGAAGTGATAAAATATGATAAGATGCATGTGGATGTGGATATGGATGTGTATGTATGAATGTGGATATGGGATGTGGATGTATAAATGAGGATGTGAAAATGGAGATAAGCTTGTAGATGTGGATGTATGGATGTGATTGTGGATGTGGATGTGGATGTATGAATGTGGATGTATGGATGTGAATGTGGATGTGGATGTGGATGTATGAATGTGGATGTATGGATGTGAATGAGGATGTAGATGTGGATGCATGGATGTAAATGTGGATGTGTATGTATGGATGTATGCATGTAGATGTGGATGCATGAATGTGGATGTATGGATGTGAATGAGCATATAGATGTGGATGTATGGATGTGAATGTGCATGTAGATATGGATATATATATGTGAATGGGAATGTGGATGTGGATATATGTATGCATGTGGATGTGGATATGGATGCGTATGTATGAATGTGGATATGGGATGTGGATGTATAAATGAGGATGTGAAAATGGAGTTAAGCATGTAGATGTGGATGCATGGATGTAAATGTGGATGTGTATGTATAGATGTATGCATGTAGATGTGGATGCATGAATGTGGATGTATGGATGTGAATGAGCATATAGATGTGGATGTATGGATGTGAATGTGCATGTAGATATGGATGTATATATGTGAATGGGAATGTGGATGTGGATATATGTATGCATGTGGATGTGGATATGGATGCGTATGTATGAATGTGGATATGGGATGTGGATGTATAAATGAGGATGTGAAAATGGAGTTAAGCATGTAGATGTGGATGCATGGATGTAAATGTGGATGTGGGTGTATGGATGTATGCATGTAGATGTGGATGTATGGATGTGAATGTGGATGTGGATGTGGATGTATGGATGTGGATATGGATGTGAATATATGATATGTGATGTGAAGGAATCTGAAGTGAAGAGATGGAAAATGATATGATTGGATGAGTACACATATAAATGAAATGTGGAATAAGTAATGTGGATTGTATGAGGGATAATGTGGAAAAATGAGAGTTAATATAGAAATTGTATTTGTAAACTGTTTGTAAATGCTGTTTGTAAATGGCTGTTTTATGTCAAGAATGCTGGGAAAGCATTTTGACCGTCTTGTGATTAAGGTCGTGGAGACCTAACTGATAAAGTTGCAACTGCTGACGGAGAGTCAATGGAGGACGTCTCGCGTAGCAAGGTCGGCCGAGGTCTTGACCAGCCTCGGTTCGATTAAAATGGTGAGCTTCCGGTACGGTGGATGAGGGACCAAGGAAGCGGCCTATGAGTGAAGCGCTAGGTCACCTGCGAAGGATCCTAGAGGGTGCTGACCATACGGTGCTCGGGCTCTGGGTCGCCCAGGATACCCACTCGTGCGTCGAGGAAGATATTGGAACAAGGAGTAAGAGTTGTTTTCTGGAACCGGGCATGGATCTGGTTGACTGACCTTGCTGGTCCTCAACGGATGAGTCCATGGCTCTTTTATATGGATCTGTTGGTTGATCTTGCTGATCTTCAACGAGAGTCCATCTTGATAAGTGATTATATTGTTGAGTATTATGGGCTAGGAACTATTGAAACGGCCCCTGTGTGGACAGGTGGTGAGCGTTCTAGTTGCCAATGATGCCATAGATACTCTGATGAAGGAATGATGGGAAATTATGAATCAACTGGATAAATTGGGAGATTGTGATCAGTGGTACTATGGTTTCATTAAAGGATTGTTTTAAAGTTAGCTGATGCTAAGAAAAAGGCAATTTTCATATTGGGTGTGTAAGTGGTGTGGCTAGTTTTATGTTTGCATGAAATTCCGGCTAGGGGGCCTTGGAACTCTTTTCCTTGGTACCCGGGACAAAACCTAACCAAATTCCAAATTGGATCCCATCACTACAGTGGTTGGGCGGTTGGCTAACCCATGGGATCGGATGGGGTTAGGCTGGACTGATGGATCCGTAAATCGAGACTCAATTTTTGTTATTACGATAGATAAAGTAAATCCCGGATAGTAATTGTTCTATGGATAGGAATCAACGGCTGTGACTCCTTGGTGGGGAAAAAAGCGTTGATCCCAATGATCCAAGTGCAAGTTTCTTCCTTGATCTGACCAAGTATCTTTATAGATGCAGTCGGATCTGTTTGATCAATAAGGGTTTTGACTACGTTAGAGTAAAAATTATCCTGGTGCAATCGCCCGTGCTTTCCGGATAAGGGAAGTTTTTCCGGGTCTGGTTTTGGAAAAACCGACGGATTAGTCTTTTGTCCGGATATCCGTGGACGAGGCCCCGAGTGTGGGACCCTGCCTCGCGTAAGAAGTGCTACTTCCGCTGCTAGTACCCCGAATCCGTTGCGCGGTGGGAACAGGGATCTCACAGTTGGTATCAGAGCGAATTGGTTAATAAAGATCAACTGAGAAGACAAATATGTCAAAAATTTATGTAGAAACACAAAAAGGTTGTAATTGTGTGATATAATTCATACAATTTGATATTTAAACTGAAATTCGTAATTTGGTAATTGGGTCTTCAGATAGAAGTACCGCAATTATATAGAATCCCTGACTTGCTTGAGGCCTAGACATGATGGTATTTACCTTATAATTCCAAGAGCCACGACTACCCGTATATACCGAGAGTATACTGCAGCTCTTTACTGATAGTATATACGAGTAAATCTAAGACTTGAAATTATAAGCGTTAATGCTATCCAGATGATGAATTCGAATGTGGTTGATATGGTTTTTAATTCTGTTTGAGAATTGATGAATTGAATTGGATTCTGATTGAAAATTCTGATTGAAAAATGATGATTTCTGAAATTAGTTGAAATATAAAAATCTGAACAAAACCACAATGAGGATGAATGGGACGAGTCCCAGTGATGATATTCATAACTGGAATGATGATAATGAATTCAACAAATCCCTATGAGATTAGTGGGTTGTGCTGTCAAATTGTTACTGTTAACACTTGATCAGTAGATCAAGTTAAGGGATGACAAATTGAGAACTTGCTTGACTGAAATTCCCGTTGGAGGAATGTTCAGAAGGAAATTTTTCGGTCTAATGGACCATTATCATGTTAAAGATATGAATGATATGATCTGAATATTAATGATGAGTTCTATATAAGGGATATTTATCCGAGTGTTCTGTTGGGTTGACCAGAATATAAGGAACCCCAAAATAAAATTGGATGTTAAGAAAAAGAGTTGTCCTCTACCTTGCGAGATGAGGACATATCGCACTTTTTAAGTGGGGTAGAATGTAATATTCCTCCCCAGCCTTCGAGGTATACAAGAGTAAGAATCTCCCTTTCTGATCTTATAATTATTCCCTCTCTAAAATAAAAGAAAGTTCTGTTTAACAAAGGAAGACCCTTTTCCTAGAATACTTCTCAAGAGTCCCACTTGTTTTAAGGATTCAGAACAATGAGTTCAGAAGTGAGAATCGATGTTTTGGATATCAAGGTTTTGGTCTTCATTCGAGTACGGCCCAAAAGAAGTTCTTTATCTCTTGGGGAGTATATGAAGTTATCCCCCAGATATTGTGAGCCTTATATCTGAATTCAATGAAAGTAGGTGACTTAGCCTACAAGCTTCTTTTATCTCTTCATCTCAAAATTCTTAATGCCTTCTATAGAAAAATGTGTCAAACCCAAATCATGGAAAGACGGTAAAACTTCAGTGGCAAGTTACCGTTGGCTTCTAAGTTACGCTAGCTCCTTCCTTTATATAAGTCGTAACTTTTACTTGTCGCTCACAGTAATCTTACTTCCATCGATCTCCTTTCTTTCTTAATCTCCTTCATGGCTTGGCAACAAGAACTAGTTTTATCCATAATGATTCCTCACCTTCAAGACGCAAGTGAATCTGTGAAGAAGGATTTTATAGAGCAGTATGAGCGCTCACTTTTCCCTCACTTGGGAACTTCTGTAGCGCAAACCAAATGGCGGACCTATCAAGACATAACTAGGGTAACACCCTGGGGTCAGCAGCACTTTCGTAACAATGTCCGCTTGGCCATGGTTATTGAAGCTTTGGGTTTGGGTCCCCGATACTACTGCGTCATGAGATCAAGGCATCCTGGGTTTTCTGAGCGGGTCTTCTTACTGGCGTGTTTTCTTCCTCATGAGAAGATATGCCTTTACCCCGTTTTTGGTTTGCCTCTCAGGGGTCCTTTTGTTAGAACACCTCATACCACTGAGATAGGCGCGGAAATAACCAACAGAATCATTCCCATAGATGAGTTACCTTATACGTGCGCAGCTTGTGAGTGCTGCTTTTGTGATCATATGATGGACGGGCTTGTGGAAGTGTAAAGAGTTCTTCTATCTTTACTGTATAAGTTCCGAGAATGAATAAAGTTTAAATCTTGTTCTTATCTTGAATCTTGCTCTCTTTGAGACTTTTTCTTGGTGGTTAATCCTGATTTAAATTTTTCTCTAAGTCTCATAATTCGTGCATCTTGCGAAATTATCCCAGTTTGCGAGATGAGGACATCTCGCGTTTTTTAAGTGGGGTAGAATGTAAGATTCCTCCCCCACCCCCTTTTTGATGTCTAGTATCTTTCCCTATAATCAATCCCTCTTCAGAAATATAAAGACCTTGTTTCTATCTGTTTTAGCCTAGAGAGAGAAAAATATTCTAGAGAGAGAATATTCAGATTTTGAATATTTTTGGATAGAAAAATATCTCTTCTAATTCAGATGAGTTTCCCCTGAAACAGAAATTCAAAAAAGAGTTTTCCAATGTGCAATTGGAATTAATTGAAAATAGGTATAAAGAACCTTAGCCTAAGGGTCTAGATTTTCAGAAATCTTTAGACTATGGTCCAATTAAGGTTCCTATGGACCAATAGCATCAATCCATGTGTAGGGAGGAGATAAATCCAACTTGTAAAAAGAAAATACCCAAAAATGAGTAAATGCTCACATGAGGTGAAGAGTTGAAAATGTACAAGGTCTATTAGTAAAAAACTATGTGCAATATTAAAAATATGAGATATTTTGGGTATAATGATTTTATTATGACACATATGTAAGGAAGGGGAGTCCCTTAAATGCTCACATAAGATGAAGAGTTGAAAATGTACAAGGTTTATTAGTAAAAAACTATGAGCAATATTAAAATGATTCCATTATGACACATATGTAAGGAAGGGGAGTTCTTTAAAGGAGGTGCATATTTCACATAAGATGAAGAGTTGAAAATGTACAAGGTTTATTAGTAAAAAACTATGAGCAATATTAAAATGATTCCATTATGACACATATGTAAGGAAGGGGAGTTCTTTAAAGGAGGTGCATATTTCACATAAGATGAAGAGTTGAAAATGTACAAGGTTTATTAGTAAAAAACTATGAGCAATATTAAAATGATTCCATTATGACACATATGTAAGGAAGGGGAGTTCTTTAAAGGAGGTGCATATTTCACATGCTTGAATGAGTTTTAAACTCATAAAAATTGAGATATTTCATCTCTCCTCTCTCCTCATTCAAGTCTAGTTCCAAAAAGTTAGCTTAACTGACCTAAAAATGGTCAATTATTGACCAAACTGATTTAGAAAACTCTAGAATCAGTTTGTTTGGTTAGGAGCTCAATTTTTTCTATAAATAGAAGCCTCCCCCTTGTTGAAAAATATATAGTATTTATGCATCGTTACTCTACTCCACCTAAGCCAAGAACTGTGAATTCATTTAATAATTCACTAGTTTTTGGAGCTTTCCTTTTTCTTCAATCCCCATTAGTGGCTCCATCAACATACTTAACCAATTGATTGGTTGGGGGCCTCTACCGTGAACAAAGAATCAAGCAAGTTGTAAGGTAATTAGTGAATATTGATTTTTCTATAATTTCTCAATGTTTCTCTCTTCTCAACCCCTCTTAAGCTTGAGAAGCTTAATTGGTATGGTTTTTTTAAATGCTATTAAAGTTAATTGGTGAATAGTAGTGAAGAGTTACATAATTTAATAAATGCTATTGAAGTTAATTTTTATTTATGTTTAAATTCTAATGGTTTTTATGTAATTTCTCTCTCTCACTCAAGAAATGGTCATACTCATGACCCATTCTCAATCCAAATGAAGCTTTTCATAAAGCTTTTCCTTAATCCAAGATTAAGCTATACTTGAGGCCAAATTAATGGCTTTTTTCTATGCTTTTAGTTTATGCATATTGATGATTCAATCCATTATAGATTAATGATCCAATTAGAGATCATTTTAATTATTTCCTTAATGATAAGCTTTATCCCTTAGAAAAAATTGAGATTTATCAGTCATAGCAGTGGAGCTATGGCAAAATTTTTATAAAAATTATGCATAAAATAATTTCATTCAAAGCATAAAAAGAGGACTTCCTACCATATTCTAGGAATTATCATCCTAGATTAATTGAAAGAATTTCATTATAATCATGGAGAAATTGAATTTTAATATCATGCATAAAGGATAATTTTTTTATATCAAAAGTGTTACTTTTATCATATTGGATTTCATGCATAGAGGTATGCATAAAAGTTGAATATTTTATTATAAAAGTGTTACTTTTAGCATAATTGAATTTCATGCATAGAGGTATGCATAAAAGATATGGGAAGTGATAAAATATGATAAGATGCATGTGGATGTGGATATGGATGTGTATGTATGAATGTGGATATGGGATGTGGATGTATAAATGAGGATGTGAAAATGGAGATAAGCTTGTAGATGTGGATGTATGGATGTGATTGTGGATGTGGATGTGGATGTATGAATGTGGATGTATGGATGTGAATGTGGATGTGGATGTGGATGTATGAATGTGGATGTATGGATGTGAATGAGGATGTAGATGTGGATGCATGGATGTAAATGTGGATGTGTATGTATGGATGTATGCATGTAGATGTGGATGCATGAATGTGGATGTATGGATGTGAATGAGCATATAGATGTGGATGTATGGATGTGAATGTGCATGTAGATATGGATATATATATGTGAATGGGAATGTGGATGTGGATATATGTATGCATGTGGATGTGGATATGGATGCGTATGTATGAATGTGGATATGGGATGTGGATGTATAAATGAGGATGTGAAAATGGAGTTAAGCATGTAGATGTGGATGCATGGATGTAAATGTGGATGTGTATGTATAGATGTATGCATGTAGATGTGGATGCATGAATGTGGATGTATGGATGTGAATGAGCATATAGATGTGGATGTATGGATGTGAATGTGCATGTAGATATGGATGTATATATGTGAATGGGAATGTGGATGTGGATATATGTATGCATGTGGATGTGGATATGGATGCGTATGTATGAATGTGGATATGGGATGTGGATGTATAAATGAGGATGTGAAAATGGAGTTAAGCATGTAGATGTGGATGCATGGATGTAAATGTGGATGTGGGTGTATGGATGTATGCATGTAGATGTGGATGTATGGATGTGAATGTGGATGTGGATGTGGATGTATGGATGTGGATATGGATGTGAATATATGATATGTGATGTGAAGGAATCTGAAGTGAAGAGATGGAAAATGATATGATTGGATGAGTACACATATAAATGAAATGTGGAATAAGTAATGTGGATTGTATGAGGGATAATGTGGAAAAATGAGAGTTAATATAGAAATTGTATTTGTAAACTGTTTGTAAATGCTGTTTGTAAATGGCTGTTTTATGTCAAGAATGCTGGGAAAGCATTTTGACCGTCTTGTGATTAAGGTCGTGGAGACCTAACTGATAAAGTTGCAACTGCTGACGGAGAGTCAATGGAGGACGTCTCGCGTAGCAAGGTCGGCCGAGGTCTTGACCAGCCTCGGTTCGATTAAAATGGTGAGCTTCCGGTACGGTGGATGAGGGACCAAGGAAGCGGCCTATGAGTGAAGCGCTAGGTCACCTGCGAAGGATCCTAGAGGGTGCTGACCATACGGTGCTCGGGCTCTGGGTCGCCCAGGATACCCACTCGTGCGTCGAGGAAGATATTGGAACAAGGAGTAAGAGTTGTTTTCTGGAACCGGGCATGGATCTGGTTGACTGACCTTGCTGGTCCTCAACGGATGAGTCCATGGCTCTTTTATATGGATCTGTTGGTTGATCTTGCTGATCTTCAACGAGAGTCCATCTTGATAAGTGATTATATTGTTGAGTATTATGGGCTAGGAACTATTGAAACGGCCCCTGTGTGGACAGGTGGTGAGCGTTCTAGTTGCCAATGATGCCATAGATACTCTGATGAAGGAATGATGGGAAATTATGAATCAACTGGATAAATTGGGAGATTGTGATCAGTGGTACTATGGTTTCATTAAAGGATTGTTTTAAAGTTAGCTGATGCTAAGAAAAAGGCAATTTTCATATTGGGTGTGTAAGTGGTGTGGCTAGTTTTATGTTTGCATGAAATTCCGGCTAGGGGGCCTTGGAACTCTTTTCCTTGGTACCCGGGACAAAACCTAACCAAATTCCAAATTGGATCCCATCACTACAGTGGTTGGGCGGTTGGCTAACCCATGGGATCGGATGGGGTTAGGCTGGACTGATGGATCCGTAAATCGAGACTCAATTTTTGTTATTACGATAGATAAAGTAAATCCCGGATAGTAATTGTTCTATGGATAGGAATCAACGGCTGTGCCTCCTTGGTGGGGAAAAAAGCGTTGATCCCAATGATCCAAGTGCAAGTTTCTTCCTTGATCTGACCAAGTATCTTTATAGATGCAGTCGGATCTGTTTGATCAATAAGGGTTTTGACTACGTTAGAGTAAAAATTATCCTGGTGCAATCGCCCGTGCTTTCCGGATAAGGGAAGTTTTTCCGGGTCTGGTTTTGGAAAAACCGACGGATTAGTCTTTTGTCCGGATATCCGTGGACGAGGCCCCGAGTGTGGGACCCTGCCTCGCGTAAGAAGTGCTACTTCCGCTGCTAGTACCCCGAATCCGTTGCGCGGTGGGAACAGGGATCTCACAGTTGGTATCAGAGCGAATTGGTTAATAAAGATCAACTGAGAAGACAAATATGTCAAAAATTTATGTAGAAACACAAAAAGGTTGTAATTGTGTGATATAATTCATACAATTTGATATTCAAACTGAAATTCGTAATTTGGTAATTGGGTCTTCAGATAGAAGTACCGCAATTATATAGAATCCCTGACTTGCTTGAGGCCTAGACATGATGGTATTTACCTTATAATTCCAAGAGCCACGACTACCCGTATATACCGAGAGTATACTGCAGCTCTTTACTGACAGTATATACGAGTAAATCTAAGACTTGAAATTATAAGCGTTAATGCTATCCAGATGATGAATTCGAATGTGGTTGATATGGTTTTTAATTCTGTTTGAGAATTGATGAATTGAATTGGATTCTGATTGAAAATTCTGATTGAAAAATGATGATTTCTGAAATTAGTTGAAATATAAAAATCTGAACAAAACCACAATGAGGATGAATGGGACGAGTCCCAGTGATGATATTCATAACTGGAATGATGATAATGAATTCAGCAAATCCCTATGAGATTAGTGGGTTGTGCTGTCAAATTGTTACTGTTAACACTTGATCAGTAGATCAAGTTAAGGGATGACAAATTGAGAACTTGCTTGACTGAAATTCCCGTTGGAGGAATGTTCAGAAGGAAATTTTTCGGTCTAATGGACCATTATCATGTTAAAGATATGAATGATATGATCTGAATATTAATGATGAGTTCTATATAAGGGATATTTATCCCAGTGTTCTGTTGGGTTGACCAGAATATAAGGAACCCCAAAATAAAATTGGATGTTAAGAAAAAGAGTTGTCCTCTACCTTGCGAGATGAGGACATATCGCACTTTTTAAGTGGGGTAGAATGTAATATTCCTCCCCAGCCTTCGAGGTATACAAGAGTAAGAATCTCCCTTTCTGATCTTATAATTATTCCCTCTCTAAAATAAAAGAAAGTTCTGTTTAACAAAGGAAGACCCTTTTCCTAGAATACTTCTCAAGAGTCCCACTTGTTTTAAGGATTCAGAACAATGAGTTCAGAAGTGAGAATCGATGTTTTGGATATCAAGGTTTTGGTCTTCATTCGAGTACGGCCCAAAAGAAGTTCTTTATCTCTTGGGGAGTATATGAAGTTATCCCCCAGATATTGTGAGCCTTATATCTGAATTCAATGAAAGTAGGTGACTTAGCCTACAAGCTTCTTTTATCTCTTCATCTCAAAATTCTTAATGCCTTCTATAGAAAAATGTGTCAAACCCAAATCATGGAAAGACGGTAAAACTTCAGTGGCAAGTTACCGTTGGCTTCTAAGTTACGCTAGCTCCTTCCTTTATATAAGTCGTAACTTTTACTTGTCGCTCACAGTAATCTTACTTCCATCGATCTCCTTTCTTTCTTAATCTCCTTCATGGCTTGGCAACAAGAACTAGTTTTATCCATAATGATTCCTCACCTTCAAGACGCAAGTGAATCTGTGAAGAAGGATTTTATAGAGCAGTATGAGCGCTCACTTTTCCCTCACTTGGGAACTTCTGTAGCGCAAACCAAATGGCGGACCTATCAAGACATAACTAGGGTAACACCCTGGGGTCAGCAGCACTTTCGTAACAATGTCCGCTTGGCCATGGTTATTGAAGCTTTGGGTTTGGGTCCCCGATACTACTGCGTCATGAGATCAAGGCATCCTGGGTTTTCTGAGCGGGTCTTCTTACTGGCGTGTTTTCTTCCTCATGAGAAGATATGCCTTTACCCCGTTTTTGGTTTGCCTCTCAGGGGTCCTTTTGTTAGAACACCTCATACCACTGAGATAGGCGCGGAAATAACCAACAGAATCATTCCCATAGATGAGTTACCTTATACGTGCGCAGCTTGTGAGTGCTGCTTTTGTGATCATATGATGGACGGGCTTGTGGAAGTGTAAAGAGTTCTTCTATCTTTACTGTATAAGTTCCGAGAATGAATAAAGTTTAAATCTTGTTCTTATCTTGAATCTTGCTCTCTTTGAGACTTTTTCTTGGTGGTTAATCCTGATTTAAATTTTTCTCTAAGTCTCATAATTCGTGCATCTTGCGAAATTATCCCAGTTTGCGAGATGAGGACATCTCGCGTTTTTTAAGTGGGGTAGAATGTAAGATTCCTCCCCCACCCCCTTTTTGATGTCTAGTATCTTTCCCTGTAATCAATCCCTCTTCAGAAATATAAAGACCTTGTTTCTATCTGTTTTAGCCTAGAGAGAGAAAAATATTCTAGAGAGAGAATATTCAGATTTTGAATATTTTTGGATAGAAAAATATCTCTTCTAATTCAGATGAGTTTCCCCTGAAACAGAAATTCAAAAAAGAATTTTCCAATGTGCAATTGGAATTAATTGAAAATAGGTATAAAGAACCTTAGCCTAAGGGTCTAGATTTTCAGAAATCTTTAGACTATGGTCCAATTAAGGTTCCTATGGACCAATAGCATCAATCCATGTGTAGGGAGGAGATAAATCCAACTTGTAAAAAGAAAATACCCAAAAATGAGTAAATGCTCACATGAGGTGAAGAGTTGAAAATGTACAAGGTTTATTAGTAAAAAACTATGTGCAATATTAAAAATATGAGATATTTTGGGTATAATGATTTTATTATGACACATATGTAAGGAAGGGGAGTCCCTTAAATGCTCACATAAGATGAAGAGTTGAAAATGTACAAGGTTTATTAGTAAAAAACTATGAGCAATATTAAAATGATTCCATTATGACACATATGTAAGGAAGGGGAGTTCTTTAAAGGAGGTGCATATTTCACATAAGATGAAGAGTTGAAAATGTACAAGGTTTATTAGTAAAAAACTATGAGCAATATTAAAATGATTCCATTATGACACATATGTAAGGAAGGGGAGTTCTTTAAAGGAGGTGCATATTTCACATAAGATGAAGAGTTGAAAATGTACAAGGTTTATTAGTAAAAAACTATGAGCAATATTAAAATGATTCCATTATGACACATATGTAAGGAAGGGGAGTTCTTTAAAGGAGGTGCATATTTCACATGCTTGAATGAGTTTTAAACTCATAAAAATTGAGATATTTCATCTCTCCTCTCTCCTCATTCAAGTCTAGTTCCAAAAAGTTAGCTTAACTGACCTAAAAATGGTCAATTATTGACCAAACTGATTTAGAAAACTCTAGAATCAGTTTGTTTGGTTAGGAGCTCAATTTTTTCTATAAATAGAAGCCTCCCCCTTGTTGAAAAATATATAGTATTTATGCATCGTTACTCTACTCCACCTAAGCCAAGAACTGTGAATTCATTTAATAATTCACTAGTTTTTGGAGCTTTCCTTTTTCTTCAATCCCCATTAGTGGCTCCATCAACATACTTAACCAATTGATTGGTTGGGGGCCTCTACCGTGAACAAAGAATCAAGCAAGTTGTAAGGTAATTAGTGAATATTGATTTTTCTATAATTTCTCAATGTTTCTCTCTTCTCAACCCCTCTTAAGCTTGAGAAGCTTAATTGGTATGGTTTTTTTAAATGCTATTAAAGTTAATTGGTGAATAGTAGTGAAGAGTTACATAATTTAATAAATGCTATTGAAGTTAATTTTTATTTATGTTTAAATTCTAATGGTTTTTATGTAATTTCTCTCTCTCACTCAAGAAATGGTCATACTCATGACCCATTCTCAATCCAAATGAAGCTTTTCATAAAGCTTTTCCTTAATCCAAGATTAAGCTATACTTGAGGCCAAATTAATGGCTTTTTTCTATGCTTTTAGTTTATGCATATTGATGATTCAATCCATTATAGATTAATGATCCAATTAGAGATCATTTTAATTATTTCCTTAATGATAAGCTTTATCCCTTAGAAAAAATTGAGATTTATCAGTCATAGCAGCGGAGCTATGGCAAAATTTTTATAAAAATTATGCATAAAATAATTTCATTCAAAGCATAAAAAGAGGACTTCCTACCATATTCTAGGAATTATCATCCTAGATTAATTGAAAGAATTTCATTATAATCATGGAGAAATTGAATTTTAATATCATGCATAAAGGATAATTTTTTTATATCAAAAGTGTTACTTTTATCATATTGGATTTCATGCATAGAGGTATGCATAAAAGTTGAATATTTTATTATAAAAGTGTTACTTTTAGCATAATTGAATTTCATGCATAGAGGTATGCATAAAAGATATGGGAAGTGATAAAATATGATAAGATGCATGTGGATGTGGATATGGATGTGTATGTATGAATGTGGATATGGGATGTGGATGTATAAATGAGGATGTGAAAATGGAGATAAGCTTGTAGATGTGGATGTATGGATGTGAATGTGGATGTGGATGTGGATGTATGAATGTGGATGTATGGATGTGAATGTGGATGTGGATGTGGATGTATGAATGTGGATGTATGGATGTATGAATGTGGATGTATGGATGTGAATGAGGATGTAGATGTGGATGCATGGATGTAAATGTGGATGTGTATGTATGGATGTATGCATGTAGATGTGGATGCATGAATGTGGATGTATGGATGTGAATGAGCATATAGATGTGGATGTATGGATGTGAATGTGCATGTAGATATGGATATATATATGTGAATGGGAATGTGGATGTGGATATATGTATGCATGTGGATGTGGATATGGATGCGTATGTATGAATGTGGATATGGGATGTGGATGTATAAATGAGGATGTGAAAATGGAGTTAAGCATGTAGATGTGGATGCATGGATGTAAATGTGGATGTGTATGTATAGATGTATGCATGTAGATGTGGATGCATGAATGTGGATGTATGGATGTGAATGAGCATATAGATGTGGATGTATGGATGTGAATGTGCATGTAGATATGGATGTATATATGTGAATGGGAATGTGGATGTGGATATATGTATGCATGTGGATGTGGATATGGATGCGTATGTATGAATGTGGATATGGGATGTGGATGTATAAATGAGGATGTGAAAATGGAGTTAAGCATGTAGATGTGGATGCATGGATGTAAATGTGGATGTGGGTGTATGGATGTATGCATGTAGATGTGGATGTATGGATGTGAATGTGGATGTGGATGTGGATGTATGGATGTGAATATATGATATGTGATGTGAAGGAATCTGAAGTGAAGAGATGGAAAATGATATGATTGGATGAGTACACATATAAATGAAATGTGGAATAAGTAATGTGGATTGTATGAGGGATAATGTGGAAAAATGAGAGTTAATATAGAAATTGTATTTGTAAACTGTTTGTAAATGCTGTTTGTAAATGGCTGTTTTATGTCAAGAATGCTGGGAAAGCATTTTGACCGTCTTGTGATTAAGGTCGTGGAGACCTAACTGATAAAGTTGCAACTGCTGACGGAGAGTCAATGGAGGACGTCTCGCGTAGCAAGGTCGGCCGAGGTCTTGACCAGCCTCGGTTCGATTAAAATGGTGAGCTTCCGGTACGGTGGATGAGGGACCAAGGAAGCGGCCTATGAGTGAAGCGCTAGGTCACCTGCGAAGGATCCTAGAGGGTGCTGACCATACGGTGCTCGGGCTCTGGGTCGCCCAGGATACCCACTCGTGCGTCGAGGAAGATATTGGAACAAGGAGTAAGAGTTGTTTTCTGGAACCGGGCATGGATCTGGTTGACTGACCTTGCTGGTCCTCAACGGATGAGTCCATGGCTCTTTTATATGGATCTGTTGGTTGATCTTGCTGATCTTCAACGAGAGTCCATCTTGATAAGTGATTATATTGTTGAGTATTATGGGCTAGGAACTATTGAAACGGCCCCTGTGTGGACAGGTGGTGAGCGTTCTAGTTGCCAATGATGCCATAGATACTCTGATGAAGGAATGATGGGAAATTATGAATCAACTGGATAAATTGGGAGATTGTGATCAGTGGTACTATGGTTTCATTAAAGGATTGTTTTAAAGTTAGCTGATGCTAAGAAAAAGGCAATTTTCATATTGGGTGTGTAAGTGGTGTGGCTAGTTTTATGTTTGCATGAAATTCCGGCTAGGGGGCCTTGGAACTCTTTTCCTTGGTACCCGGGACAAAACCTAACCAAATTCCAAATTGGATCCCATCACTACAGTGGTTGGGCGGTTGGCTAACCCATGGGATCGGATGGGGTTAGGCTGGACTGATGGATCCGTAAATCGAGACTCAATTTTTGTTATTACGATAGATAAAGTAAATCCCGGATAGTAATTGTTCTATGGATAGGAATCAACGGCTGTGCCTCCTTGGTGGGGAAAAAAGCGTTGATCCCAATGATCCAAGTGCAAGTTTCTTCCTTGATCTGACCAAGTATCTTTATAGATGCAGTCGGATCTGTTTGATCAATAAGGGTTTTGACTACGTTAGAGTAAAAATTATCCTGGTGCAATCGCCCGTGCTTTCCGGATAAGGGAAGTTTTTCCGGGTCTGGTTTTGGAAAAACCGACGGATTAGTCTTTTGTCCGGATATCCGTGGACGAGGCCCCGAGTGTGGGACCCTGCCTCGCGTAAGAAGTGCTACTTCCGCTGCTAGTACCCCGAATCCGTTGCGCGGTGGGAACAGGGATCTCACAATGTAACCTTTCTTGATTGCGAGCCATGGAGGGAGGAGGTAATTCACCAACACAATAGGCCAAGTAGACCATGATGTAGACTTGAAGCCAAATGGGTTAGCACTAGGATGGCTACATGGTAGGATGTGTAGGGGGAAGAAATCAATGATGTTTGTCATACACCACCTTCTTTATTATAGAGAGTCCTTTCGAGACAAGTGATGGTCAACAAATTGGATATGCATGATGTCCAGAAGTTGTAAAACCTATTATAAAATGAGTATAAAATTAATATGATTGACTTGATAGGATATATGTCTATTCATTAGGTAAGTTGAAAGTTAAAAAGTTTTTTGTACCTAAGCACTCTAAGAACCTAAGATAGGGTATATATGTCTATTGATTAGGAAAATTAAAAGTTAGAAAGTATTTTGTACCTGATCACTATGAGAATCCGGGATAGTCATGCATCGTCCAAAGAGAAACTCCACATTACACCTATTTATTTGCCTTCAGACATCATGCACTTTGATACATCGCCATAGTGCCTCAATCTCCTTAATCAAAAGGCTCGAGGTACACATCCACGTTCTTCAACTCATACAAGAAGAGCAAGCATGATGTGACCTTTCTTGATTGCCACCCATGGAGAGAGGTTGTAATGCACCAACACAATAGGCCAAGTATACCATGATGTAGACTTGAAGCCAAATGGGTTAACACTAAGCTGGAGAAATGGCAGGATGTATGTACTATACTTTTAAATTGAAGTGGTGGTTCTTATTCACCATGCAAGAATCTATACTTATTACTCATGCATATCTCCTCATGAAAGCACCACCTAAGAATAGTCATTCTTAGGTGTTAGTTGTGCTTTGTACACTTGTACATGTATCATTTGAATCTCTCATATCCTAATCAAAATCACCTTATTTCTTCTGCAATCCCTTCTCTTATGTACCTTTGGTAAGCAACAAGCAATCACCAAGGTGATTTCACCCTACTTGCATGCTTCCCTCACCAACTCAAGGACTCACAGTGATTTCACTCTACTTGCATGCTTCACTCAGCAACTCAGGGACTCAAGGTTTCCAACTATGTAAGGAGATTGACTTGCATCATTTTTTTCTCTCTTCTCTCTCTCTCTCATAGACACAAAGGTAATTGGACTCTCTCTCTCTCTCTCTCTCTCTCTCTCTCTCTCACACACACACACACACACACATGTACATACATGCAGTTATATGTACATGGAGCTCTCTCTCTCTCTCTCTCTCTCTCTCTCTCTCTCTCTCTCTCTTTAGAGATCTCTCTCTAGTAAATAATGAGACATTATTTAAGCTCATGGGGGAGTAGAGTTAGGCAATTAATACACGCAAATTGTCTCACAGGTGTGTTGTGGGTGCGAAAGAAAGCTTTAAAACAGAATCCATATTGTTGAGTAAATACCAACTAAGATGGTCAACCCACATAATCCTAGATATTTGCATGTGGAATTTGGGCCCATGCTCCGGCAGCAACCTTCTATATCTATATATCACTTATTTGTAACCTACCATGTGGCAATCAAAGGAGAGCCCCACTTGGCAAGTGGAGGAGAGCCCTCCACATAAAGGAGAAAGGAGAAATTTTTTAATGAGTCATTTGCTCATTGAATGAGTCTCATATATATATAAGAGTTTCACATTTTTGAAGCGTTTATATATATAAGAGTTTCACATTTTTGAACTTTTTAAAAGGAACGATTCTTTTCCGCGAGCCTAGATGCATTGGAGCTCACAATTAGTTGTAACCAGAAATTCATTTGCTCATTGAATGAGTTTCTCATATATATAAACGCGAGCTCACACACACGCACACACACACACATAGAAATGCATATACATACATACATACATACATACATACATACATACATACATATATATATATATATATATATACATACATACATACATACACACACATATATATTATATTATACATACACACACACACACACACACATATATATGAGAGTTTCTCATTTACTCATCTGTTCCCCCTAGCACACATAGACATACTCACACATAACTATAGGATGCATGCATGCAAATGACTCTATTTTATGCACCAAAAGACTAAGCTATCTTAAGCTAAAAAGAGCTATTGTGGGGCTGCAATTGAGAAAATTGGTATGAATTTAGAAACTCAAACAAAAGAAGATCCATAGAATCTCATGTTTGGGGTCGTCTGATGTCTAAGGAACGAGAAAAACGAGGAGGAGGAGGAGAGGAGAAGAACGAAGAAGCAAAATGACTGTAATCACTTGTTTGGAATGCTCGAAATTCATTTGTAGGGCATTGATGCCAGAAATGACTTAGATAAATCTGAAATTCCACCCTCTTTCTAAGTTTCTTTCAAGCCTTTGTATAGGCTTTTCTTTTGTGAGGAGGTTCAGCACACACACATGCACGATTTCACCTCATCCCTTTTTGAGGAATGTGGGGACTTTTGACGGTTTAGATAACTAGTTGGTCATTGTATTTCTCACTTTTACCTTTTTTTTTCCCCCCGATCTAAGATCTGGAATGGAATGGCTTTCCCTCTAGATCATGGGCAGTCCACTAAAGAATATGTAAGATTATGGACGGTCCACTAAAGAATCTTGTGGTTAATTTCAAACAAGCTTCCCTTGCTATTTTAATTTTATTTCCACTAGATGCAACTTGTAATCATTGACCCTAAAATGTACATGACTCATAGTTGAACTTGTTTCATGTATAACATTTCTTTAAATCAAGATGGTATGGCTTCATGAATAGTTTTGTCTATTCATCTATGGATATTGTTTATGTTTTAAACTAGCAACACACACAAAAATAGAAAACATCAAATGGACATACCCGCCAATCAATGCATGAGAAGTCAGGACCATGCCCGAGAAGGATGCATGACTATCTAGGGTCACTAGAGTGGCAACATCGGTGTGAGGATGGTAGGAATGATCTCTCTCTCTCTCTCTCTCTCTCTCTCTCTCTCTCTCTCTCTCTCTCTCTCTCTCTCTCTCTCTCTCTCTCTCTCTCTCTCTCGCGCGCGCAGCGCGCGCGCATGCGCATGCGCAAAATCTTTAAATCTACCTCTCACTCTCCCTCAATATCACTCTCCCTCTCCCTTTCAATTTGTCTCTCCCTGTCTCTGTCAATCTCCCTCTCCCTCTTAATCTCTCTCTACCCCTCTCAATCTCTCTGCCTCTCACTCTTCCTCTCAATTTCTCTCTCCCTCTCTCTCTCAATCTCTCTGTCAGTCTCCCTCATCTCCCTCTCCTTCTCAATCTCTCTGTCTCTTCCTCTCTCAATCACTCTCCCTCTCCCTTTAAATCTCTCAGTCACTCTCCCTCTCCCTCTCCCTCTCAATCTCTCAATTCCTCTAGCTAAAGTGTCGTTGCAAAAATAGAAACCACAGATTAATTTTGTTTCAGTTTTTGAGAAAAGATGGGTGTCACTTAAGCAATGTGTATTATAAACATTGTATAAGCAACGCTCAGGATGCAACCATCGCTAACAACATCATATAAGAGATGAAAAAAACAATTGCACCTATGCGACAGCCTTAGCGATGAAAAAATATCGTTGTTTAAACAACACTTTTAAATAAACAATTCTATATACGACATCACTTATGCGACGATTCTCATCTCATCAATGACGCTCGCTATTTTTACCTCTTAATTTTCCCCGTTGCTAAAGGGGGGTCTTTCTTCTATGTCTTGTTTGTATTTGTTTTGTAGGGGTTTCACTCATTTTCTCTTGAGGCTCAAGCTCTCTCTTGGTATCTCCCGCTCAAGCCCTCCCTCAAGATGCCAATTATCTTACAATCTCTCTAGTAAGTGCCCCAATCTCATTGTCTTCAGTTTTTGTTTTTAATGCAAGGCCATGCTTTTAATGTTGCCCCTGCATGTGGGGTTTGGGTAGGTAGATCCTTGAAGACTATGCTCCTCTTCATCCCAAAGCTTCGACACAAACCCCTCTACCCCTAATCCAGCTCATTCCAATACCAATTAGTTGGAGGGAAATGTAATCCTCAACAATGTCAGGCTTCAGCAATGAGATAAAGACCTGAACCCGTGAGTTATGCCATATAGTCTTCGCCCACACAACTTTATGAGTATATGTCATAATCTCGATCAAGGAAAGAAGGACCACATCGTCAATCAAATCAAGAGTGAGTTTAGGCCATTTCTAGGTAGTGAAGAGGTCCATCCTAGATGGATTAAAGGTCTCATGGTGAAGAGGTCCATCCTAGATGGATTAAAGGTCTCATGGGTGAAAGTATTGAAGCATTGGTGCAGTGTCGTTACATGTAGGGTAAAGATAGGGGGAGAAAAGCCTTGCTATTGTATATAAGATATTTGGGATGAGAAGTGCAGGAAGAAGAATGTGAATCCCCGCACAGCAGGTATAAGAAGGAGGAGGTGGCCATAGCCAAGTGGATGGAGAGCATAGGGAGCTCCCATATTGGGAGCGGTGGAAAGGATGCGTTCCACACGTACTTTGGAAGTATTAATAGTACACTCGCTCACTTTTATTGACATAATGTGCATTTTATTTTTGTTATATATTTATGGTTGCTTTAAGCATATCACTCACTTTTATGGTTGGTTTACAGAGCAAAGAGACGTCGATCATGCAGTGAATGATGCGGAGGAAAAATATGCCTTAAAGCACGGCACACATACCCTCCATGAGAAACTTGAGCAATTGGGTGTCGATGTCAACTAAACAGATGTGGTAAATATGGTGAGCACTCTATAATTTTCACCCATGCTAAAGTCTTTCATCACTTGCCATTTCTAAGTTTTTACGTTATGAATATTTTTTTAGGGACTAATGCCAAGCCTTGAGTTCACTAATGATTAGGTTCGGCCTTGCTTGCAAGACACTCTCTACACAAGCAATGTCTTTAAGTACTTTTTTTTCATCTTGATGTGTTTTAGCATATATTGTAAACATAAATAAAAGATGCTATATAATTTCTTCTAAGTAACAAAAATCCATGTTTTGTGAAATTTGAGTAGAGTTGGTGTAACTACTCTTCAATGCTGGCATAGTGGTGCATTCAACACAATTACACTTGTATATACCATTATGTCAAAAAAAAACTTAAAATGTGCATGCGTCAAAGTAATTGTCAAGATAACTGTCAAAATAGGCGTCCATATTTGTGTCGATAAAAACGTCCAAGAACATCGTCGTAAAAAAAACATAATTTTGACTCTTACTACAACACTTATTTCGGCACTCATTTCTACGCTTATTTTAGCAGTTATTTCGATGCTTTTGGGAACTTTTTACAAGTTCATTTCCATCTACATCCATAGTTGTATCTTTCTTTATGCAATGAGTAAGCATTTACGTCCATAGTTGTGTCTTGCCAATTTCATCTTCTAATTCCATTTCTTGGATGGTAGGGAGGAATATCTCTACTCCTAAGAGGACTCTCGCCATCTCTTTGAATCTAGACATGGAAAATTCCACTCACCACATTATTTTATTATTTCATAAGTTTTTGAGGTCTCTTGAAGACATCCAAGCATAACTGACGGTTACCAAGTTCTATTCTCTTCAAGCCCTCTCTATCTCACAAAGGAAGTTACTTCACATTGCAATAAGAGCTTACACGTCTCACAATCTACTCTCTCACACAAAAAATGGATGATGACATGAGATAATTAGTCATCTAATCTCTGCTCTCTCTCTCTCTCTCTCTCTCTCTCTCTCTCTTTCTCTCTCTCTCATATAGAGAAGTAAAGAGCAAGTAGAAAAGTAGAGAAGTAGAGAAAAGGGGGATTGTATCCATTCATTATGAGATAATATATTATATACAAATAGCCCTTATTCATACTTGTCACCCAACAATACTAACTAAATTAAATGAGTTTGGGGTATCCATATTCCTCATAAATGTTACAACTTTTATAGTGCATGTGCATGACACTTTTTGCTCACTCTCATAAATGACAGAAAGCATATAAAAACCAAAATGGCATCAATAGAAAGATAGGTTAGTTGCATCTAAAATTGTCAAATATCTGACTATTGTGTCCTAGGATGCCACTCCTAGACTTACTTATTTAAGGGGGATAACTATCCTACTCAATACTCTCTACTCGATACATGATACACCTCACTCTTACACATGATACACCTAGCTCATATATACACTCCTTTAATATGATACACCTCACTCTTACACAAGATACACCTAGCTCATATACACTCATGATACACCTCACTCTTACATACGATACACCTAGCTCATATACACTCATTCAATATGCTAAAACTATATACATTATAGTAATACGGATGAACAAGTAGAGACGATCTGTAAAATATTTAATGGCTCTGACACAAAGTTTTAGTATAATGGAGTCCATGGATCCATCATTAAAACATTAGGCTACCAAACATTTATATAGATTATCACTTGACATGTGGCATTAATGTGTTGTTCCTAGTGTGTAATGCTTAGATTACTCCATGATTGGTTCTAACGATGTGATATCCAAGACTTTATTAACTTTTTGATTGGTTGCTTCAGCTTAGTTTTCTTAGGAATTTTTACCCTTGGATTTTTAAAAATATGATCATGCCAGTTTGTTGTTTGATCACATCGAATGGTGCGAGTGCACTATGAGCTTAAGATAATTTCAAGCATTACGAGTTCCCAACCGTATGTTAAAACTTGTTACAACCCTTGAAACCATGCCATCGTCAATTCTTCAACAAAGTATTGGATCTCGACCTCTTGAGCAGGTCAAGCTAGAACATGGTGGAACTAAAAGATTTGGAAGAGGTTGAAACTTTGCAGGTCTGAACACTCATCTCTCTATCTTTCTTTCTCTTTCTACACGATGCAAAAATGGGGATTTTACATAAGTTTATATGTTACATGTTAATGCACTCCCATCCCAAGAACGTAAGTTCATTAGGGAATATGAAGCACAACGTAAAAGAAAACAAAGATCCAGAAACAAAAGAAAAGCATAGGAAGCAAGAAACTAGGACCATGTAGAGACTGTGGATGACAAAAGAAGAGCCAAAATTTCAAAAGAGATTTTGCTATATTTTCATGAGTGAACAAATGGAATGGACATGCCACTAATAAAGTCATCTTCAATCAGCCAATCCTTCATACGTCATTAAAAGATCTGCAAGACACATCTCCAAGGCACCAAAACAATGTTCAAACGGGTTTGATTTTTTTGCGAGCTTTATTTGGCGAGGTTTTTGGAGATTAGATAGTTTTATGCGAGCTTGTAAGAAAAATGATACATTTTGGTGAGCTTTTATATAGTAAGTATTTATGAAAGAGAAATAAATACATTCACATACATACATACATACATACATATATACATGCATATTCTCAAACATACCTACCTACCTACCTACCTACCTACCTTCCTACATATATACATACATACATATATACACACATGTGTACAATACATACATACATACATGCATGCATACTCCCAAACATATACATGCATGCATACATACATACCTACATACCTACCTACCTACCTTCCTACATATAAACACACATTTTATATCAAAGAAAATTAAATATAGGCACAAACATACCTATCTATGTACCTTTCTTCCAATACATACAATTTATGACAAGGATACTTCAACTTTTCATGCATACTCAAAGACCAATATTTATTTCAACACAAGTAAAAACAAGTTTACCTGGTTCATATTTTCTTACAAAAAGATTGAGTTCACATTTCTTTACAAGAAGATATATGGTTGGTAAAACTCCTTTACCATAGCATCACAAGCTACCTACAATAAGACTTTAGAGTACGTGACAGTATACTCCATCCCAAAGCAAGACAAAAATATTGGGTTCAAATTTTCTTACAAAAAGATTGACTTCACATTTCCTTACGAGCTTAAGTAGGCACAAACATGAGAGGCTTGATTAAAGCTTAAGTATAGGCACAAACATCCTTGGTCTGGTGATAGTGTCGGTTGATGCATTACCATATCCTCATTCTTATGTAATCCCAAAACTCGCAAGAAGAAAAAATAGATATTCTTACATGCAATGTAAGACTTTCCTCTAGATTCTCTTTGCATGAAATCAGGACATGTACACCAAGGTTGTACCTTGATGTGTATAAAATAGTCCTCTCCACTCTCACATGCCAAATGAAAAATAGAGTAGAGGTCGCTGCATTGTTGCACTCTCATTAAGGACTGTCGCTTTCATTGCCCCAATGTGCTATTCGTACTTCCCACCAAGTCATCCACGTATCCATTACTGATAGTTTTCCCTCACGAACATGTCCATTTCTCCACCACTCACGAATCTCTTTACTTTTTAAGAAAGATGACTCCTTATTGGTTGCCAATCTCCATTCTTCACACAAGTCAATATGGTGTTGTCGACTTTCTGCCTTCAAGCATTGTTTAGCATGCTTCATCAAACTTTGTTTCCAATGGAATATGCACGTTCGCTCCCTGTCCTCCATAATGTTGTGCGGACCCCCATTGAAAACGATCCTAACTACACACCAATTTGACCCTGCTTCATCTGATAAACCCATAGAAGTGTGCGGGTGCATAACCGCATTGCTCCATTGTGCTATATTCAGCATTTCCCAAAATAGTTCGTGGCTTTTTGTATCCTCCTCCTTCATTTCGCATGTGGCAATTGTCAACAGCTCTTGAACACTATAGGATTTTGGAGAGAATTTTTTTCAATCATCATTCAAGGTAAATAAAAGAAAGGAAAAAATAGAAGTACGTAGTCTCACCTTGGGTCGTAAACATGACAAGCCATTGTTGACCAACCAAAAACTCGATGAGTGTGATCAAACAAAACCCAAGACTTTGCCAAGTCACCTCCATTATCACACCGCATGCGATTCACCAAGTCCACGCTGATGCTGGTCCTCACAAAGACATCTTAAAGACATAATATTTATCATCAGGGCCACCTTGTCCTAGGAAACGACTACCTTGTATAAATGAATAGCGAGATCTTCTCTCTATAAGAAGGATGCTATCAAAGCCCTCTCCTGTCGGCATCAATTTTCTTTTCTCCTAGGATACAATATGTCTAATTATAATTAAGTTACATAATGAATACTCACCTCTGGTTTTCCACAAGAGGACTCAACTCCTCCAAAAAATTACAGAGCTCATGATCCCCAATACTTGTAGTAGGTAGCTCATCACTTTGATTCATCATGTAGGAAAACAGCATATTGTTCACAATATCCATCTGTATTTTTCGAGGACTTGCACTTCTCTGGGCTTTCAACACTTGAGAAACAAACATTTTCATGAAAGAAGGTGTTGTTATACCTTTTATTGTTCAAGTAAAAAGGATAGCTGAGCCTATGGCACTCCAAAGCACCAACACAATAGCTGATACGCACGGTACAACTTACAGACATGTTTGATGTTACTGGACGTGTCCACCGTAGGTGCATCATATTTTTACTCCATTCCATCCATATTTCCTATTTTGCCATATGTTGGTGGAAACTCTAGGATGGAATCACCATCATAATGTCTTGGCACCTCTTGGACTTGGATAACTCATGTAACTTTTTCCAGCACTGAACGTAGAAGAGAAGGTTGCTCCTTCTTACGAAGAACTGGAAGTATACTCTCTGAAGCAATACATTCATCTTCAGAGATATGGTGCTTAGAACCTTTTGGATTGCTTGTGCCTTCACCTGGTTGCAAAACAGTTGTTGCTGAGCCATTCAAGTCACTCTTAGAGGAGGAGCTCGAGATATGAACATGGGTGTTTTGTGTCCCTAATTCTTTCTCCACTGAGGTCTCCAAATGTCAGACATCTTGGGCAATGTCATTTAGCACTAGAATCAAGCTATCAGCAGCATAGAGAGGACTATATTGTAGCATATATGTTTTACTTCGAGTAATATCTACAAGGTAGTTTTTATTGCCCTCCGTGTCATAATGAGTCATGATTTCCTGTAGGCTTCCATTGGTCCTAGTAGCTTTCACTCCAGAAAGGGCATGTGATGAAGGCAGAAACCCTTGTAGATATCCATGGTGACAAGCGTGGTCTGGTGGAGAAGTATTAAAGTTTGAGATTTTTTGCCCTGCAGCCATCAAGCTCCCACTTAAAGGTCACAGTGTGCTCCATAGGGAAGGCAATATGAAGATGCAGAAAGGACAGGAGAGAAGAAAATGTGAAATGAAAATAAAAAAACGAGGAACAGGTGGACTTTACAAAACAAAAATAGAAGATCAGGTATCTAGGCCGAATCAATCATTGTCAGGTGTGTAAGGCGGCTGAAATGATAAAACAAGGTGGAGCAATCACGATTGAGAATGGTCATGTGACAAATTTTTTTTATAAAAAATATACAAATATATATATAAAATCTAAGTTAAATATGTATCTTTTTATATTTTATATGCATCTTTTCATATTAGTTTTTTATATGTAAGTAACCTTTAAAATGAAAATAATATGTAACTGTCTATAGGCCCTATTTATTCTCCTCCAGTTCCGAGCTTGGGCCAAGAAGGTAAGCACTCAGCAACCCCAGATACCATCTGAACACACCCTAAAGGATGTGGAGGGAGTGGAAAAATACTTTAAATAGTAGACGATTATTATTATTGACATCAAGGTTTATAGTTCGAGTTTCTGTATTTATCTCCTATATGTATCTACATCTAACCAACAGAATTAATCATCCAAATGGAGACTCTCAACTCGGCTGGCGATCTAACGCAGGATTGGACTTCCGGGCCTTTTGCAACAGATCTGTGAACTTCAAACAGGTAATTCTCTCACTATTCTCATCTGTTCTCTTTTCTGAAAATTTGAAGTGTTCACAGCGTTCTGATGGTGAGAGGGAGGAGGCAGCGACGGGTGGCAGGACTGGCCGGAGCGATGTGCAATACGGGAGTCCCTCAAGCAACGACGGTGGAGCAGACGGAGCAGGCGACGTTGTGGAACATGCGACAGTGATGGTGAGGAGGCGGTGGTGGTGGAGAAGGCGACGGTGGCGACGGCGTTGTGGAGGCGGCGGCGGCGGCGTTGTGGAGGCGGCGGCGGCGTTGTGGAGGAGGCGACGGCGGCAGCATCGACAGCGACGGCGATGGAGGAGGAGGCGGCGGCGGCGTTGTGGAGGCGGCAGCGGCGGCGGTGGAGGTGGAGCCGGTCCAGGCAACTGTGAGCCCCCAGTTTCTCTGGCCAATCCATGCACCCGACAGAGCCGGGGGACCCCGGCTCTGCCGGGTGCCTGGACTGGTCGAAGCAACTGGGGGCAAGGGGGGAGTGATGTGGATGATGATGATAGTGTGAACTCACACCATGCTGATTATCACCACTGTGGTCATGAACTATACACCGGTCATTAACAAATCTGACCACCACCACCAGGCCTACCTTGGTAATGGTAGGATACTAACATCAACTTCTTTTTTATGCCTGAAACAAATCTGACCACCACCACCAGGCCTACCTTGGTAATGGTAGGATACTAACATCAACTTCTTTTTTATGCCTGAAACAAACAATATTTCAAAGGGAGTGTTTATCCCACCATTTGCAATAGCAAAGATAAGCACAATAGTACCAACTCCTTTCACTAGATATGAGGAGTTGTTCGCACATGCGAGTGTGCCTCCTTGAGAAGATAACTCAAGGGAGGAAAACAAATAAAATTAAGAAGTAATTTTCTTGCTAGCACCACTCCCAAAGTACCAAACATGTTAATCTCATTAACATGCATACATTATGGATAAAAGGATCATAACTAGAAGTGAAAAATGAAGCAATCATGATATGTATAATTTGCTGCCTCCTTCTTTTTAGCACTTGGTGTGCTGATGCATCAGCCATAGCCATACTTGACCTTTTTATCTTATCCTTCTCCAGAATTTTTCTACATTCATTGATATAATGGCCTAACTTCCAATAGTATTTTCATTTTCATTTCTTCTTAGGGTTATCAACCCCCTTCTTGGTGGCACTTGGCATTCTTTGTAGAAAACTGGGTTGATTTTGCCTTTAGCTTAAAGCCACCCTGAGAAAAGGCTTTGCCTTTATCATTTTGATTAGCAACAAATTTCTAATCTCCCAAATGTATAATAGTTTAGTATCTCCAATATTTATATTCTTATAAGAGCACTGCAACCATCTCATTAAAGTAAGGTTATTGGGGCTACCCTTCATTATGATCCAAAGTATAGATGTAAAACCTTGGTATGAATTAGGTAGAGCTGTGAGAATAGTAACACCAAAGAAGTATTTGGATAGTTCTCACACATGCAAGGTGCTTACTAAGATCTTTAATCCTTGTGTGAGGTAATCACCATTAAATATCCCTCATTAAGACTTTAGGAAGTGCACACCCTTTTTTTTAACTCTTTTAATCTTTCACACCCTTCCAACCCATCAACCTTTTTGTTCACACCACATTCCCTAGCCTTAATTTTGTGGCTATCTCATGTACCCACACTTTGGTTTGAGTCTATTAATATTCCTAGTGTGTAATGCGGTGTGGCGCCATGCATGGGTGCTTTTTGTTCACACCACATTCCCTAGCCTTAATTTTGTGGCTATCTCATGTACCCACACTTTGGTTTGAGTCTATTAATATTCCTAGTGTGTAATGCGGTGTGGCGCCATGCATGGGTGCTATTGTTTGGTTGTTCACACGTGCCTTGTTTTGTGCGGTGTGATTCACACACTTAGTTTTTTGTGGAGTGTGTTTACATGCTTGCTTTGTATGTTCACACACATAATATGTTCACGCATATTATGTGTTCACACACATTGTGCAAGAACACCTATTCTCACAGCTCTACCTAATTCATACTAGGGTTTTGCATCTATACTTTGGATCATAATGAAGGGTAGCCCCAATAACCTTACTTTAATGAGATGGTTGCAGTGCTCTTATAAGAATATAAATATTGGAGATACTAAACTATTATACATTTAGGAGATTAGAAATTTGTTGCTAATCAAAATGATAAAGGCAAAGCCTTTTCTCAGGGTGGCTTTAAGCTAAAGGCAAAATCAACCCAGTTTTCTACAAAGAATGCCAAGTGCCACCAAGAAGGGGGTTGATAACCCTAAGAAGAAATGAAAATGAAAATACTATTGGAAGTTAGGCCATTATATCAATGAATGTAGAAAAATTCTGGAGAAAATTATTATTATTATGGTATGAATTAGGTGTTCTTGCACTTTATATTTTGTGAAAATTATTCACACGTGACCATTGCTTTTAGTGTACACTTTGGTTAGTGTTCAAGCATGGCCATGGATTACTCCTACTACTTTTACCCTTCAGCATGGTGTGAGTTCACACTATCATCATCATCCACATCACTATATTACCACCTTAGATCCTGATCTTAGGAGAGTCTCTCTCATGCACTATCAATGTTGCTCTACAATAAAGATTTTCAGTTGCCATTTTGTGTCATGGTGCGCATATCTTTTTTTGATTTCACACATGTATTCGGTACTTCGAGGCTTAGAGCTTTATACCCTCATTTCTAGACTTCATGCTACGATGACGTAACATACTCATACGTAACTGTGCCAATCCATACATACATATACACACATATACATACATATATATATACATACATATACACATATACATACATATATATATATACATGCATATAAACCTCCATACATATACATATACAAAAATGTCTGGGGATTTCTACTTTTTTACTAAATTATCTTGATCTATTTCTTGAAGAATTTAAGAATTACCAATCTGAGCTTGAAAGAGAGCCCCCAACTCAAGAAGACTCTAGAATACCTTCCCCACAGCCAACAAACTTGACCCAGTCTCCAGTAGTTAGATCCTCGTGCGTGGCCCCCAAAACCATACACACCACTGTCATGAGTGCCACAATCACACCAAGAGCATACATCTACATCGTCTCAAGTGCGAACAAAGAGACGTCTTGACATTATGCATGATGTTCAAGAGGGAGACCCCAAAATGAAGATCAAGAGAGAGACCCTCCAGAGCATCTTCAAGAGGGGGAGGTGTCAGGACAACGTGACATGATGGACATGATTAGTAAGAGTACTTTCCATCGTGAATTTATTTTGAGAAGTGTGTGCTTTCGAAATGCATCTCATTTTTTGTCTTGTTTACTTTGCAGAGTAGGTGAGAGATGTTTTTCACACATATTGCTGGTAGACGTCCACACTCTAGGTAAAAAGAATAATTTCACCATATAATTAGTTTTCCAAGTTATACTTACCAAAACCAAACATCATAAATCTTTTATGTAGTGTGGAAGAATTCTTGATGAAGATTCCCAAGGCTCTATCTCATAGAGGTGCTCCCTCAGATACAGTGGCTCGCCTCGTATGGGCTGACTTTCCTACAGGTTTATAGGTTGTTGATGTAGATACGGATGGGTGTCCCTCATGGAATCAAGTTTCTTCATCATTGATACGTGCCACACTTAGTTTTGTTGGTTTGTTTGTGGGGCTGATGAGGGTTGGTTTGTGTGTTTGAGTCTAATGGATCAACTTCCTAAAATATATTCCATGGGAATGAAAGTTGGATTGGTCATGCATCGAAATGGGTAAGTCATAATCTCTCAAATATTTCCCTTTATGTATACATGTTATGTGGTATGGATATCCAAACATAATGTTTTCTCGTTATGGTAGGTGGATACATTGGCACTTAGTATGTTCTATCGAGTCAATTGCCATGTCCCTATTATTGATCGCGAGGCTGGGCAAAATGTTTCAAAGAAGTTATTCAACGCTCAACAAAATTTCATTTTTGAGAAGAATAAAAAGCATCCATTCCAACGCACGATGGTCTTGGAGCGCTACATTCAAGGTGGTGCAGAAAGATCTCCTATGTTCTTTAGGTGAGACAATTTTCATTCTGTTCATTTTCATAGCTACTTTTTCAAAATACTTAGATGCACCTTTATGATTTCATTTCATTGTAGGTGGCTAGTGGAGACCTTCTCAAGTGAAGGAGATGGTGTCTTGGACATTTTGGCGGGATGTGGAGGCTTGGGACGTGCATGCCAAGAGTTAAAAAGGCACTATATGGGGATAGAGAATGACATGGAGGTAGCCAAAGCATGTCTGGGAGATTTCTCATTAGGTCGGGATGACACGTAGAAGAATGCTATAATTTGTGGATCAAAAGACTTTGTAACCGAGATTGTCATGGTTTGGAACTTTAAAGATCGATATATACATTTTTGATCTTTAAAAGATTGTGTTTCATATTTAAGTAAGTAAGAAAGTATGTATGTATGTATATATGTTAGTGCGTAGGTAGCTCTTGTATGTATGTATGTATATGTATATGTACGAGGTGTATGAATTTAGGTAGATATATGTATATATATAATTATATCAATAAGTATGATGTGGATCAAAAGACTTTGTAATCGAGATTTTCATGGTTTAGAACTTTTAAGATCGGTATATACATTTTTTATCTTTAAAGGATTGTTTTTTATATTTAAGTAAGTAAGAAAGTATGTATGTATGTATATATGTTAGTATGTATATATGTTAGTATGTAGGTAGCTCTTGATTGTTTTTTTATATTTAAGTAAGTAAGAAAGTATGTATGTATGTAATGTATGTATATATGTTAGTATGTAGGTAGCTCTTGCATGTATGTATGTATATGTATATTTTGTATGTGTATATGTATGAGTGTATATGTATGAGGTGCATGAATTTAGATAGGTATATGTATATATGTAATTATATCAATAAGTATGATGTGGATCAAAAGACTTTGTAATTAATATTTTTATGAACTAGATCTTTAAAAGATTGAAATTTATATTGTTGATCTTTCAAAGCTTGTTATTTATATGTAAGTAAGTTCTTGGTCCTTTACAAATCTCATAGTAAGTTCTTGGTCCTTTGCAAAGCTCGGACTACTTGTTCATTGCTCCAAAAAGCTCGGCAAAAAAAGCTCGCAAAAAAAAATTCCCCTGTTCAAATAGCTTTCATAGCAAATATTCGCAACACGCTCCAAAGTTTGAAGAAGCCACGGTCTAGGGATGAATTATTCTTGAAAAGGTATGCCATGATGATGCTCTTGAACTCAAAATAATCAAAGGAGCCAGCTGGCCTCAAACTCACTGATGTCTCTAAGCTACTATCTGTGATGACAGAAGAAACTTTTATGTGGCGAAATCTCGACTGGAACTTGAAAATGACAACTCCATGTTGTCTTTCTCCACATGTCATAGGAAACAACCACAAGAAGCCGCATACCTGATGAGGTAAAGGAGCTCGTGGACAACTGAGACTCGTGTGTCCGCTAACAAAAAGGACATATGTCAAAAAAGAATTGGTCAAAAGAACTACATCGAGCACCCAATTCATCTACTAGATGTATCACAGGTATTCCCAATAGTTGTTGAATAACTATGCATCTAATATTTACCTAATAGCTTTCTCATAGTTGTATATATCTAAAGCCTATCTATGAGGTAGCTATGCTAGTTAATAGATAGACAACAGTTAGAGTGTGTAGCTAGCTAAGACTTGATTAATACATGCTCACCTAACATATACGTAATAGTTATCTAATAGTTGTATATCTTTTAGATATCTAATAAATAACTAGCTATTTTAACTAGTAGCTATTTAGTAGTAGGTATGAATCTAGTAGCAGCCTTAGTTCAATTACAGTTGTGCACTTTATTTATACCTAATAGCATTCCAATACATGTATATAGCTATGTAACTAATTAATATAGATGTGCCTCTAATAACTAACAGCTCTATATATCGAATAGTTGTGTAATAGTAGTGTAATAGCTTACTAATAGCTGTATGTCTCATAGAATTATATTGAATAGCTATTTATCTTCTAGTTTTAATAGCTTTTGATAGCTACCATAACTATAGCTAACTAGAAGTAGTTGTTGATAGCTACCTAATAGAATTATATCTAATAGCTATCTATCTTACATCTGACTACTAGTCGGTCATAGCTATAGATAGCTATTAGGTACCTAAAAGCTAGTAGACATAGCCTCTTCATAGCTTACTCACAGTTGTCTAATGACTATTGAATAGTCACCTAAAAGATGTAGCTATGAAACAACATTATAGTAGCAATTTAATAGCTATCTAATTACTATGTAATAGCTACATTGTAGTTGTTATTAGCTATTTGATAGCTACCTAATAGTAGTTGTTGATAGCTACCTGATAGAATTATATCTAATAGCTATCTATCTTATATCTTACTACTAGATGGTCACTGCTAATAGCTGTAGATAGCTTTTAGCTACCTAAAAGCTTATTGATAGTTGTCTAATGATTATCTGATACCCAATAGTTGTCTGCTAGCTTATTGATAGCTAACTATTAGACAGGAGTCTAGTAGAAATTTAATAGTTGTCTAGCAACTTATTGATAGCTATTAGACAGGAGTCTATTAGAAATTTAATAGTTGTCTAGCAACTTTATAATAGCATGTGTATAGTTGTTATTTGCGGTGTATAGGTGGCTTAATAGTTATTAATGTTTATAAGTGGCTTACATGCTTTCTATGTTTTGGATTACAAACTGAGCTCTTCCAACATTTCAAGGTTGCTTTTCCCAATGTCACAATCCAGCTTCATGCTTTTGAGTCACCGAAGCCATACTTTGGCTGAAAACTCTAGGACAGGTTATCATGTTGTTGTATCTACCATGTGCAAATTTCATTTTTGAAGGATGCTATCAATCATATGCATAGTCAGGCCTTGAGAATGCATAGTGGGTTGTGTAAATGTACATGCACGGAGTGTATGGATTCATCACTACCATGTTAATTTTTTGCATCTAAACACACTGTGAAGAGCATTTCAAAGGTTATAGATTATGTCTTGTGTCCTAGGCAAGATGGGTCTACTTACCATCATGCAGTAAAATGTCTCATGGGGGTGAGTGTACAAAGAAGTGTGGAGTAGAGCAACTAAAATGTTGCCCATGCGAGCTATTTGAAGATGCAAAAAGCATCACAGTGAGAGTATTTGAGGATGTGCACTCATCTATTGCAGTTGTTTAAGAGCTACCTTCAAAAGTTCATCAAACATGACTTCACGTATCGATGGTAGGCTGAACAGTTTAAGGAGTGCATTATGCATTTTCTAGATGATGTAGTCATTTCAGTCGCTCATGGACTTCGCTGAAAATTACTCTTTCAAGGAACAAAATGAAATCCAATCCATGCATTTGTACTCCAATGAAGTCACCATTTTTGTGCACATTACCTACTATTGTGTTGGAGGTGAGGTGAGAAAGACTATACACTTCTTCATTTCTGACGATAAAAAGCATGACACTCTGTCTGTGCAACATTGCTTCATGCTTCATTGGCAATGGTTGAAGGACCAAGACTTGGTTGACCAAGATTGGGTTTGGTCTGATGGGGCTACATCTCAATTCAAGAAAAAGAGGCCCTTGTATTCTGTTGGGAGATATGCAGGGTTAATAGGAAAAGTAATGGTATGGAACTTTTTTGGTAGTGGTCATGGTAAGGGAGAACATGATGGGGTAGGTGCAGTTGTGAAGAGGGCTTTAAACACACGAGCAATTGAAGGACAATGGAGCTGAGCTGAAATGTGCAGCAAATGTCATGCAATTCCTTCAACACTTGTCCACCAATGGATCCATTGCACACTACCCTTCCACGCATAGGCACGTAGAACATATATTTTGAGAGGTCAAGGTGGGAGATGTGAATCGAGAGATTTGATGGGACTGTCGAGCTTTCCCCAAGGCATGCTCATTGCATTGTATTCGTGTGGCTACTCAAAACAAGATGGCTTTGCACTTTCATATAGACAACTGTCTTGTTACTGTAGTGCATGCATGCACGATCAATGGAGAAGATATAGTCACAAAACATGTGACAAGATGGAACTACCATAAGATAACTGCAACTGACGGTGGAAACAGTGATGAAGAATTTGATGAGCCTACATATGAAGGGAATTATGAAGCACTAAGCGAAGCACTCCAAGTAGGAGATATCTTTGCTTTCAATGCTAAGGAGGGCAATGAAGAAGGTGTGGAAATCTACTTCATCAAGTACACAAGTACAAAGGAGAAACTTAGAGTAGATGCGGAGGACAGTTGGGGTAATGAAATTGAAGTAGCGTCCTACATTTTGAAAGTACTCATAATCTTGTAACAAGATGTTGAGTAGAATGCAATGGTTTACATATACTCCCATCTTGTATATGATCTCACCCGAGGTCTTTGAATCTGTATACAATAGCATGTCATGGGAGTTGTAAGCTCATCTTTGGTTTACTAAATATATTTTACATTTTGGCTTTAGTCTAGCATTCAAAAGTGTTAATAAATTAGTGAACAAATATTGTCAATCAAAAGTACTTATCAACCCACCTATACACAGCTATTAGTAGTTATTAACAATTTTGAACAAGTCATAACACAGCCATTATAGCTATTAGCACAAAAAAAGCTTTGCATTATATATCTTTGCACATGTCCATTACAAAAGAGATGAGAATATGTTACATTACATCAAAATGTTACACGATAGTACAATCACCAGAGCAAAACACAGCCCCATAGAAGCCCTAATTTCTTCATCAGATCCTTGGCCGTTTGTAGAAAGGTGTATCCCATACCACCTTGGTTTCCTCTTTCTCTTCTTGAGCATCCCCGTAGGTGTCATCATGTGCCATCCGTATGTCATACTCGGTCTTGGGAGCTACACGGCTTACCACAACACCCCCACAATAGTTCAGCTTTCTCTTGGCATGTTCTTCAATAAGTGTGATAACCTGCAAGTCTTGTGCATTGCCACATTCACCAAAGACATCACCTCTCCCAACAAAAGGTCTTCTATCCATTGCTCTTAGGTACTTCCACAACCATGGGGCCAGCTTGTAAGTAAGAAATGTTGCACACCATGAATCACTCGTGGATCCAAACTTTGGTACAATATACAAGGTGCCAGGCACATTATACAAGCACTTGTAAATGCTATCATTGATAAGAAATGTGTTGTCTTCATCAAATTGACTGTTTCTCTCCCAAAAATCATCAAGATTCTTGAAAAACACAGGTTTCTTGCCATGCAAATGACAACCTTGCAAGACATCACAAGAACCTTGCCCAATGAAGCTTGTAATAACACCACACAGACCTAGAAAGCAACTACGAAATCACTCCACCAAGTTATTTTCTGTGCATGAGCTCCATATGAAGACTCTGAAGTGCCTTCTGGCCCACATCCAAAATTGGCTCGTAGAAGGGCACACAAGGAAGTAAAATCTCCTTGGCTTTAGCACCAAAATCTGTTGGTATCGAATATGCCAATATGGGAAGAACAACTCTTCTTGTAGATCCACTTTATGAATGAGAAGACCATTGAGGTCAAAAATTAGAGCATGAGGATCCTCCTCGAGACTGGCTAGGGTGGACAAATTCTCCTCAGGTGCTTCAAGCATCCATGTTGGATCATTGCAATTCAAAAAATCCCATGCATAATAGCTAGACTGGAATATATGTCTCAGCTTTTTATAGTACATGTCCTTGAGCTCCTTCTACTGCTTCAGCCTATCACAATATGGGTGAGAGGGGATACGTACCTTGGCCTCATCTTGTGCTTTTTGGGTTGAAAGCATACTTAATCCATGCTCATTTCTCTATGGATGACTGCACACACAACATTGCATATCAGGCAAGGAACATGACACTAAGCACAAAATATTACATAGGCAAGTATAGATTCAAGCACAAAACGTGATGTATGCACAAATTGAAAAACTTGATGGTTGCACTCAGAATCATTAAATGTCAAAAGACCAATACATTATTCGATGTTTCCTTCGCTCTTGGCCGAAACAAAGTTACAAAGGCATTTTTTGGGACAATAAATCACCATCATCGGTATGGCTTTTAGGAGCATCATGCTCAGGATCAGTGTGAGCACACAGTAATGGTCTTTGTTGCTTCAGTAATAGTTCTCCACACACACAGGTGTTTCCTCAAGAGCTTTCTTGAGCCGCTTGGATGATGCTTTCTCACAACTTGGTTTCTTTCACTTTGCCTGTGTCAAGCTTTCGTGCAAGGTGTCCTCACATGCTTCGTGCGATAACAATTCCTGCACATAGACAGCATGGCATTTTAGGCAAGAAACTTGACACAAAGCACAATATTTTACATTACACAAACTGAACTATGAAAATGGCAACAAACCAATGCATCATTCAATGTTTTCAGAAGCATACTTTGAAAAGATGAATCACTGTCCGCATGGCCAACATGCTCAGGATCACATGCATCCTGAGATGCACGCGTGACCCTCCTTGGCACTTTCTTTCCTTCACCGCCTTTCTATCGCTTTGCCTTCTTCAAGAAGTCCTGCAAGGTGTCTCCACATGCTTTATCCACATTACTTGGTATCTGTAAGTTTGTACCAATATCAAGTGACCTCTTGGTTGAAGATGCTGCCAAAACAGTAGGAAACTTTTAACTATCAAAAACTCTAAAGCTATTAACAACTAACACATTTAAATTTAAATGCACAATCCTCTCTCTCTCTCTCTCTCTCTCTCTCTCTCTCTCTCTCTCTCTCTCTCTCTCTCTCTCTCTCTCTCTCTCTGTTTGCATAGTCACTTGGAAGGAAGTTGGCTTCCATTGTCTCTTGGTAGCACTACAAATGACTTGACTCTTGCTCTCTAGGCAACATCACCAATCCTCTGCTTGGGTTTGTCTCTTTGAAATTATGACGGGGACATATGGCTATCCTGCTTTAATTCTGTCCTGATTTAATTCTGTCCTACTTTAATTCTGCCCCAAATTCCCCATGGTCCGTCTCTCTCCTCGGGCCTTCACTCCTCAGGTCTACTATGGTTTCCCCGCGATCTAAGATCTGGGTTGGAATGGCTTTCCCTCTAGATCATGGGCAGTCCACTAAAGAATATGTAAGATTATGGACGGTCCACTAAAGAATCTTGTGGTTAATTTCAAACAAGATTCCCTTGCTATTTTAATTTTATTTCCACTAGATGCAACTTGTAATCATTGACCCTAAAATGTACATGACTCATAGTTGAACTTGTTTCATGTATAACATTTCTTTAAATCAAGATGGTATGGCTTCATGAATAGTTTTGTCTATTCATCTATGGATATTGTTTATGTTTTAAACTAGCAACACACACACACATAGAAAACATCAAATGGACATACCCGCCAATCAATGCATGATGTCAGGACCATGCCCGGGAAGGGTGCATGACTATCTAAGGTCACCAGAGTGGCAACATCGGTGTGAGGATGGTAGGAATGATCTCTCTCTCTCTCTCTCTCTCTCTCTCTCTCTCTCTCTCCCTCCCTCTCCCTCCCTCTCCCTCCCTCTCTCTCTCTCTCTCTCTCTCTCTCTCTCTCTCTCTCTCTCTCTCTCTCTCTCTCTCAGCACGCGCGCATGCGCATGCGCAAAATCTTTGAATCTACCTCTCACTCTCCCTCAATATCACTCTCCCTCTCCCTTTCAATTTGTCTCTCCTTGTCCCTGTCAATCTCCCTCTCCCTCTTAATCTCTCTCTACCCCTCTCAATCTCTCTGCCTCTCACTCTCACTCTCAATCTCTCTCTCCCTCTCCCTCTCAATCTCTCTGTCAGTCTCCCTCATCTCCCTCTCCTTCTCAATCTCTCTATCTCTTCCTCTCTTAATCACTCTCCCTCTCCCTTTAAATCTCTCAGTCACTCTCCCTCTCCCTCTCCCTCTCCCTCTCAATCTCTCAATTCCTCTAGCTAAAGTGTCGTTGCAAAAATAGAAACCACAGGTTAATTTTGTTTCAGTTTTTGAGAAAAGACGGGTGTCACTTAAGCAATGTGTATTATAAACATCGTATAAGCAACGCTCAGGATGATGCAACCATCGCCTAACAACATCATATAAGAGATGAAAAAAACAATTGCACCTATGCGACAGCCTTAGCGATGAAAAAATATTGTTGTTTAAACAACACTTTTAAATAAAAAATTCTATATACGACATCACTTATGCGACGATTCTCATCTCATCAATGACGCTCGCTATTTTTACCTCTAAATTTTCCCTGTTGCTAAAGGGGGGTCTTTCTTCTATGTCTTGTTTGTATTTGTTTTGTAGGGGTTTCACTCATTTTCTCTTGAGGCTCAAGCTCTCTCTTGGTATCTCCCGCTCAAGTCCTCCCTCAAGATGCCAATTATCTTACAATCTCTCTAGTAAGTGCCCCAATCTCATTGTCTTCAGTTTTTGTTTTTAATGCAAGGCCATGCTTTGAATGTTGCCCCTGCATGTGGGGTTTGGGTAGGTAGATCCTTGAAGACTATGCTCCTCTTCATCCCAAAGCTTCGACACAAACCCCTCTACCCCTAATCCAGCTCATTCCAATACCAATTAGTGGAGGGAAATGTAGTCCTCAACAATGTCAGGCTTCAGCAATGAGATAAAGACCTGAACCCGTGAGTTATGCCGTATAGTCTTCGCCCACACAACTTTATGAGTATATGGCATAATCTCGATCAAGGAAAGAAGGACCACATCGTCATTCAAATCAAGAGTGAGTTTAGGCCATTTCTAGGTAGTGAAGAGGTCCATCCTAGATGGATTAAAGGTCTCATGGTGAAGAGGTCCATCCTAGATGGATTAAAGGTCTCATGGTGAAAGTATTGAAGCATTGGTGCAGTGTCGTTACATGTAGGGTAAAGATAGGGGGAGAAAAGCCTTGCTATTGTATATAAGATATTTGGGATGAGAAGTGCAGGAAGAACAATGTGAATCCCCGCAGCAGGTATAAGAAGGAGGAGGTGGCCATAGCCAAGTGGATGGAGAGCGTAGGGAGCTCCCATATTGGGAGCAGTGGAAAGGATGCGTTCCACACGTACTTTGGAAGTATTAATAGTACACTCGCTCACTTTTATTAACATAATGTGCATTTTATTTTTGTTATATATTTATGGTCGCTTTAAGCATATCACTCACTTTTATGGTTGGTTTACAGAGCAAAGAGACGTCGATCATGCAGTGAATGATGCGGAGGAA
This sequence comes from Cibotium barometz, assembly GCF_041138505.1. Lineage (NCBI taxonomy): Eukaryota > Viridiplantae > Streptophyta > Polypodiopsida > Cyatheales > Cibotiaceae > Cibotium > Cibotium barometz. Next base: position 159,650 of record NW_028229435.1, on the reverse strand, counting down.
AAATATGCCTTAAAGCATGGCACACATACCCTCCATGAGCAACTTGAGCAATAGGGTGTCAATGTCAACTAAACAGATGTGGTAAATATGGTGAGCACTCTATAATTTTCACCCATGCTAAAGTCTTTCATCACTTGCCATTTCTAAGTTTTTACGTTATGAATATTTTTTTAGGGACTAATGCCAAGCCTTGAGTTCACTAATGATTAGGTTCGGCCTTGCTTGCAAGACACTCTCTACACAAGCAATGTCTTTAAGTACTTTTTTTTCATCTTGATGTGTTTTAGCATATATTGTAAACATAAATAAAAGATGCTATGTAATTTCTTCTAAGTAACAAAAATCCATGTTTTGTAAAATTTGAGTAGAGTTGGTGTAACTACTCTTCAATGCTGGCATAGTGGTGCATTCAACACAATTACACTTGTATATACCATTATGTCAAAAAAAAACTTAAAACGTGCATGCGTCAAAGTAATTGTCAAGATAACTGTCAAAATAGGCGTCCATATTTGTGTCGATAAAAACATCCAAAAACATCGTCGTAAAAAAACATAATTTTGACTCTTACTACAACACTTATTTCGGCACTCATTTCTACGCTTATTTTAGCAGTTATTTCGATGCTTTTGGGAACTTTTTACAAGTTCATTTCCATCTACATCCATAGTTGTATCTTTCTTTATGCAATGAGTAAGCATTTACGTCCATAGTTGTGTCTTGCCAATTTCATCTTCTAATTCCATTTCTTGGATGGTAGGGAGGAATATCTCTAGTCCTAAGAGGACTCTCGCCATCTCTTTGAATCTAGACATGGAAAATTCCACTCACCATATTATTTTATTATTTCATAAGTTTTTGAGGTCTCTTGAAGACATCCAAGCATAACTGACGGCGGTTACCAAGTTCTATTCTCTTCAAGCCCTCTCTATCTCACAAAGGAAGTTACTTCACATTGCAATAAGAGCTTACACGTCTCACAATCTACTCTCTCTCACACAAAAAATGGATGATGACATGAGATAATTAGTCATCTAATCTCTGCTCTCTCTCTCTCTCTCTCTCTCTCTCTCTCTCTCATATAGAGAAGTAAAGAGCAAGTAGAAAACTAGAGAAGTAGAGAAAAGGGGGATTGTATCCATTCATTATGAGATAATATATTATATACAACTAGCCCTTATTCATACTTGTCACCCAACAATACTAACTAAACTAAATGAGTATGGGGTATCCATATTCCTCATAAATGTTACAACTTTTATAGTGCATGTGCATGACACTTTTTGCTCACTCTCATAAATGACAGAAAGCATATAAAAACCAAAATGGCATCAATAGAAAGATAGGTCAGTTGCATCTAAAATTGTCAAATATCTGACTATTGTGTGTCCTAGGATGCCACTCCTAGACTTACTTATTTAAGGGATAACTATCCTACTCAATACTCTCTATTGATACATGATACACCTCACTCTTACACATGATACACCTAGCTCATATACACTCCTTTAATATGATACACCTCACTCTTACACAAGATACACCTAGCTCATATACACTCATGATACACCTCACTCTTACATACGATACACCTAGCTCATATACACTCATTCAATATGCTAAAACTATATACATTATAGTAATACGGATGAACAAGTAGAGACGATCCGTAAAATATTTAATGGCTCTGACACAAAGTTTTAGTATAATGGAGTCCATGGATCCATCATTAAAACATTAGGCTACCAAACATTTATATAGATTATCACTTGACATGTGGCATTAATGTGTTGTTCCTAGTGTGTAATGCTTAGATTACTCCATGATTGGTTCTAACGATGTGATATCCAAGACTTTATTAACTTTTTGATTGGTTGCTTCAGCTTAGTTTTCTTAGGAATTTTTACCCTTGGATTTTTAAAAATATGATCATGCCAATTTGTTGTTTGATCACATCGAATGGTGCGAGTGCACTATGAGCTTAAGATAATTTCAAGCATTACGAGTTCCCAACCGTATGTTAAAACTTGTTACAACCCTTGAAACCATGCCATCGTCAATTCTTCAACAAACTATTGGATCTCAACCACTTCAGCAGGTCAAGCTAGAAGATGTTGTAGTATGCACACAAGAATGATGCACAAGTGTGGCAGTAGTGTTGGAGTTATGTCGTTGCAAAAATTGAGGCAAGCTCCATGACCAGGTAATGCTCACTAACTAACATTTTTTTTTTCCGAGAATGCTCACTAACTGACATTGCTCACGTGGGAACATAATTAAGGGATGGATAATGTAGTATGCAATAGTCATTTGTGTACTTGTTGCTAGAGATATGGATGTGGCCATATCCATGGGTAGTGTGGAGTTGTCGGTAAACCAATGTGGGAGGGCTGCAACATTTGGAATAGAAGGTGGATAAAAAGAACTAGGTCTATCTTTCATGCACAGGTGGCCCAGGACTAAATCGAAGCAATGCCATGATGGGTGAGAATGGTTTGGTGAGGCCATGGATGCACAAGATTGATGACAGAGATAATATGTAGTATTGGATGGATAAGGCAAATTTTGGGGATGCACATGGTGGCGACCACATGGCATGATTGCTTTAATATGTCTCTCAGTAGATATATGTAGTGCCTCAATAGTAATGCAAGCTAATGGCAAAAAATAATTCTCTCTTTGGATTGAATACACTTCCATTTTTATAGATCAAATACCTAGCTCTAATCATCTAAGTCATTCATGGATGCACCTTCTAACCAAATTTCCACCTCTCTCCATTCATCTGACTCCATGTGTTGAGTTTTTCTCCATGATCTCCCATACATCCACCATTGTAAACCTTGTATTTTTCCTTCCTATACTTGGATGTGGCTCCTCGTTCCTCCTTTTCTAGAATGTAGTACCATTGTGTATGCTCTAGGGTTGCATTTAATATTAACACGAGCATATTCTTGAAGTATATCACTCTTATTGTTGGATAAACGGGTCATAAATAGAATCTTTACAACTATTTCTCAATGCTAGATTTTGTGTAGAAAAATGCATGCACACAAGCCTTTTGAAGATGTCCATGTTCCATGATAACAATGAGCGCTACCAAAATATTCATTCCATCCTAACCAGCCTCGTTTCTCCCATGGATGGTGCTATTCCTGATTCCATCCTAACCAGCCAATATTGAATTGGTGGTCGGCTGCTGGTGGCGCGATGACCATGCCTATAAATAAACGTAGCGCAGCCCTCGTCTTCTTCGACATTTCTACGCTACGGGCTCAGGCGCAAGAGCAGAAAGTACCATGGCTCCTCGTGTCTTCTCCATTGGGCTCGGCGCCGCTGCAGCAACGCTGCTAGTGATGCTCTCGTGCTTCACAGGTTGGTACACCTACAGACACTAATTATACTCTCGTGCTTCTCAGGCTTGCGGTTGTGTTGGAGTTGCGTTAATTAATTGAGTTGTGTTTGCACTGTGCAGGACCAGGGCTGTGCAGTCGCGTTATTGGCCCGCGTGTGCCTGTGCCTCCCTCGGGCTCCGATGTGACCACTCCCAATCACAGCATCCAGCTATCGCCCTCCCACTTCCCTGATGAACGACCTCAGCCCAACCTGCCACCTGCTAAAAGCTTCTTCGCCGCCCATGTCCGCCCTCGCATCCCTGTGCCTCCTTCCGGCCCCTCCCATGATTATACTCCTGACGGCCCCAGCTTCTTCGCCACCCACATGCGCCCACGCATCCCTGTGCCTCCCTCTGGTCCCTCTCGTCCCCCTCAGGACTATGCTCCTGACGGGCCCTCTCAGAAGTGACTTTAAATCAATCTGGATTCTTCGATTTGTATAGCGCTGCATGATGAATTGAATTTTGGCTGTTAAGGGATCACTTATTCCGGATTGTCTTGTGTTTAGCGTTAATTTAAAACTTTGTGGTCTCTTTAAAGTTAGCTTAGTGTTAATTTTAAACATTGTGGTCTGTTTAAAGTTAGATTAGTGTGTAAATCATCCTTGCGAAGGACGATTTTTTGAGACAGAGGTGGAATTATTGGACACCCTACACCCACTTATTATTAGATTTGAACTAGTTCAAAGCAGCATGTGCCAAGGAAGCCATGGTAGCACATTGTAAAACTTTTAGTAATCCATGAGTATCACTTGTTAATATTTTATAAAGAAATTCCAAATCAAGACATCATGCCTAAATAAATGATCAGGTACTCCCAAGTAAGCAACTATGGCTTCGTTTTTTACAAAATAAAGGACGTGACAAAAATGGGACGAAATACACATTCATTCCAACAATTGTAAACCTTATTTGACTTCTGAATTCTTGTGTATTCGTTAGTATTTAGTCCACATGGCATCTCTCCATTACTAGATAGGGACAACTCTAGTCAACAAAGTACAAAGTAGGTGAGTTATTACTCATCTAATGTAAGATCTTGTGTATTCGTTAGTATTTAGTCCACATGGCATCTCTCCATTACTAGATAGGGACAACTCTAGTCAACAAAGTACAAAGTAGGTGAGTTATTACTCATCTAATGTAAGATCTTGTGATAAACTCTCAAACTTGTTGATTCATAAAATGTGTTTTTCTAGTGAGCCCTTAACTTTCCAATCCTCACTGCATCATGTAACAATTACCATGGAGCAAGAACCAAGTTTGTCATGTGGTCCTTATTTTTTAGATCTTGAATGAGTTCAAGAAAGATTTTAAGTTTGTCAATCCCATCCTGTGGAGCTTATTGAGAAGCATGAGCCAATCGTTGAAAGAAGCAATGTTTCGAATAGATGAAGTATCAATGGCAAGGGCTAAAATGTCAAAATCTATGATAAAGTTTATGAAATTATTGGAAATCAAAACAAGAGACTAGAGATTGAATCAAAGGAGTAGGTTTAAGAAGTGGATTCTTATAGCCAAAAGCCCCCAATTCATTGATCCATTGCAGATTCTATAAATTTACAACAAACAACCAAGAACTTCTTAAGTTAGATCTTTGAATCTTCAAAAAATAAAAAGTAAGAAACATATAAAGTGTTAGATATGATAATTAAATACTAAACTCCAAGGGTTTCCATAAATTTCACTTTATGGGCGAGGTGATATTGTGTGTTAGATGTTTCCTAACCCATAGTAATTCACCCTAGTGTTTAATATTTTAAAGAAATATTGAACATTTAGTTAGTAAAGAGTTATAAGGTCAAAAAAGAGAATAGTATCTGATTAATATAATCTCCCAATCATACAAGAGTTATAAGGTCAAAAAAGAAGATAGTATCTGGTTAATGTAATTGCTCAATCATACAAGCTTGTATTTTAAGATGGAAACTTGCAGTCAATGGAGTTATCAAAAAGGCTATCTTTATCTCTGGTGGATACAGATCTCTTTTTTTTAAAGTGAGCCTTTGAACTTAGAAACCTCACTTAAGTTCTGATTTAACTACATAGCATGCACCTTGATACTTTGTTGATTTTTGAAACCTACATGTTGGTGGCCTTGTTTAATGGATTGTATTCTAGTTTTTCGAGTAGAAGGGTATGCATACTAATTCAAATTGTTAAAAGCTCCTTCAAAATTGGTTTATGTATGTATACACACACAACACACATGCGTTTATGTGTGTATTTGGAATCTTGCTCCAACTTTTGGTCTATAAGTTGTTTTTTGAAAATAAGTATATAAAAGAATCACATAGGCAAACATACATGCTTTGCCCTAGGCTTTTTTAAAAAAAAGTCTATATGGTTAAGTACATTACTTGTATCCATAAATAGATGAGAATTTTTGGGACTTAGTTCAAAGCACAAAGGAGACTTGGGATTTTTTTTGGAAACTCTTAAAATTATAAAACGTTACCTTATACCCTTATAAACAAATTTACGCTAAAGAAACTCTCCTAAGTGTTGGAGCACGATTATACTGATGTCATACATGCATGGACAACAAGTGTGAGCACGCAATGACACCTAACCTTCCAACAAGTTGACTACAAGTCCTAACTTAAGTTATTTGTTGATGGTGGCAGGTAAGCAATTGGATCACTTGTCGGTGGGTGCGTTAGATAAACCGGAGCTCGATATGGTTTTTTACATCAAATTAATGATGGTTTTACAATTTTCACTACTTTCAAATAAACCTTTTTGGCCCCTTTTTTGGAAGACTAATTTAAATACCCTATGTACTGAGGACTTACTAATATTTTTTTATCAAAACATATATTCCTAGATCATGACCACCTATTCCCGAAAAACGATCCATTTAATCATTAAACCACACACTTAATTCTATTTAAGGACTCCATATTAGGGTCTTTAAAATCAACAAAGAATCAAAATGCATCCCAAATAGTTAAATCCAAAAATTAAACTTGTATTAAGTGGGGTTTTTTAATTGCCAAATTTTACCTTCAAAAATCTAGCTGTGCATGTACAAACTGTTATGAACAAAACAACCTATATTTTCTTAATTTTTACTACCCAAAGTGTAATTTCTAATCAAATAGGGTTTCATTTCAGAATATAATAGTTGAAATCTTTTGCGTATTTTTAACTAAGATAAAATACTCTTTTTTTTTCTCTAGCCACTAAGTCAAATAGAGAATAAAAAATGCATGTTTCAAGTAGATAAACAATAAAAATTGATCAAATTCCTAAGTAGGCTTTTATAAAAACCCTACCTAAGCCATGTTAATCGAATAGCGATCCGATTTCGAAATCCTCAAGCTAGTGTTTTCTCCATCAAAAATCTTAATTATACTACTAATTACTTGATTTATAATAAGTGATCTCTGCTAAAAATGAGTGATTTCTTTCTGCTAGTTTTTTTCAAAAAGCTTGGGAAGGCTTTTGAGATTATGAATGAGGAGGGGCCCTGAAATAGAAAAGGATACCAAGAGTTATGAGTAAGATGGAAAAATCTTTCTGAAATGCAGTTATGTCTCATAAATTTCAAAGCTAGGGTGGAAGATTGAAGAAGGTAAAAAAATCAAGTTCAGTAGAAGCCTTAAGAGGCTAATATTATTTTTCTAAAGAATTATAAGAGAAAATTATTTATGCATAGGTCAAGAAACTTTCTATTTAATTTTGCATGCATAATGATTGCATTCTTTAAAGCAAGCTTTTTTGGAAAAAATCTGCGGATTCAACTTCCAACGCCCTCTTTTAATATAAGGGCTATCCAGTATAAAATTAAGGCACCCATTTTGGGTTAAAAAGGCCACCATCCAAGGTGCATAAATGTATTGAACCAATATGGTTCCATCACCTAGAAGTTGATAAAAATCCACCTTGGTTTGAACCACGTGAAAGAGCTAGTTGGATCACCAAAAAAACCGTTCTTTATTTTAAAAAACAAATGACTAATAACATGATCCGTGTATCTATCTTTTTCACAAAAAGTGAAAAATCTGCATTGGATATCTAAAATCTAATGGTAACAAGATACTCCCCAATCTTATTGACTATGCTATAGGCGCCTACTTTAAGCCATATAAGTCTTTGTGTAGCGTGCATACAAAATCTCAGTGTGTATCACTCTCATAACCCGGTGGCTACATCATGTATACTTCTTCTTAAAAATCACCATGCAAGAAAGTATTATTTACATCCATCTAGTGTAAATACCGACCCTTTATTGTTGCAACTATAGTAATTCTCGCAGTTGTCATTCTCGCAACCTAGTCAATGCCATAGGTTTGCACATAACCCTTGGTAGCCAATATTTCCTTGCACCTGCTCAGTGATCCATGTAAGTTATGCTTGACCTTATACACCCACTTATATCTAACACTATAACATAATGACAGTATAACAATGTTTTTAATAGCGTTATTATAACTACAAGCCTTGACAAATGTCCGGATCATTTCACTACTAACAAATGCTGCTATATTCAATGCAACAGGAGCAGTGTTCAGTAGTAGCAGAGAGAAATAGTTACTGTGCAATGTTATTTTAATGTTATAAACACTTCCCAGGAGCGAAAATAAACCTTTAAAAAAAGATGGGGAAGACTAAGAATTTCTCATAGAACTCCCTGATCTATCCGAGCTTTTAAAAAGAAGTTGTCTGTCCTAGATTTTTTTATAATAAAGAGATAGTAGAAAGAAGTGGACAAAAACATTTACAAAAACATATATTCATTGATTTCAAATGATTACAAAATATTGATGAGGCGTTTAGCCATATACAAAATAAAGCTAAAGGGATCATGACTAATCATCATTGTCATCTTCATCGTTATCCTCATCTTAAGAAACACTTTTCTTTATCCTCATGGTTTTCTTTATGTGCATAGTTCGGATCATCTTCACTTTCCTACATGTATATGCAAACATGAATAAGATAATTATTAAATAGTAAAAGAGAACATATACATAAGAAAAAGGCTTATATATTAATAAACCCTCGTTAGCTGCAATTCTCAAAACGGACTCATTCAAGGGAACATCTCGCATATGCGCATCCATGCCCATAAATATTTTCGGGGGGCTGCATACCCATAATCATTTATGTCTTTGTTGGGGGGTGACCAACAATCTCTCTCTAAAGAAACAATAAAATTGAAGATCAAATTGTATTTTATTAAGAGAAGAGTAAAATAGAAGTCCAAATTAGATTAATGCAAGGATGAAAATATACATGTATAAAGCGTGCATTAAATGACGTTTTTCCTCGTGAGACGACCCAAAGTGAGAAGCTCCTTGCTTCCGTAGTCTTGAAGCACTTGCTGCGGGACTACTTGTTGTTTGTATGCATATAGATTCTTCTTCACAAAGCTTTGTGCATGCCTCCACTCCTCTTATGTGCAAGCACTAGGATTCTCGGAGTTTGACTTAGCAACTCTCTTAATGTCTGCTCGTCTACTATTAGAGAGAAAAAGCTCCATTTTTTTCATAAACTCATCTAGTAGAGAGAAAAGCTTCATTTATTTTTCATAAACTCATCCTAGAAGCCAAGACTTTTAAGAACATCAATAACATACTGTTTTAAAATTTTATCTTATGCTTTCCATTTTTTTTAAACAATTTCACAAGCTCCTACTTTCACGCTGTCGTGCCACAGCACGTCTATGGTGTGAAACCATGCATGTGAGGCCATTAAATGCAAATCCAGATGCATGGGATTAAGTGCCTGTGTACATATGGGATGTATGGCGTGTGGAGGGTTTTGCTTTTGAGGGCGTCGCCAGGTGTACAGGTGAAATGGTTTGGTGTTGAGCTTGTTACAGGCCTGTCTGGAGTAAGGTTCACTGCTGGAAGAGTATCAGCTGCTCGATGGCTTTGGAAATGTATACGCGTCCCCAAGGATACAATGGGCAATTAAAGGTTGCATTTGAAGAAGGTGTGGAAGGCATGGGTAATTTAAAGGTTAAAGGATAGTGCTGCTTTGGAGCATAGGTGTAAAAAGGATATTATGGTGGCCATTTTTCAAAACAAATAAATAAATAAAAATAAGGATTAATATGGCCAATATGGGCAAAGCCACATGGCTGTTGATGGGGGCCGCCAGCGAGAGAGTCCAGAATATACGAAGCGTGGAGGTGACGGTGGGCGGCAGCTGCTGCAGAGAAAAAAGACAGGCGGCCACTTTGGTCACGTGGAAAAAGTCGCCTGGGGAGAGGAACAGTGGGTGCTGCAGCAGATAGGCGCAGCTGGAAGTGAAGAGTAGGGGTCTCGTTGGAGCGCAGGACAGCAGAAGCCTGCGTGTGTTTTGGGTGGTTTGCTGTAGCCACAGGAGCTGGAGCGAAGGGAGTTCGCGGGGTTAGCTGACAGAGGACCGCCGTGTGAAGAGCCGCCGAGGTGCTGGTGTGTGCGCAACCATTGGAGCGTGCCAGCGATGAGGGCTGGAAGGTCGCAGAAGATGTAGCGGCTAGAGGAGCCGTGACTGAGAACAGAAGCGTAGCTGTTGGTCGGAGGTGACGGGCTGCAAGTGTGGAGCGCAGCTGCAGTAGGCAGCGCATGAGGCACCCAAGTTGGTAAGCGGGCTGACGAGCTGACAACGCAAGTCAAGGGAGAAGGTGTACAGCTGCAACTACAAAAGAGAAGGGGAGAAGGGGGGGCTCTCGGGTGTATGTGCAGAAGGCACCAGGTTGATGATTCAGGAAGGAGGACGCTGCAGCTGACTAACGACGGGGCAATGAACAGACAGAGGCGAGGAGAGTGAAAAAGCCCTGCCTGATTCTCATCTTTGGGCAACATCGCCTGACGCTCCCTTCAGCCATAGCCAGACCTGTTTCTTGAGCTATTTGAACTGGCTTCACCAGGCATCAGATTGCAGGCACGACAACGTACATAACAAAGTTGGTGTGAGCATGATTTTGCTTTTGTATGCTGTGGGATCCACATGCTCTATGTCTTTGAAGTGGAGGCTAGCTATTGGCCGCTGTGACTCTTGGGATTGTTTTCAGCAGCTAGCAACATAGTTCCAAAAGATGTCCTGGACAACCTATGTCTGGTTGGGATGAGTTGAAAGCAATTTCAAAGGAATATGATTATGACAAGGGTTTTGACATTTGTTGGCTGTACATGTGTGTGAAGCTTGGAATCTAACTCTTGGCAAATATTGTTGATGTGTCTATGATCCAAGGAATGCAAAGTGAATGCATAAGCCTTGAAGGCTCAGTATTGTGAATATGATGTGATGGTTCATAAAGCTGAGGTCCTATGTTATGACATGTTATGATGATGTCAGCCTTGTCTTGATATGAACTATGGTGCCAATGCTGGCCGTGAATCTTGGATGTATATACCTATGAGATGTTTTTCTAGGGTTTGATGTGTTGAGTTTTATGAATCAAGCTATGTTAATGCCAGTTTTTGGCTTGGATCATGAGGCTTTCGTTTGCTTTCACTACCCATGTATGGTTGAGTCTTAAATTTATGATGGTTCTAGCTTTTGCTGGTGATGCCCCTTGAAGTTCAACCACTTACTCTCACAGCCAGAAGCCTCGCGCTTTCCCAGCGACACCGCCCACGTCACGACAGCTTTGGTGAACCCGACGTGAAACCGCTGGGGTGAGAGTACGTAGAGATGGCTAGCAAAATGGAGCATTTATATGCAGAGATGAAAGAGCTTGAAGAGCGGTTTAGGAAGATTGAAGAAGAAAAGCGAATTCAGGAAGCGGTGGAAATTGCAGTGCAATTGGTGTATGACAGGGTCAATATATTTGATGGTTACGATCCAGAAAGCTATCTAAGGTGTTACGAGACAGAGATGAAGAATCAAGGGGTTCCTGAAAACATGATGATTGCATCTTTTGCATACCTTATAAGTCCTGATTTAAAAGATGAAGTGCTGGAACTAGCAGAGTATCACTCCAAACGATGGAATGATTTTGCAGATGCACTTATTTATGCGAGTTCCAGGTATAATGTGAGCTGTGATAGTGTTCCAGCAACAATCCGAGCCAATTTAGAAGCCGTTGTCGATGCATGTCTTATGGAGGATAATCAATTGCTATTCAAGGCTGATACAGAGATTGTGGAGGCTGTTTATGCTAAATTAGGACTGCAAAAATCCATTAGTGAGCAACAAGGCCTTCACAGTGACAAAAGCGATGCTTTGCTACAGCCTCATAAAGATGCAATGGGTGAACTGTGCAAGTATAATCTGTCTTCCTTGTTTGAGGGTGCAGACATACAGGGTCCTATAATCATACCACATGATGTGTGTGTGCCTATGCTTGAGGAGACACTTGATTCAGAGAGCTTCAGGACAGGTGCTCAAGACCCAATACACGAGGAAGAGGACATCGCTAATAGTTTCCTCTTGGGCTGTGAAGCATGTAAGCTGTGTAAACTTGAGGATTCTCATGACGAAAGTGCTCATTTGAAGGGTATTCCTCAGGTGTCGTATCATATGTGTGAAGAACAGTAGGAACCAATGCTTCTTGCTGAAAGCATGATTACAGAGTTTGAAGACCTAAGACAAGAAGAAGATGCTATCATTACTGCATTCTTATCTGGTTATGATGCTTATAAGCAGGATGATGTACATGAATATGCAGACGGGCCACAAGTATGTGTGATTGATTTAGAGGGGGTGAGTGATATGGGTGATTCCAACAGTGATGTTGCTTCTGAAGCTGGTTGCCAAGGTTCTTTGGATTTGGGTTATTCTGGAATGCTAACAGGGTGTTCCAACAATAAACAGGGTGATGCTATGTCATCAGTGTCAGGGTTACCTTGCAACCACATTTGTGAGCAACAATCTCGAGCTTGGAAGCCTGTTTATGATGATGATTTGGAGAGGGAAATTGAATCTGTCTTTTTGGATCATACAGGGTTCAATGACATACAGATTCAAGGGTACTCAGGTGAGGGACCCATAATTCTAAGCCCATCTGCAGATAGGTATCAAGAAATACTGGGAGATAACATGCAGGATATCCAAAGTGTGGTCACAGAGCCTCATGAGGCTGCATATGAGCAACCAAATGGATATAGTTATGGGGGTATGAATGTTCATGATAATCAACATGTGGGATTGCAAGATGATAATGGCTTCAATGTGATTGATCCTGGATTGGATGCTATCCTAGATGATGCATTGGATGATTTCATGGTATATAATAGATCCCCATCAGCTTTGAGCTCTTCTATGCTTGATGCTAGTCAACTGTCGGTTGCAAGTGAGGATGTGCAGGTGTTATGTAAGCCAAATGATTGTGATGAGATTGATTCAGAGCTGGAGGCTATTCTCGATGATGCCTTGTTGGACTTTGTATGTGTTGATGCTTTTCCGTCTTTGGATGAGAAGAATGAATGTTTGTCAGTGGGTGAGCTGGATCCAGGCAAGGTAGATTTGGATGGGATGTTATCAAGTGTGTATTCCATGCTGTTAATGCAGTTGTTATTTGGTGTGGCCATACAATATGTGGTGCAAAGGCTTCAAACATGGCCTGAGGAAAATTTTGAAGCAAATTATTTTGAAGAGCATCCCACTTTGAATGATGAGGAAAATTATGCATATGCAGGGAATCTAAGTGAGGATAGGGCTTCATATGAGCAAAGGATATGGCACATATGCCAAAAGCGATTGGTATTTGATCCAGGTGGGAAAGTAGAACCATTCAGATTTGATTGCTAAGATATAAATATCTTGCAGGCTAGGGGGGGTAGGCTAAGATGTCATGCTATGTTTCAACAAAGGATAACCCCTTGACCTGTGTGGCACATACCAGAGGATGTGCAGGTTTAGAGGGGGTGGATGTCGTGCCACAGCACGTCTATGGTGTGAAACCATGCATGTGAGGCCATTAAATGCAAATCCAGATGCATGGGATTAAGTGCCTGTGTACATATGGGATGTATGGCGTGTGGAGGGTTTTGCTTTTGAGGGCGTCGCCAGGTGTACAGGTGAAATGGTTTGGTGTTGAGCTTGTTACAGGCCTGTCTGGAGTAAGGTTCACTGCTGGAAGAGTATCAGCTGCTCGATGGCTTTGGAAATGTATACGCGTCCCCAAGGATACAATGGGCAATTAAAGGTTGCATTTGAAGAAGGTGTGGAAGGCATGGGTAATTTAAAGGTTAAAGGATAGTGCTGCTTTGGAGCATAGGTGTAAAAAGGATATTATGGTGGCCATTTTTCAAAACAAATAAATAAATAAAAATAAGGATTAATATGGCCAATATGGGCAAAGCCACATGGCTGTTGATGGGGGCCACCAGCGAGAGAGTCCAGAATATACGAAGCGTGGAGGTGACGGTGGGCGGCAGCTGCTGCAGAGAAAAAAGACAGGCGGCCACTTTGGTCACGTGGAAAAAGTCGCCTGGGGAGAGGAACAGTGGGCGCTGCAGCAGATAGGCGCAGCTGGAAGTGAAGAGTAGGGGTCTCGTAGGAGCGCAGGAAAGTAGAAGCCTGCGTGTGTTTTGGGTGGTTTGCTGTAGCCACAGGAGCTGGAGCGAAGGGAGTTCGCGGGGTGAGCTGACAGAGGACCGCCGTGTGAAGAGCCGTCGAGGTGCTGGTGTGTGCGCAACCATTGGAGCGTGCCAGCGATGAGGGCTGGAAGGTCGCAGAAGATGTAGCGGCTAGAGGAGCCGTGACTGAGAACAGAAGCGTAGCTGTTGGTCGGAGGTGACGGGCTGCAAGTGTGGAGCGCAGCTGCAGTAGGCAGCGCATGAGGCACCCAAGTTGGTAAGCGGGCTGACGAGCTGACAACGCAAGTCAAGGGAGAAGGTGTACAGCTGCAACTACAAAAGAGAAGGGGAGAAGGGGGGGCTCTCGGGTGTATGTGCAGAAGGCACCAGGTTGATGATTCAGGAAGGAGGACGCTGCAGCTGACTAACGACGGGGCAATGAACAGACAGAGGCGAGGAGAGTGAAAAAGCCCTGCCTGATTCTCATCTTTGGGCAACATCGCCTGACGCTCCCTTCAGCCATAGCCAGACCTGTTTCTTGAGCTATTTGAACTGGCTTCACCAGGCATCAGATTGCAGGCACGAGAACGTACATAACAAAGTTGGTGTGAGCATGATTTTGCTTTTGTATGCTGTAAGATCCACATGCTCTATGTCTTTGAAGTGGAGGCTAGCTATTGGCCGCTGTGACTCTTGGGATTGTTTTCAGCAGCTAGCAACATAGTTCCAAAAGATGTCCTGGACGACCTATGTCTGGTTGGGATGAGTTGAAAGCAATTTCAAAGGAATATGATTATGACAAGGGTTTTGACATTTGTTGGCTGTACATGTGTGTGAAGCTTGGAATCTAACTCTTGGCAAATATTGTTGATGTGTCTATGATCCAAGGAATGCAAAGTGAATGCATAAGCCTTGAAGGCTCAGTATTGTGAATATGATGTGATGGTTCATAAAGCTGAGGTCCTATGTTATGACATGTTATGATGATGTCAGCCTTGTCTTGATATGAACTATGGTGCCAATGCTGTCCGTGAATCTTGGATGTATATACCTATGAGATGTTTTTCTGGGGTTTGATGTGTTGAGTTTTATGAATCAAGCTATGTTAATGCCAGTTTTTGGCTTGGATCATGAGGCTTTCGTTTGCTTTGACTACCCATGTATGGTTGAGTCTTAAATTTATGATGGTTCTAGCTTTTGCTGGTGATGCCCCTTGAAGTTCAACCACTTACTCTCACAGCCAGAAGCCTCGCGCTTTCCCAGCGACACCGCCCACATCACGACAACGCGTGCTTGACAGAGAATCAAGGATGGTGGGCCACCTCGAATGGAGGGATGTTGGTGGGTTGATGGTGGCCATGCCAATATATAAACGTAACGCAGCCCTCGTCTTCTTCGACATTTCTATGCCATGAGCTCAGGCGCAAGATCAGAAAGTACCATGGCTCGTCGTGTCTCCATGGTCGGCACCGCTGCACAATTCTACTAGTGATGCTCTTGTGCTTCACAGGTTGGTACCTCCTCTACTTACTCTTTGCCGTTGTGTTGGAACTGCATTAATTGACTTGTGCAGATCGACTTATTAATTTGTAGGACTAGGGCTGTGTAGGTGCGTCATGGGCCCTCATGTGCCTATGCCTCCCTCGGGCTCCAGCAAGACCGAGGTGACCACTCCCAGCCTCAACATCTAGCTATCGCCCTTTCGCTTCCTTGATGATGTACCTCTGCCTAACTTGCCACCTGCAAAAAGCTTCTTTACTGCCCATGTTGGCCCTCGCATCCCTATGCCTCCTTTCGAGCCCTCCCACGATTATAATCCTGATGGCCCCAGCTTCTTCACCACCTTGTTCCTCCCTATGGTCCCTCTCAGGACTATACTCTTGGCGGCCCCTCTCAAAAGTGACTTTGAATTAATCAAGATTCTTCATTTTGTATAGCACCCCACGATTATGTGGGGAGCCGACCTATTTAAAGAACCCGAGAATCAGTTGAATCAAAAATTGGATTATTGAATCATAAATAAAGAAACTTAACAAGAATTTTCGTATTGATAGGAACATGGATCGAGGTCGTCGTGGTAGAAATGTTAACCCCCAACTTGATGAAGAAGAGCTCGACCTGGATGTTCGTAAAACTCTTCATAGTTCGCAGCCTGGTCCCTTCAAGGGTAAAGGGAAACAATTAGGTGAAGTTGTAGAAAAGTGGATTGAGGCCATGGAGGAATATTTTGATGTAACTGGCTACAATGAGAGAAGCAACATGGCTCTCGCCAGGTTAAAGATTATGGAAACGGCCAGGGTTGCGTGGAGGAATCACTGCGAGACAAACCGTCTCGATCGAAATACCCAAACCTGGACCGATCTCAAGGCTTACCTCAGAAAGAGGTTTTATCCCCCAAGCTTTCTTGAAACTAAGATGAATGAATTCTTGGAACTAAAGCAGGAAAATCGGACAATTGAAGAGTACCATCAGGCTTTTGCCCTTCTTTGTAAATATTTCCCTCAATTGGATGAAGAGCAGTTGATGGCCAGGCTCATTCGAGAAATGAACGAGCCATTGGATACTCTAGCCAAGAATGCCAAACCTATCTCATTGGCTGAAGTAGTAAGAATGGCGAAGGATTTTGCCAAAGCCTTTGATGTCAAAGTCCTGCCAAAGCTAGCACCATCACCTTTCAAAAGGTTTTTATTTCCAGAAGGTGATTCCAAGCTTCCTCTGCCTAAGAGATATCAGGATCAAACCCAGGATATGGGAAGTTCCAGAATGGAAGAAATGTCCTTTTCTCGAAACTTAATCCCCTGGAATTCAACTTCAGAAGTTCCACCCTTGAACAAGAGAGTGAAATGCTATAACTGTCAAGGATTTGCACATCGCAGTATGTATTGCCCAACTCCTTTTGGATCAAGGTTTTCAGGGTAGGAAAATCACAGATCAAGATTCCAGACTCCAGCCCCTTCCTTCCAAAGTAATCAGGGTTCTATCCGCCAAAATCAGGGAAATCCCAGAGGTGGACCCTCTATCCAACCTGCAATTTCAATCCAAAGTAATACAAGACCTCCACCTCAGAATAGGGGAAGTCAAAGAGAGTTGTTCCTAAATCGGCCATCCACTTCCAAGGCAGTAACACTGGAAGTGATTGAAGAAGAAGAAGAAGATGAAAGAGATCATACTCCACCTGCGAGATGAGGACATCTCGTGTTTTTTAAGTGGGGTAGAATGTAAGATTCCTCCCCAACCTCTTAGGATGGCCAGTATCTTCCCCTATAGTCAAATCCCTCTTCAGAAATATAAAAGATCTTGTTTCTACCTGTTTTGGCCTAGAGAGAGAAAATGTTCTAGAGAAAGGTTATTCAGATTTTGGATATTTTTGGATGGAAAAATATATCTTTGTATTTAAATAAGTTCCCCCGAAACAGAAGTTCAAAAAGATTTTCAAAAGGTGCATTCGAAATAAATTATAATCTGTTCAAAAGGCCTTATCCTGGGGGTCCAGATTCTTTGAAAATTTTAAATTAAGGTTTGAGAGGCCAATCAGATTCATCCAAATGTGTGGAGGAGATAAATGGAAGAAATAAAGAAAATCCTCCCCAAAAATGAGTAAATACTCACATAAGATGAAGAGTTGACTAAGAACAAGGTTAATAGTTAAAAAAGAGAGATATTTAGAAGAAATGATGCATTTTTGACACCTCAGTATGGGGGAATTCCCCTTATGAAGGAGGCGCCTAATGCACATGTGTGCGAGAGTTTTAAACTCCCAAATAATGAGATATTTTTATCTCTCCTCTCTCCTGTTTCAACTAGATCCAAAAAGTGAGCTAAACTGACCTAAAAATGGTCAAAAATTGACCAAACTATCTGGAAAATTCTAGAATTAGTTTGCTTGGTTAAAGGCTCACTTTTTCCTATAAATAGAAGCCTTTTCTTTTGTTGGAGCTTAATAGTGTTTTCGTATTTCTCCCAAGAGCCAAAATCTGTTACCCTACTTCTCCCAAGAGCCAAAAACTGTTTTTGCACTCTGTTACCCTACTTCTCCCAAGAGCTAAAAATTATGAATTTACTCATAATTCATTAGTTTTTGACCTTCCCTCTTCTAAAGATTGGTGGCCACTCTTGTTTCAAACAAGAGTAGATCCCTCAGACCATCAAGCCAAAGGAAAGCTCTCAAATTCTCCTTGTAAGTTGCAGATTCTTCTCTTTTCTATTCATTTTATGGTTCTTTATGATTTTTGTCTTCTCTAAAATGAATATGATATTATGCCTCATTGAAAAAAGGCATTCCCCTCTCTTCTTTAGTAAATCCAACCATTCTTTATCCTACATGAATGATTAATGGATAAAATCAAGCTTTTCATAATGTTTCTCTTTGATAAGTAGAAAATGTTTACATTAGAATGATTTAAATACTCTTGGTGAACTTCTAATTAATTTTAGAGAGTTAAAAATTGAAAAATGTCAGCCATACAAAGGAGGTTATGGCAAAATTTTATAAAATTGTGAAAAATAAGTTTTACTTTTTTTTATTTCAAAAGAGTAATTCCCATCGTATATGTATTCTTAAAGTGTTATTTTTCATCCTAGGTATAGAAAAATGCTTACTAAAAATATCTTATTAAAAAAGTGTTACTTTCTTTAGAAATAGATTCTATGCATAGAAGGAAGCATATTCAAATTTTTATTTTGATCATAAAAGAGTGATTTTTATCATAAATGATTTGTATGCATAAAAGATATTTTTTTATTTTAAAAGTGTGATTTTCATCATAAATGATTTTTATGCATAAATGGATGCATAAAAGAAATTCTTTTATATTAAAAGAGTGATTTTCATCATAAATGATTTGTATGCATAAACATATGCATAAAAGATTTTTTTATATTAAAAGTGTGATTTTTATCATAAATAATTTTTATGCATAAATGGATGCATTAAAAAATTCTTTTATATTAAAAGAGCGATTTTCATCATAAATTAATTATATGCATAAATATATGCATAAAAGATATTTTTTTATATTAAAAGTGTGATTTTCATCATAAATAATTTGTATACATAAATATATGCATAAAAGATATTTTCTTATATTAAAAGTGTGATTTTCATCATAAATGATTTGTATGCATAAACATATGCATAAAAGATTTTTTTATATTAAAAGTGTGATTTTCATCATAAATAATTTGTATGCATAAACATATGCATAAAAGATTTTTTTTATATTAAAAGTGTGATTTTCATCATAAACGATTTTTATGCATAAATGGATGCATAAAGAAAATTCTTTTATATTAAAACAGTGATTTTTATCATAAATGATTTGTATGCATAAAAGATATTTTTTTATATTAAAAGTGTGATTTTCATCATAAATAATTTTTATGCATAAATGGATGCATAAAAGAAATTCTTTTATATTAAAAGAGTGATTTTCATCATAAATGATTTGTATGCATAAACATATGCATAAAAGATTTTTTTATATTAAAAGTGTGATTTTCATCATAAACGATTTTTATGCATAAATGGATGCATAAAAGAAATTCTTTTATATTAAAAGAGTGATTTTCATCATAAATGATTTGTATGCATAAATATATGCATAAAAGATATTTTTTTATATTAAAAGTGTGATTTTTATCATAAACAATTTTTATGCATAAATGGATGCATAAAAGAAACTCTTTTATATTAAAAGAGTGATTTTCATCATAAATGATTTGTATGCATTAAAAAAATTATATTAAAAGTGTGATTTTCATCAACGATTTTTATGCATAAATGGATGCATAAAAGAAATTCTTTATATTAAAAGAGTGATTTTTATCATAAATGAATTGTATGCATAAATATATGCATAAAAGATATTTTTTTATATTAAAAGTGTGATTTTCATCATAAATGATTTGTATGCATAAAAGATATTTTTTTATTAAAAGTGTGATTTTCATCATAAATGATTTGTATGCATAAACATATGCATAAAATATTTTTTTATATTAAAAGTGTGATTTTCATCATAAATGATTTGTATGCATAAACATATGCATAAAAGAGTTTTTTTATATTAAAAGTGTGATTTTCATCATAAACGATTTTTATGCATAAATGGATGCATAAAAGAAATTCTTTTATATTAAAAGAATTTATATTAAAAGAGTGATTTTCATCATAAATGATTTGTATGCATAAATATATGCATAAAAGATATTTTTTTATATTAAAAGTGGTATTTTCATCATAAATAATTTGTATGCATAAACATATTCATAAAAGATTTTTTTATATTAAAAGTGTGATTTTCATCATAAATGATTTTTATGCATAAATAGATGCATAAAGAATTTATTTTTATTCCAAAAGAGTTATTCTTATCAATTTTGATTTTATGCATAGAAAGATGCATAAAGAATTTTATTTTTAATTCAAAAGCGTTATTTTCATCAATTTTGATTTTATGCATAAATAGATGCATAAAGAATTTTACTTTTAATCCAAAAGAGTTATTCTGATCAATTTTGATTTTATGTAGCATAGAAAGATACATAAAAGATTGATTTTATTTCGAAAGTATTATTTTCATTGAAATTGAATTTATGCATAGATAGATGCATAAAAGAATTATTTTTATTTTCAAAGTATTATTCTCATTAAAATGGAATTTATGCATGGTAAAATGCATAAAAGGTTTATTTTTAATTCGAAAGTGTTATTTTTCTTAAAATTGAATTTATGCATAAATAGATGCATAAAAGGATTTTTATAAAAGTGTTATTCCTACTAAAGTTGTCTTTATGCCTAATTAGATGCGTAAAGAATCTTTATATCAAAAAATTAGAATTCTCTTACATTCTATAAATAGATGTGATGAGATGTGCTAGGAATCAGAAGATGTAAATGGATGGATGGAAGTGATACGAATCAGATAAATGTAGATGGATGAATGGATGATGTGGTTTGATGTGTGAATGATGTAGATCAATATAGATGGATGTATAGATGATGTGGTTTGATGTGTGAATGATGTGGATTGATGTAAATGGATGAATGGGTGATGTGGTTTCATGTGTGAATGATGTAGATCAATATAGATGGATGTATGGACGATGTGGTTTGATGTGTGAATCATGTGGATTAATGTAAATGGATGATGTGGTTTGATGTGTGAATGTGTATGTATGAAGCGGATGTGGAAGTGGATGTATGGATGTGGATGTATGAATGTGGATGTGTATGTGGAATAATGAATGCGAATGTGTATGTGAAATGATGTGATGTCGATATGAGTGAATGGATGAGATGTGATGACATGTGAATTGGGATGTGAATAAATGATATGTGATGTGAATGAATCTGATGCGATGAGATGGAAAATGATGTGATTGGATGAGAATGAGTACACATATAAATGGAATGTGGAATAAGTAATGTGGACTAATGAGGGATAATGTGGAAAGACGAGAGTTCATTATAGAAACTGTATTTGTGACCTGTTTGTAAATGAGTGTTTTATGTCAAGAATGCTGGGGAAGCATTTTGACCGTCTTGTGATTAAGGTCCTGGAAACCTAACTGATAAAGTTGCAACAGCTGACAGAGAGGTTAACGGAGGACGTCTCGCGTAGCATGGTCGGCCGAGTTCTTGGCCAGCCTCGGTTCGATTTAAATGGTGAGCTTCTGGTACGGTGGATGAGGGACCAAGGAAGCGGCCTATGAGTGAAGCGCTACTAAGACCTGCGAAGGATCCTAGAGGGTGCTGACCATACGGTGCTCTGGCTCTGGGTCACCGAAGACACCCACACATGCGTCGTGGAAGATATTGGAACAAGGAGTAAGAGTTGTTTTCTGAAATCGAGTATAGATCTGGTTGATTGACCTTGCTGGCCGTCAACTGATGAGTCCATAGCTCTATTATATGGATCTGTTGGTTGATCTTGCTGATCTTCAATGAGGATTCCATCTTGATTTTATAAGTGAATATTTGCCAAGTACTATGAGCTAGGAACTATTGAAAAGGCCCCTGAGTGAACAGGGTGGTGAGCATTCTGGTTGCCAATGATGCCATAGATACTCCGATGAAGGAATGATTGGAAATTAAGATTCAACCGGATACTTGGAAGTTTATGTTCAGTAACACTATGATTTCATTAAATGACTGATTTCATTAAATGACTGATTTAAATACAGTTGAATCTGGAAAAAAGGCAATTTCATATTGGGTGTGTAAGTGGTGTGACTGGAGTTAAATTTGCTTGAAAATCCGGCTAGGGGGCATGAAAACTCTGTTCCCTACTGGTACCCGGGACAAAAACCTAACCAAATTCTAAATTGGATCCCATCACTACAGTGGTTGGGTGGTTGGCTAACCCATGGGACTGGATGGGGTTAGGCTGGACTGGATGGGGTTAGACTGGATGGGGTTAGGCTGGACTGATGGATCCGTAAAATGAGACTCAATTTCTATTATAGTACGTTAGATGAAGTAAATCTCGGATAGTAATTGTTCTATGGAAAAAGGAATCAACGGCTGTGCCTCTCGATGGGGAAAAAAGCGTTGATCTCTATGATCCAAGTGTAAGTTTCTTCCTTGATCTGACCAAGTGACTTTAGGATCGGTCGGATCAGTTTGGTCAGTAATGACCTTGACTACGCTAGAGTAAAATTTATCCTGGAGGAATCGCCTGTGCTTTCCGAGCAAGGGAAGTTTTTCCAAGTTCGGTTATGGAAGAACCGAGGAATTAGTCACCTGGCCGGATATCCAGGGCGAGGCACCGTGTGGGACCCTGCCCCACGCAAGATGTCCTACTTCCGCTGCTAGCACCCCGAATCCGTTGCGCGGTGGGGACAGGGATCTTACAAGTAGCTTCCAGTCCATGCCAATAGCTTCCAATGCATGCCGGTAGCTTACTACGCATGTCGGTAGCTTCTAACGCATGCAAGTAGCTTCCAATGCATGCTGGTAGCTTCCAACGTATGCCGATAGCTTCCAACGCATACCAATAGTTTCCTATGCATGCCAGTAGCTTCCTATGCATACCAATAGCTTCCAACGTATACCAATAGCTTCCTTTGCATGCTAGTAGCAAGCAATGCATGACAGTAGCTTCCTATGCATAAGAGTTTCAAGTATTTATGTTTTTTCTTTGATAGATGGCAAATAACTTGAGGCGTGACGTGAAGGAGGAGGAGATATCCCAACAATATTTGTAAGTATATATATTTGTAAGTATATATATTTGTAAGATACAATTTGAGGCGTGATGTTACACGTGAAGGAGGAGGAGATATCCCAACAATATTTGTAAGTATATATTAGCCTCAAATTGTATCTTATCTTTTAATTAAAGAAGGTTATCTTAAATAACAACTTTCTAAAATGTTCATTTATTTGTACTTCAAGCAGTGGACCGCCCCCTACGCAAGAGGAATATGATTTTGCATTTACAACGGGGTTTGCAAGCTCTATTTGATAGGGTGCATGATGAAGGATATATTGTTATTACTGGAGGAGATGCTTGGCAAGCATGGCAAGTAAGTACATTCCTAAACCCTAAACCTCTTTGTTTTTACAAAACTGATTCTCACTTATATTAGTTTTATTGTGTTTTAGGATCATATAACTAGAAACAATGGTGCAAATGTCCATGCCGATAGCAATGGAAATGTGAGAAGTGAAGGGGCTAGAGCCGCAAGGAACAATACCAATTGCACAGCATGAGATATAGATAGCCCCTAGCTCCATAGGTTTTTATTACGCTTTATCTTGTATATGCGTTTTTTGGAAACATACACTTATGTAATCTACTAAGTATTGTAATTGAATTTTGACATTCCTAGAACCATGGTTTGCAAATGTCTTTTCTTTTTGGTATTTGTAAGTTTTACATTACACTTGTCCATGATGATGTGAATTTATGTTAGTTTTACTGTGTCTACATTAGAAAAAGAAGAGCTGGGATAGACTGGGGAGTCCTCTATAGACTCCCCAGTCTGCCCCAGCTTTTTTTATTATGCAGTATGTTCGCTGCGCAGCAGCAAAACTAACAGCGCATAGCAAACACATCTTGTCATCCATTTGTAGTGTGAACTCAACTTGGTGCTATAACTATGCCATACTCTAGTAGTCCAAATGTGGTTTTCACATATCTTGTCATCCATTTGTAGCATAGCAAACATAATCTCACCAAACATGCGAGTGGCACAAGTTCGAAAGCTATTACCCAAGCAGGCGCCATCAATGTCCACATCCCTAGTTAAGCTCGATATCTCAACACTCCCCTTCGAGCTCAACTTCATACAGTGCACTCCAAGCTCCTAAACTTGTGGAGCTTCTTTGTGCCCAATGCCTTTATGAAGATGTTAGCTACATATTCCTCTGTACTGATATATACCAAATCTACATCACGTGCTAGAACCTTATCCTTCATAAAGTGATAATACACCTCAACGTGTTTCATCCTAGCATAGTATACTGAATTACTGGCCATAGGTATATGCTACTAAAGTTTCCACAATAAATGATAATGTTCCTATCCACACAGGCTCACCCATGTCACCAAGTAGCTTCTGCAACCAAGCTATCCCATATAGCAGCACCATTATACTCTACATCTATACTCCACAAGGTAACTATTGGTTGTTTCCTTCTGCTCCAGCTCATAGCAACACTCCCAAAAGAAAACATAAAACCACTGGCACATATCCCATCTATGGCAGTATCATCCCAATCAACATCATGTGTGTACCCATGTAGTTATATCTCTATGCTAGTCTCGTAGAAAAGTCCATAATAATATTTATGTGCTTGAGAATCTATTTGGCCACATCCAAGTGTGGCTTCTTGGGGCCTACATAAACAGGCTCATGAGTTCACCATAGCATAAAAATGGCCTAGTAATGGTCATGCAGATCAAGCTACCCAATATTATGCACCTGTACATAGTGGGGCCCTCTAAAAGCTCACCTATATTTGTGGAAAGATATATATTCTACTCTAATGGCACTAAAATAGGCTTACATCCTATCAAATCATATTTGGACAACATGTCCAACCCCTACTACCTCTGTAACAATAAGATACAGTGAAATAGGCTTACATCGTATCATATCTTACTTAGATAACATGTCCAAGTCATAATAGCTTCTACAACCAAGCTATCCCATATAGCAGCACCATTATACTCTATATCTATACTCCACAAGGT
Source organism: Cibotium barometz (assembly GCF_041138505.1). Taxonomy (NCBI): domain Eukaryota; kingdom Viridiplantae; phylum Streptophyta; class Polypodiopsida; order Cyatheales; family Cibotiaceae; genus Cibotium; species Cibotium barometz. The sequence continues at coordinate 134,595 of NW_028229435.1, read as the reverse complement.
AACTATTGGTTGTTTCCTTCTGCTCCAGCTCATAGCAACACTCCCAAAAGAAAACATAAAACCACTGGCACATATCCCATCTATGGCAGTATCATCCCAATCAACATCATGTGTGTACCCATGTAGTTATATCTCTATGCTAGTCTCATAGAAAAGTCCATAATAATCTTTATGTGCTTGAGAATCTATTTGGCCACATCCAAGTGTGGCTTCTTGGGGCCTACATAAACAGGCTCATGAGTTCACCATCGCGTAAAAATGGCCTAGTAATGGTCATGCAGATCAAGCTACCCAATATTATGCACCTGTACATAGTGGGGCCCTCTAAAAGCTCACCTATATTTGTGGAAAGATATATATTCTACTCTAATGGCACTAAAATAGGCTTACATCCTATCAAATCATATTTGGACAACATGTCCAATCCCTACTACCTCTGTAACAATAAGATACAGTGAAATAGGCTTACATCGTATCATATCTTACTTAGATAACATGTCCAAGTCATAATACCTCTGTAACAATAAAATGCACTAAAATAGGCTTACAACCTGTCATAACACTTAGATAACATTTTTAAACATACTTCCTCTGAAACAACAAAATGCCATTAGGTGATCTCATCACCTCTATACCCACCACCAAGAAAAAAAATTAAGATCTCTTACCATATGAAGCTTTAATATGGAGAGCTCTTAATTAGGGAAAAAGAAGAAGGAAAAATACTTGTAATAAGCTTCAATAAGAACAGAAAAAGAAGAAAAGAAAAACTTAAAAGAGAGGAAAGAAGAAGGAAATACTCACAAGAAAGCTTTCATGGAAAGATTGTTTGCATAGGAGATAAATGAAAAGAGTAGACATACCTTGCTTGAGCTTGAGGAGAATAGGGTAGGAGAGGTAGAAGTGATAGATAAGGCATGAACCTACAAAAAAACTGAGAGTACAAGTTTATTGTATTCAAAAGACAAAACTACACGGTAGCAAAAGAAGCAGCAAAAAAAGCTATATATTTTTACAGTGTAGCAATGTTTTTTTACTACTGTACATGTTGGCAGTGAAATTTTGTTGGTAAAGAGAGTGTTGCTCTCAGCAGCGTAAAAACACTGTGATGCAGCGATAAATTGTTACTCAACATCGTGAAACCCCTTGATATTTTCCTTTCGAAAACGCTATTGTGCTTCCAATGTGTTGTAGTGATAAAAAGCTGGTGAACAATATAGTCTTAATAATAGAAAGTGCATGGCTCATGCAACCATAACCCTAGCTTATAAATAGTAAGCCCAATAGAGAGCTATGATTCTCCATCATGAAAGCTCTATATTAAGGTTTCAATATAAAAGCTAGGGTTAGGGTTAAGCTTCAAGAGAGGGAAAAAAGAGAGAAAAGAGAGGAAAAAGAGGGGAGAACCTTACAAGAAACGGAAGAAGCTTTTATGGAAAGTTTATTTGCATAAGAGATGAAGATAAGATTTCATGGAAAACTCTCATACATAGAAATAAAGAAAAAAGCACATACCTTGCTTGAGTATGAATGGAAGAAGTGGGTGGAAGAGAAGGAGGGACACATGCGTGTTGCAGAGAATTCTATGATGTACTTTTCTAAATGATGTTTTGAAAAGGGGTGAAAAAGGCACCACAACGATATAGGGTAGAGTACATTTTGCCTAGGTTGCTACTACTGCTGCTGCTAAGCAGCAAAAGTTTTCTGCTAATATCGTTGTTGGGTAGCAAAATAACACTATTGGGAGAGTATTGTGTAGTGTTATTAGCAGTTTAAAAAAATGTTGCTCAATAATGTTTAGAAAAATGTTGCTCAGTAATGTTTAGAATAACCCAACACCCACTCTACAAGTACGCTACTAGGAAAACGTTACTGTGCTCCCAACGCGTTGTAGTGTAATTGTCTTATTTTTCTTAGGCAAAGGTGCTAACTCCCATGTTGCATTTGCATCCAATGCTGCCATCTCTTCATTCATGGCATCTAGGCATTATTTCAACCTTTCTTTTTTCTAAGGAGAAGATAAGAGAGAAGAGAATGAAGCCTATGGAGGTGAGTGAACACCTTCCTCTTATGATTGCTTGATAAAACTTTCTTTCTTGATTGAGCTTGCTTGCTTACTTACTTGCTTGATAAAGCTTTCTTTCTTGATTGAGCTTGCTTGCTTGCTTACTTGCTAGATAGAGTGGGGAAGATTAGATAGGAGTGGGGAGAAACGAGATAAGAGAGAGCCAGATTGAAGAGGGGAAGGAAGAGGGAAGATTTCTTGCTTACTTGTGGAAGGAAGAGAGAAGAGGGAAAAGAGAGTGGTAAGATAGGAAAAGGGAAGATTGCTTGCTTGCTTGTGGAAGGAAGAGGGCGATGGCCTCCAATTTTGGCACAAAAAGTATCAATTTCAAAGTTTTCTTCAACGTAAATTTAATATTTTATGCTTTGAATCAAGGCATTTCTTAGCCTTTGTACTTCATTTGATATATCTTTTGTAAAATGTCTATAGCTTATTTAGTAGCACTAGGGTGGCTACATGGTAGGGTGTATATACTATTGGCAATTGGAGTACTATACTTTTGGGTTAGATTGTATTGGTGGTTCTTATTTACCATGCAAGAATCTATATTGATTACTCATTCATATATCCTCATGAAAGCACCACCTAAGAATAGTCATTCTTAGGTGTGTGCTGTCCTTTGTACACCTATGCATGTATCATTTGAATATCTCACATCCCGCTCAACATCACCTACTTTCTTCCACAATTCCCTCTCTTTTGTACCTCTCGTGCAAAAATCAATCACCAAGGTAGTTTATAAGCTTCCCCTCCCCAACTCAAGGACTCAATGTTTCCAACCAGATAAGGGGGTCGACTTGCATCATTTTTCTCTCTCTTCTCTCTCTCTCTCTCTCTCTCTCTCTCTCTAGAACTCTCTCTCACTCACACATAGACACAAAGGTAATTGGACTCTCTCTCTCTCTCTCTCTCTCTCTCTCTCTCTCTCTCTCTCTCTCTCCCTCAAACACATACACACACACACTCGATATTGCCTTATGAGGTTATTTTACATTAATTACTTGGGAGAGGTTCTAAGCTGGGTAAAAATGGAAACCATCTTTTTTCTCTTCTAAAAGCTCTTCTCTCTTGAATACATGTCATACCTTGTGCCAATCATGTGTCTTGAGGCCATATAATTACACCCCTCCTTTATTTTTGGTCTTTATGAAGGCACCCTTCAATGAATGTAGTACTCTCATTGGTGTACGAAAATAGGCAATCATACTTTTCACGTTATTTTTAACCTTTTTGGTAATACGCATGGTGCATTTGGTATAACCATATTGCCACTCTCATCTATAATTAACCATGCGCTTTGAAGGCGAACAATATTTTATAAGTCATCCCTTGCACCTTTAGTATCTCTTTTACCAAAATGTTCCTACATATTTATTTTGCCACATTCTTGAAGATGTGCATGGGATCTAAGAGATGATTGATATTCAACTCACTCCAATTTGGAAGTCAAAATAAGCTTGCGTGTCTTGACATCGGGTGATGGATTTGGGGTGCTTCTCCATGCCTCAAACCAATCTCTACCTCTCAACCCCACAAGTGTTGAGACATCATGTGGCATATGCTTGGGATGAGACGGGGGAGGAAATAGATGATGTTTGCCATACACCACCTTCTTTAGTGGAGAGGTTCCTTCCGAAACAAGTGATGGTCCACAGTTCAAACATACATGATGTCCAGAGGTTGTAAAACCTATTATAAAATTAAGATGATTGAAAGATACGGTATTTGTCTATTCATTAGGTAAGTTTAAAGTTAAAAATATTTTTGTACTTGAGCACTTTGAGAACCCGAGATAGAGTATATGTCTATTCATTAGGAAAATTTAAAGTTAGAAAGTTTTTTGTACCTGAGCACTCTGAGAACGTGGGATAGTCATGCATCATCCAAAGAAAAACTCCTTTCAACTCCACATTACACCTACTTTATTAGCCTTCAAACATCATGCACTTTGATACCTCGCCATACTACCTCAAGCTCCTCAATCAAAAGCTTGACATACACATGCATGTTCTTTAACTTATGCTTGACTAGTTCAAGGAGAGCAAGCATGATGTAACCTTTCTTGATTGCCAGCCATGAGGGAGGAAGTAATTCAGCAACACAATAGGCCAAGTAGACCATGATGTAGACTTGAAGCCAAATGGGTTAGCACTAGGATGGCTACATGGTAGGATGTGTAGGGGGAAGAAATCGATGATGTTTGTCATACACCACCTTCTTTATTATAGAGAGTCCTTCCGAGACAAGTGATGGTCCACAAATTGGATATGCATGATGTCCAGAGGTTGTAAAACCTATTATAAAATGAGTATAAAATTAATATGATTGACTTGATGGTCCACAAATTGGATATGCATGATGTCCAAAGGTTGTAAAACCTATTATAAAATAAGTATAAAATTAATATGATTGACTTGATAGGGTATATGTCTATTCATTAGGTAAGTTGAAAGTTAAAAAAAATTTTGTACTACCTGAGCACTCTAAGAACCTGAGATAGGGTATATATGTCTATTGATTAGGAAAATTTAAAGTTAGAAAGTTTTTTGTACCTAATCACTATGAGAATCCGGGATAGTCATGCATCATCCAAAGAAAAACTCCACATTACACCTATTTATTTTCCTTCAGACATCATGCACTTTGATACCTCGCCATAGTGCCTCAATCTCCTCAATCAAAAGGCTCGAGGTACACATCCATGTTCTTCAACTTATACTTGCCTGATACAAGAAGAGCAAGCATGATGTGACCTTTCTTGATTGCCACCCATGGAGAGAGGTTGTAATGCACCAACACAATAGGCCAAGTAGACCATGCTATAGACTTGAAGCCAAATGGGTTAACACTAAGGTGGATACATGGCAGGATGTATGTACTATTGGCAACTTAAGTACTATACATTTAAATTCAAGTGGTGGTTCTTATTTAAATTCAAGTGGTGGTTCTTATTCAAGTACTATACTTTTAAATTCAAGTGGTGGTTCTTATTTAAATTCAAGTGGTGGTTCTCATTCAAGTACTATACTTTTAAATTCAAGTGGTGGTTCTCATTCAAGTACTATACTTTTAAATTCAAGTGGTGGTTCTTATTTAAATTCAAGTGGTGGTTCTTATTCAAGTACTATACTTTTAAATTCAAGTGGTGGTTCTTATTCACCATGCAAGAATCTATACTTATTACTCATGCATATCTCCTCATGAAAGCACCACCTCTAAGAATAGTCATTCTTAGGTGTTAGTTGTGCTTTGTACACTTGTACATGTATCATTTGAATCTCTCATATCCTAATCAAAATCACCTTCTTTCTTCTGTAATTCCTTCTCTTATGTACCTCTCGTAATAAGCAACAAGCAATCACCAAGGTGATTTCACTCTACTTGTATGCTTCCCTCACCAACTCAAGGACTCATGGTGATTTCACTCTACTTGCATGGTTCCCTAGCCAACTTAGGGACTCAAGGTTTCCAACTATGTAAGGAGGTTGACTTGCATCATTTTTTTTCTCTCTTCTCTCTCTCTCTCATAGACACAACGGTAATTGGACTCTCTCTCTCTCTCTCTCTCTCTCTCTCTCTCTCTCTCTTTAGAGCTCTCTCTCTAGTAAATAATGAGACATTATTTAAGCTCATGGGGGAGTAGAGTTAGGCAATTAATACATGCAAAGAGTCTCACAGGTGTGTTGTGGGTGTGGAAGAAAGCTTTAAAAAAGAATCCAGATTGTTGAGTAAATACCAACTAAGATGGTCAACCCACATAATCCCAGATTTGCATGTGGAATTTGGGCCCATGCTCCGGTACAGCAACCTTCTATATCTATATATCACTTATTTGTAACCTGCCATGTGGCAAGCAAAGGAGAGCCCCACTTGGCAAGAGGAGGAGAGCCCTTCACATAAAGGAGAAAGGAGAATTTTTTTAATGAGTCATTTGCTCATTGAATGAGTCTCATATATATATATATAAGAGTTTCACATTTTTGAACTTTTTAAAAGGAACGGTTCTTTTCCACAAGCCTAGATGCATTGGGGCTCACAATTAGTTTTAACCATAAAGTCATTTTCTCATTGAATGAGTTTCTCATATATATAAACGCTCACACACACACACACACATATATAAATGCATATACATACATACATACATACATACATATATATATATATACATACATACATACATACATATATATATATATATATATATACACGTTCATACATACACACACATATATATTATATTATACATACACACACACACACACATATGAGAGTTTCTCATTTACTCATTTGTTCCCCCTAGCACACATAGACATACTCACACATGCATGTATACACATAAACACACATATAATATTATATTATGTGCACATGTGTGAGAGAGAGAGCACACACACACACACATATATATTTGTATTTATATTTAAAGGTATGTATATATGTGTATATAAACAGGTCTATATGTATGCCAACATAAACAAATGCATGTGCATGCATACAACGTACCCACACACACACACACACATGCACACACAAAAACAAAGTACACATACACACACGCGCATGCACGTGCACATACACAAATATGCACACTTACATGCACACACTTACTCAACCTTGCACATACACATACGTTGTCGTGCCATGGCACGTCTATGGTGTGAAACCATGCATATGAGGCCATTAAATGCAAATCCAGATGCATGGGATTAAGTGCCATGACTTGAGTCATTATATGATGCCTAAGTACATATGTTCATATTGTAAATGAGGTTCAATAAGACGAGCTGAGACTGAGTTAGGTCTCAAAGCCTGTGTACATAATAGGTGTAGTAGGTGTTTTTAACACTTGGATAGTGTGATGTTTTTAGTAGAGGAAAAGGGCAGTCTTTTGCTGTGCAAATGCATGCTTGAAGGCCAGGCAAACAGTGGAGAAATGTGTGAGTTTTTGTGAACTGCACAGGCTGATAAGGAGCCATTTTGGAGGGCAGATAGGAGGAGTTGGGAGTGCCTGATGGGTATGTGATGAACTGAAGAGCTATGGTCAGACATGCTATGAACAACTTCCTAGTGTGAAACCATGCATATGAGGCCATTAAATGCAAATCCAGATGCATGGGATTAAGTGCCATGACTTGAGTCATTATATGATGCCTAAGTACATATGTTCATATTGTAAATGAGGTTCAATAAGACGAGCTGAGACTGAGTTAGGTCTCAAAGCCTGTGTACATAATAGGTGTAGTAGGTGTTTTTAACACTTGGATAGTGTGATGTTTTTAGTAGAGGAAAAGGGCAGTCTTTTGCTGTGCAGATGCATGCTTGAAGGCCAGGCAAACAGTGGAGAAATGTGTGAGTTTTTGTGAACTGCACAGGCTGATAAGGAGCCATTTTGGAGGGCAGATAGCAGGAGTTGGGAGTGCCTGATGGGTATGTGATGAACTGAAGAGCTGTGGTCAGACATGCTATGAACAACTTCCTAGTGTGAAACCATGCATATGAGGCCATTAAATGCAAATCCAGATGCATGGGATTAAGTGCCATGACTTGAGTCATTATATGATGCCTAAGTACATATGTTCATATTGTAAATGAGGTTCAATAAGACGAGCTGAGACTGAGTTAGGTCTCAAAGCCTGTGTACATAATAGGTGTAGTAGGTGTTTTTAACACTTGGATAGTGTGATGTTTGTAGTGGAGGAAAAGGGCAGTCTTTTGCTGTGCAGATGCATGCTTGAAGGCCAGGCAAACAGTGGAGAAATGTGTGAGTTTTTATGAACTGCACAGGCTGATAAGGAGCCATTTTGGAGGGCAGATAGCAGGAGTTGGGAGTGCTTGATGGGTATGTGATGAACTGAAGAGCTGTGGTCAGACATGCTATGAACAACTTCCTAGAAGGAAATTTTTTGCAGAGGAGCTACAGTTTGAGATCTTTTTAGCACCCAAGGTGGGTACTTTTCATCCGGAGTAGCTACAGATGATAGATGGCTAGTTTGAAGCGGCTTTTGTGTGCATATGATGAGCGTGCTGTGTGGTGAGACCCACGTGTCTGGACATAGGTGGTCATCATGGACTTGGCATACTCCTTCTGTTCAAAGAGAAACTGGCCATATCTTTTATGAATATCATCTTCCTTATTGGATAATGCAATCACTTGTGGACCACTAGCTACAACGTGGATACCTATAGGTAGCAGCTGCATCTCTCTGAAAGAGATCGTTTTTACTAAGGAGTATGGAGGCTTAGGTACCTAACCTCAATGAAGCGGGATAGCCAAGCAAGGGCAAATTATACTCGCGCTGAATGTCAAGACATAAGGTGGCAGCTGCGTGGCAATAACACGAAGGGAAATATCCAAGTTTTATGCTAAAGAAAAGGGGGGCGCAAGTGTATTTTAATCCTGGGAAAATTCGAAATTCGTGCTGCAAAAGGCGAAGGGGCCCGAATTTCTTGCGGGGAAAGAAATGAAAATGAGGGAGAAACCAAAAACGGCGCATACTGGGAGGAGGTGTGCAAAAATCAGAACCAGAGCGTCATGTAACTAGAGATTTTAAAATAAAAATGGCGGCTACTGTATGGAGCTTCTTGGGGTTAGAATTAAAGGGTGAATAAAGTGCTATCAAAGGAGATGATCTACAAAAAAATCACACATTATATGATGTTTTTTTATCTTGGCGCAAACGGCAGTGAAGCAGCCGTATGGGAAATAGCGAAATCAAAAGAAAAATTCATTTTTTTTTAAACTCTCAGATAAGCGAATTTTATTTTTGTTTGTTGTTACGATTTGAATAATCGTATAGTCTTAGAATATATTTCCTCTTAAAGTTTTTTTTTGAAACAAGAAGGCTTTTGGAAAGTATATATGGTTTTGGAGAACCATGGAATAGAAAGGCACTTGATTTTGGATTGTTAGACATGGAGATTTTTTTTTAAAAAAAAACAGATGAATATGTTATACATGTGCCATGTGCCATCTTTTGCCTTGTGAGTTGTTGGAATCTGAAAGCAGGCTTTCAGGTGATCAAGAGACATTTTGAAATGATGGAATTGGCATTATATGGTACATGTGATGTGAATGGTCACATGTATATAGGAATCTTTTGAAGTTTGTGCTATGCCTACATGTGATATGTTTGAAGCATTTGGAAAAAGAATCAGGAGATCTATGCTTAGAACTGGTCATGCTCTTGACACACAATTTATATGTAATCATCAAGCTGAATTTGGGAATGTATTGAAGTGAATTGGCACATGTACATGTCATCAAAAATGGAGATCTCTTATGCTCCTTGAAGAGTTATGTGTGTGTGTTTCCTTGCTGGGATTAGAAGCTACTCTCACAGCTAGAAGTCTCGTACTTTCTCAGCGATACCGTCCACGTCACGACAGCTTTTTGGTGAACCCGACGTGAAACTGCTCGGGTGAGAGTGTGGTGAATTACACAGGGAAGCTATGGCTGAGAATCGTGAGGGTCAGGGGGTTCATTTTGACCCCGGAGTTATGCAAATGTTTCAGATGTTCACTATGTATATGCAACAGCAGCAAGCTGCTGAGAGGGGACAAATTTCCACGACCAAAGCACTGCAGTCAATTGTGAAAAAGGTGGATCAATTTGATGGTACGGACATCACAAAGTACCTGCGCAATTACACAAAGGAAATGGAGCTAAACAGGGTGACTGAGGAGGATATGGTTCGAAGCTTTGAGCTGGTATGTGTTCCTGAAATAAGAGAGTGCATAAGAGGATTACAGACAGCACATGGTGGCAAAAATTGGGAGGAGTTCAAGCTTGCTTTAAAGGATGAATATTTCATGGAGGACTCTGAGCGGGTGACCAAACGAACTTTCTTGGAATGGGTCACAAAACCCAAAATGGGAATTTCTGCCACAGAATTGCTACGAGAGTTTGAGAAGCGCTATGCCCAGCTGTCAAGGATTGAGTGCACAACCTTGGACAGGGAAAAAACAGAGCTCTTCTTACAAGCAGCTGGGAAAGATCTCCAAGAAAAACTGGAAATTCTCCTTGAGGATAAGGATACAGAGCAGGGACTAAAGAGTGATTGGAATGATGTCGAGGATGCGGTCACCATGCTAGCAAAGCGGCAGTGAAGGAGGGATAAAATGGTGATGAGCTCGGCAACCCCTATAACTGCTGTTACCCCTGAGAATCTACCAAAACCAGCTGCTGCAATCCCAAAGGTAGAAGGGCCGATGGATGAGCTTATTAAAGGCATGCGAGACCTAAAACTGAAGATGTCCAGGATTGAAGAAAAAGGGCTACCATTAGGGCAGGCTTCTATGCAAAGGCCTCAAAGCAAAGAAGGGTTTACATTCAGCCAGATGTATATGGTGTGATGACCCAGAACATGCAAAGAAAGACTGTGCTAGCTATAAAGAAGCCCTCAAAAATCAACTTGTGTTTTTTAAAGATGGGAAAATCCACCTTACACAGACTGGTCTTCCATTAAGCACAAACTTTGGGAAAGGAGGGATGAAAAAGCTGGTTGAGGATATGGCTGCTAGCCATGCCATCTCTATGGTCAATCAAAGCAACCTATGGGTTAAAGGCTGGTCAATCAAAGCAGGGATCTGAGAATGATGAAGATTATGAGAATGAAGATTTTTGGCCATCAACAATGGAATTAATTGCGTCAAAGAAGGTGTCTAATCAAGCTTTGCATGAGGCAGGTGACTGTATACGTCTTGAGACTGGCTGGGAGGAGCCTGTGGATTCTTTATCTGTTCATGCCTACATTGTTAAATGCCATAATAATGAGGCACAGGTAGAGGAGAAGCGTAAAAGGGAAAATGAGAAAGGAGGGCCATCAAAAAGAGTTACCCATGGAAGTGAAAAGAAGGATCCTGGGCCATCACATATGCCTCCACCGCATAGCAGACCTCCACAGGAAGTATCAATGGAAGAAGTGCCAGCAAAAATGAAGCATGAGAAGGAGAAGGATAAAGGGAAAAGTCCACTCTACAAGCTTCAATCTGATATTGAAGCCGCAACAACAGATCTCAAAAAGGTGCTTGAAGAGAGGATTCTAAACAGCAGGGTGGAATTTACACTAGGGGAAGTCTTGGGGATTGCAAAGAAAGAATTCCATGATGAGATAATTGATATTATATGAAGGAAAAGGCAGTCCATAATTAAGTCTATTCCATCACAAGGGGAGGCAAGCACTTCCAAGACTCATGGAGTACAGGTACAGCAAAAGGAAGAGAGAGAAAATGTGGTGGAATGTAATCACTCTGCTAAAGGGGCACGACAAGTGCGCTTTGTGGATGAGGATGATGAAAAAGAAGTTCTTACAAAGAGTCATTACTCCAGGAGCCATTGGGCAAGAGCAACCACTGAAACCCTTGTCAAGATAGGTGACTTGGAAGAGCCGTATGTCGCTCTAATTGATCATGGGTCTGAAATAAATCTTATGGCTAAAAATCTCTACAACAAATGTAAGTGGCCTATGGATGTAGATCATGGGTGGATGATTAAAGCAGCTAATAACTCATCTGGAGAGCTCTATGCAGCCTGTCCAAATGTAAGGGTAACTATAGGGGATGTGAAAGATGATCAGAACTTCTTTGTTCAGGAGATGTCATCGTATCCCCTCATCCTTGGGCAACCCTACATTACAGCTATGAGGATGGAAACAAAGGTTTTGGATGATGGCTCGGCATGTGCAAGAATAAGGAGTAAAGATGGTAAGAAAGCTGTTCAATTCTTGACAGTTTGCATTAACCATGAAAGGAACCGTGAGTCTCTTCGAGTACAGTCACTCCCAAAGATAAACAGAGAATTCATGAACTACAGGGAGATGAGGGATTTTGGCCAGGTGCCATTGTAAAGCGGGATTCCAATGGTACAAAGGAAAATGAGTTCTCGCAGGACTCAATCAATGTAAATAACTTTTCAGCAAATTTTCAGGGATTTTCTAGCTATGGGTCACTGGTCTTTGTAAAAAGCAAGGACTTGAAGCGGGGTATGCGTCGACATGTACAAAATGAACAAAAAAGTCTTGAGCAGTGTGGTCTTTTGGAGAAGAGTGAGTTTATTTCAAGGGTGCTTGATGAGGTGTCATTTGTGGATACTATGGATGTGCTTTTTGCTATGGGGAGAGCATGCTTACAGGGTGGAAATGAGATGATAGAGGTGTCATCTGTGAGGATGTATGATATAATCCGAGAATTTGAGGGGATGGAATGTAAAAACATGAATTGTGAGATGGATGCTCATGTTGATACAAAGTACAAAACAGTTGCAAAGAAGGTGAAACCAGTTGCCTTGCCCTTGCCACCAGGAAGCAAGGAGAAAATAGATGAAGCCTCTATGCAACCGAATCTCAGAGATCCGAAGAAAATTGGGCATAAGTTTACACAGGAAACCCTAAAAGAGCTGAAGATTGGTGAAAAGGGTTTTCTGTTGCCAGTTGAAAGGAAATGCTTTGAGGAGATGCTTGTAAAACATGGGAAAGCCTTTGCTTTTCAGCCGCATGAGATAGGCTGTGTTGATCCAAGTGTAACAGCGCCAATGGTGATCTTCACTGTACCACATGTGCCCTGGAACCTGCGAGACCGATTCCAGTACCAAAGGCTCTCCTGCCAAAGCTGATGGAATTACTAAAAGAAAAGATCAGGATGGGAATTTGGAGCCATCATGCGCTCCATATTCCAACAGATGGTGGTTTACCATGCCAAAGAAAAATGGAACATTGCGCTTCATTCAAGACATGCAACCTGTAAACAAATTCACAATCAGGAATGTGGGAGCAGGTCCGATTGTGGACGAGTTTGCAGAAGCATTTGCAGGGAAAGCTATATACTCTATGGGTGATCTGCATTCGGGATATGATCAGTTTCAGCTGGATATACAAAGCAGGGACTTGACCACAATGGGATTGGTAAGAATGTGTACCTTACCACAGGGAGCCACCAACTCAGTGGTGCATATGATGAATGGAATGAATAAAGTCTTGCGAGACTTCATACCACAAATAACTATGCCTTTTCTGGATGATGTGCCAATAAAGGGCTGTGATGAGAAAAATAAAGATGAGGATTTGGATTCGAGGGGGTGCCGCAAGTTTGTGGCAAATCATATAAAAGATTGTGATATGATTCTATCCAGGCTTGAAGAGGTGAATCTTACTTTGTCTGGATCGAAATCAGTGTTTGGGGTTGGTGAAGTGCTAATAGTGGGGCATCTTTGTAGTACTAATGGATGCCGACCTTGTCCAGCCAAGATAGATGCAATACAAAGAATGAAAGAGATATGCATTAATGTTACAGAGCTCAGGAGATTTCTTGGTGCATGTGTCTTTTATGTTATTTGGATCCCACATTATGCACATGTAGCAGATCCTCTTTATCAACTTTTGAGGAAAAATCAAAAATTTTTGTGGAGTGCAGTACATATTAAAGCTATGCAGAAGCTGAAATGTTTGCTCCAATCATCACCTACTCTCAGGAAGCCAGATTATGAGTGTGACAGGCCTGTGATTGTTACAGTTGATACTAGTCCTACTAGGATAGGTTGGGCAGTAGGACAAGATGATGGTGAGGAAATGTATGAAGGAGATTGGTTTCTTATTGGTCAATACTTGAGTACTTTGACAAGACAGAAAAATTGGTCTGACTCGGAATTTAAGAGGATCCGCAGAAAAGCATATGGTTATTTTCTAAAGGATGGGTACCTCTGGAAGCATCCTAAGCAAAGGAATGCTATGCCACAGAGAGTCATATATGATAAAGAGACTCAAGGGAAGCTCATGAAAGAATTCCATGAGAGTCTCTGGGCTGGACATCGAAGTGTGTGGGCCACCTTTACCAAAATAAAGGAAAGATATTGGTGGAAAGGAATGTACAAGGATATTTCCCAATATGTGGAAACATGCATGGTATGTCAAATGTACTCAAATGTGCGACATCGTGATGGCTTGCAACCAACCTACCCACCTGCCATGCACTACAAATGGGTAGTGGATCTAGTTACAATGCCCTTGGGAATTTGGCAGATGCGGTACATAGCACTTGCAAGAGAAGATTCGACAAATCAGGTAGAAGGGCGTGCTCTTAGAACAAAGAGTACGAAAACAGTATGCAAATTTCTCTTGGAAGATGTATTTTGCCGGTATGGTTGTGTTGGGAAAATAACAGCTGATAGGGGTGAGCTAGATGTTGAAGAAGCAAGGGAATTCTTCTCTAGAATTGGCATCAAATTGTCCCTAACATGTGCTTACAACCCTGAGGGCAATGGTAAAAGTGAGCGAGGACATCCTCCAATCATTAAAGCTTTGGCTAAGGCATGCAGAGAAAGAATGCGAGAGTGGCCAAGGCTGCTACCATATGCTTTGTGGGCTGACCGTACAACTCATAGCTCAGTGACATGATACATGCCTGCAAAATTAATGTATGGTCAGAAGCCAGTAATGCCAGTTGAAGAAGTAGTTCCAACTTGGAATGTATTGCCCTGGGTGGAAGGATTGAACAGGGAAGACCTCCTTGCATTGCGAATAAGGCAGCTGGAGAGGAGGCCTGAAGATGTAGAGCTTGCTAAAGCTCGTTTGAAAGATGCAAGGTTGAAAAATAAAGAAAGATTTGATAGAAGACACAGACTCCGGCCAAAACCTATTGAAGAAGGTGATTGGGTCCTAATGTATGATAGTAGCCTTGACAACCAGTTCACTGTTCAAAGAAAATTTGCAAAAAGATGGTTTGGCCCTTACATTGTCAAGCATGTGCATGGAAATGCCACGTATACCCTGTGTGAGCTTGATGGAACAGAGATAAAGAATCTTGTGGCAGGCAAAAGAATCAAGATGTTTAAAAGAAGGCATGATAGTGATCCTTTTGATTCACAGGAGACTCAGGATGAGAGGCTTGACAGTGATAGTATGGATATGGTTGAAGAGGAAGAGGATGATCTTCCTGGTAATGTAGAAGATGAAGACGACATCCAATTATATGTGGATCTTGATGATGATTTGGCACATACCAGAGGATGTGCAGGTTTAGAGGGGGTGGATGTCATGCCATGGCACGTCTATGGTGTGAAACCATGCATATGAGGCCATTAAATGCAAATCCAGATGCATGGGATTAAGTGCCATGACTTGAGTCATTATATGATGCCTAAGTACATATGTTCATATTGTAAATGAGGTTCAATAAGACGAGCTGAGACTGAGTTAGGTCTCAAAGCCTGTGTACATAATAGGTGTAGTAGGTTTTTTTAACACTTGGATAGTGTGATGTTTCTAGTGGAGGAAAAGGGCAGTCTTTTGCTGTGCAGATGCATGCTTGAAGGCCAGGCAAACAGTGGAGAAATGTGTGTGTTTTTTTGAACTGCACAGGCTGATAAGGAGCCATTTTGGAGGGCAGATAGCAGGAGTTGGGAGTGCCTGATGGGTATGTGATGAACTGAAGAGCTGTGGTCAGACATGCTATGAACAACTTCCTAGTGTGAAACCATGCATATGAGGCCATTAAATGCAAATCCAGATGCATGGGATTAAGTGCCATGACTTGAGTCATTATATGATGCCTAAGTACATATGTTCATATTGTAAATGAGGTTCAATAAGACGAGCTGAGACTGAGTTAGGTCTCAAAGCCTGTGTACATAATAGGTGTAGTAGGTGTTTTTAACACTTGGATAGTGTGATGTTTTTAGTGGAGGAAAAGGGCAGTCTTTTGCTGTGCAGATGCATGCTTGAAGGCCAGGCAAACAGTGGAGAAATGTGTGAGTTTTTGTGAACTGCACAGGCTGATAAGGAGCCATTTTGGAGGGCAGATAGCAGGAGTTGGGAGTGCCTGATGGGTATGTGATGAACTGAAGAGCTGTGGTCAGACATGCTATGAACAACTTCCTAGAAGGAATTTTTTGCAGAGGAGCTACAGTTTGAGATCTTTTTAGCACCCAAGGTGGGTACTTTTCATCCGGAGTAGCTACAGATGATAGATGGCTAGTTTGAAGCGGCTTTTGTGTGCATATGATGAGCGTGCTGTGGTGAGACCCACGTGTCTGGACATAGGTGGTCATCATGGACTTGGCATACTCCTTTTGTTCAAAGAGAAACTGGCCATATCTTTTATGAATATCATCTTCCTTATTGGATAATGCAATCACTTGTGGACCACTAGCTACAATGTGGATACCTATAGGTAGTAGCTGCATCTCTCTCAAAGAGATCGTTTGTACTAAGGAGTATGGAGGCTTAGGTACCTAACCTCAATGAAGCGGGATAGCCAAGCAAGGGCAAATTATACTGGCGCTGAATGTCGAGACATAAGGTGGCAGCTGCGTGGCAATAACACGAAGGGAAATATCCAAGTTTTATGCTAAAAAAAGGGGGGCGCAAGTGTATTTTAATCCTGGGAAAATTCAAAATTCGTGCTGCAAAAGGCGAAGGGGCCCAAATTTCTTGCGGGGAAAGAAATGAAAATGAGGGAAAAACCAGAAATGGCGCATACTGGGAGGAGGTGTGCAAAAATCAGAACCAGAGCGTCATGTAACCAGAGATTTTAAAATAAAAATGGCGGCTACTGTATGGAGCTTCTTGGGGTTAGAATTAAAGGGTGAATAAAGTGCTATCAAAGGAGATGATCTACAAAAAAATCACACATTATATGATGTTTTTTGATCCTGGCGCAAACGGCAGTGAAGCAGCCGTATGGGAAATAGCGAAATCAAAAGAAAAATTCGTTTTTTTTTTACTCTCAGATAAGCAAATTTTATTTTTGTTTGTTGTTACTTACGATTTGAATAATCGTATAGTCTTTGAACATATTTCCTCTTAAAGTTTTTTTTTGAAACAAGAAGGCTTTTGGAAAGTATATATGGTTTTGGAGAACCATGGAATAGAAAGGCACTTGATTTTGGATTGTTAGACATGGAGATTTTTTTTAAAAAAAAAACAAATGAATATGTTATACATGCGCCATGTGCCATCTTTTGCCTTGTGAGTTGTTGGAATCTGAAAGCAGGTTTTCAGGTGATCAAGAGACATTTTGAAATGATGGAATTGGCAT